>NC_084463.1:96775132-97132132 GCF_027409185.1 Cynocephalus volans
ATATATATGAAGAATTTCTACAAATAAATAGGAGAAAGAATTCAAAAGAAAAATGGGCCAAGGACAAAACCTTGCAATTTGCTGAAGAGCAAACCCAGATGACCAATAAGCATATGAAAGAATTCCCAAAACCTCTCTTAATCATCATGGAAATTTACATTTAAATGAAATATTATTTTTCTTCTTGAAAATCTATTATTGATCCCAAATAGCAAAACAGTCTGAAAAAAGAACAAATTGGAGGCCTCACAGTTCCTGATTTCAAAACATACTATAAAACAATGGTATATTACTCTGTTTTCTGTTGCTTATAACAGAATACTGAAACTGGGGGCCGGCCCGTGGCTCACTCGGGAGAGTGCGGTGCTGATAACAACAAGGCCCCGGGTTCGGATCCCATATACGGATGGCCGGTTCGCTCACTGGCTGAGCGTGGTGCTGACAACACCAAATCAAGGGTTAAGATCCCCTTACCGGTCATCTTTAAAAAAAAAAAAAAAAAGAATACTGAAACTGGGTAATTTATAGAGAAAATGAGATTTATTTCTTACAGTTTTGGAGTCTAGGAAGTCCAAGGTCTAGGGAACATATCTGGTGAGGGCCTCCTTCTTGATGGTAACTCTCTACAGCAATGCAGGGTATCACATGGCAAGAATGGCGTGAGCAAGAGCTCTCTCGTGTGCTCTCCTTATAAAGCTACGAGTCCACATCCATAATAACTCATTACTCCATGAATGGATTAATCCATTAATAACCTCATGATTATCCTCATGATTCAATCACCTCTTAAAGGCCCCACCTTTCAAATACCATAATCGGTTTCCCCTCCCTCTTAACACTGTTAGAATGGGCATCAAGTTTCCAGCACATGAACTTCTGAGGGACACATTCAACCCATAGCAAACCATAATCAAGATTTTGTGGTACTGGCATACAGACAGATATACAGATCAATTGAACAGAGTAGAAAGCCCAGAAATAAACCCTGTGTATACAGCCAAATGATTTTCAACAAGCATGCCAAGACTACACACTGGGGAAAGGGAAGTCTCTTCAACAAATAGTGTTGGGAAAACTGAATATCCACATGCAAAAGAATGAAGTTAGACCCTTACTTTATACCATATACAAAAATAAACTCAAAATGGATTAAAGGCCTAAATGGATGTAAGACGTAAAACTCTAAAACTCTCAGAAGAAACTATAGGGAAGAATCTTTGGGACATTGGATTTGGCAACAATTTCTTGGATATGACATCAAAAACGCAGGTAACAAAAGCACAAGTGGGACTATATCAAACTTAAAAACTGCGCACAAAGAAAAGAACAAAGTGAAAAGGCAGCCTATGGAATGGGAGAAAATATTTGTAAACTATATATCTGACAAGGAATTAATATCCAGAACACATAAGGAACTTCCACAACTCTACAACAACAACAACAAAATAATGAACAATCTGATTTAACAACGGGCAAAGGACTTGAATAGACAATTCTCCAAAGAAGATATACAGATGACCAACAAGCATATAAAAAGATGCTCAACATCACCACATAAAAGAAATGCAAATCAAAACCACAATGAGATATCACCTCACATTCATTAGTTTGGCCACTATCAAAAGAACAAAACAAAAGAACACTGTTGGTAAGTTTGTAGAAAATTGAAATCCTTATGCACTATTAATGAGAATGTAAAATGGTACAGCCATTATGCAAAACAGTATGGAGTTTCCTCAAAAAATTAAAAATAGAATTATCATATGATGCAGCAATCCCACTTCTGGGTATATATTCAAAAGGATTCAAAGTAGGATCTTGAAGAGATACTTGCACACCTATATTTACTGCAGCATTATTCACAATAGCCAAGAGGTAGAAGCAACCCAAATGTCCATTTGCAGATGAATGGATAAAGAAAATGTGGTTTATACACACAGTGAATTATTATTCATCCTTAAAAAGTAAGGAAATCCTGTCATAAGCTACATCCTGAATGAACCTAGAGGACATTAAACTAAGTGAAATAAGTCAGTCACAAGAGGACAATTATTGGATGATTCCATTCACATGAAGTATTTAAAGTAGTCAAAATCATAGAAACAAAAAATAGAGAAGTAGTTGCCAAGGGCTTGGTTAAAGGGAAGGAGGAATTAGTGTTTAATGGGTATAGAGTTTCAGTTTTGTAAAATAAAAAGTTCTAGAGATATGTTGCACAATGATGTGAATATACTTGACTCTACTGAACTATACACTTTAAAATGGTTAAGATGGTAAATTTAATGTTATTTAGTTTTGACCACAATAAAAAGGTAATATTTTAATTGAACTAAAAACAATTATTATTGCATAAAATATATCATAAATTCAAAAGTGTATAAAATACATATGCACAGTTAATAAAATGTAGGGCTGGCCGGTTAGCTCAGTTGGTTAGTGCAAAATGTTATAACACCAAGGGCAAAGGCTAGGATCTCCATACCAGCCAGCCATGTACATCCACGTACCACTATACGGCTCCAAAGCTGAGGATTGTTTTTTTCAAAACTTATTATTAATACTGTAGAGGCCTTCTGTGTGTGCCTCCCTCCCCAAAGGTAACTATCCTGAATATTTGCCTTAATCCTACTCTTGCTTTTCTTTATACTATTAATATGTGTATCTCTAAACAATATATCTTTGCCTAATATTGAACTTTTATATAAATGGAAGCATATCATAAAATCCTATAACTTACCTCTTTTTCTCAAAGTTATGTTTTTGAGATTCATTCATTCCTATGCATGGATATTCGTTTGTATGAAAACACCACAATTTATTTTTCATTCTATTCTTATTGGACATATAAGATGTTTCAAGTTTGAGGCATTACAAATGACTATTACTCCTGTGAATATTCTTGTACATGTCTTCTGTTCCTGGTACCCTCGTGCAAAAGTTTCCCTAGGCCCTAGAATCTAGGGTATAGATGTAAGTAAGCATAAGAGAAATTGAAAACAACCTAAATATTCATCAACAGGATAACGGATGGGGGCCGAGCCCGTGGCGCACTTGGTAGAGTGCTGCGCTGGGAGCGCGGCGACGCTCCTGCCGCGGGTTCGGATCCTATATAGGACTGACCCGTGCACTCACTGGCTGAGTGCCGGTCACGAAAAAACAACAAAAAAAAAAAAACAGGATAGTGGATGAATACAATATGACATATTTATATGATGAAATATATATGTGTGTATGTGATGGAATATTACATAGTAGCTGAAAGGAATGAACCCAGTCTTTCTGTGTCATCATGGATAGATCTCAAAAACTTTACATGGAGTGAAAATGCAAGAGAAAAACAAACAACAAATCATACCATTTAGGTTTAAAAGGCATACATAACACAATACTAAATATATGTAAAATTATTTTTTTTTAAATGACTGGAAATATACACACTAAACTCATAATAAACTCATAATAAGGGGCTGGCCCATGGCTCACTCGGGAGAGTGTGGTGCTGATAACACCAAGGCCACAGGTTCGGATCCCTATATAGGAATGGCCAGTTTGCTCACTGGTAGAGTGTGGTGCTGACAACACCAAGTCAAGGGTTAAGATCCCCTTACCGGTCATCTTTAAAAAAAAAAACAACAACATAATAGTGGTTGTCTACAGGGAAGAAGACAAAGGGGACTTTAGTTTTATCTATAGTGTTTTCTTTCCTTTCAAAAAAAAAGGCCTAAAAATAAATATGACAAAAAGTTAACAGTTAATTCTGGGTGGTAGAATATGAGTACAAGGGTACCTCAAAATTTTATGGAAAGATTCGTATTATCTTTCAATTCTATTTTTACATGAATTTTTTGAAGTACCTTCATATTTGTTATAGTGTTACTTTATTTTTTTTGTATCTTAAGTTTTTTTTTTTTTTTAAGTGTAAGATTGGGCCCAGAAGAATGGGAGAGGTAGGCTAGGTTTCTGTTACGGAGCCCATTACACAGAGTTAGGTTTTGTGCAGAAGCTGATCCTTTGCTGGGCCATTCAATACATAAGCTTTTCACCAAGTTTTTTTTTTTTTTTAAAGATGACCGGTAAGGGGATCTTAACCCTTGACTTGGTGTTGTCAGCACCACGCTCACCCAATGAGCGAACCGGCCATCCGTATATGGGATCCGAACCCGGGGCCTTGGTATTACCAGCACTGCACTCTCCCGAGTGAGGCACGGGCCGGCCCATCTTTTCACCAAGTTTTAACAAAATGTATGTAAACATAATTTAAATATTGTTTGCCTAATAGTTTATCTGGTATTCATAATTTACCTAATCCTGGGGAACATTTCTGGTGGTTTTCATTCTACTGATATAATTTTTAAAGAAATGCTGTGGTTAAAACAAAAACAAAAACTTTTTGCATAAAAAGGTTATTCGTGTCATACTATTTCTGTAGGACAAGCTCCCATACATGTGATTACTGGCTCAAAGGGTGTGAACTTTTGAAAAGTGCTGCGTTCCAGGAAACTTCCTATATAAACTCTCGGAAATTCCTAACATGAAATGTTACAGATTAGGGAGTGCTTTTATGGGCACAAAAGGTCCATTTTTAATTTAATTACTCTTGGCTGGTATTTAATTCTCTCACTTAGGAAATCAATACCTTTGATGCATGTACATTTGCATTCACCTCTGGTTTAATCAGCATTTGCCTGGATAAAATGTCGATCCCCTAATGAATGGACATTACAGGAAGACCTATTAGGTCCATATCAGGTAGGGTTTTCTAAAGGGGGAGCTGTTCAAAGGAAGCACCCCATTCTTGGAGGTAGGTGAGCCGACTGGAGAATTATTTGGCAGAATGTCACAGATACCTTCTTTCATTCATGACGGCTTTACGGAACACACCCCTCCCAGTCACGTGCGAGGACCTGAAGACCCAGAGGTGAAGCACTTTAGGGTGCCGCCGCCGAAGCTGAGTTTCAAGAGGGGAGGCTAAATGATCCAGTTCTCAGGTTTTCTGGATTGTTGCCGGCCAGCCGGACGGCTTTTTAGGCTTTGGAGGATGTGTCTGCAATGAACGACCGGAAACCCAGAAAGTGAAAACTAGCTTTTATGAGATTTCAATTCATTACGTTTCTCAAAACTATCCATCATGTCCACTTGTGGGTGTTGGATGCAAAGATGAATCTTTGCTGAAGGGATATTCAGCGGCAGGGGAGGGAGAGGCAATTCCAGGTCGGGGAGTTGAGCGAAAAAAATCAGTGTCTCCTCGGCTTCGCCCCGTTTGGCGCGTTTGGTGTACTCCTCGACCCAGTGGTACCTGATGGGTCCCCCGAACCCCCACTGCCCCCAGTAGAATTAGCGCGGACGTGCGAGTGAGCACAGCGGCCCTTTAGTAGCCTGGAACCTCCCGCGCCGGTTCCGGCGGCAGCACGCACCGGGAAGCGTTTGGGCGCTGCACCGCCCTGCGCCCTGCCCTTCAGCCCCGTACTCGGAGGGAAAAGCTCGCCGCTTAGGGCCCGGCAGTTGTCGAGGTGGTTTTCCTAGTAGTTGGTGGTCTGAGGTCAGGCCTCAAGTGGAAACGGCATCACCATGATGACCGGACGGCCGGGCCGAGTGCCCTTAAAGTTGCTGCAGGATGAGGCCCGGAGCCTGCCCCCGCCCAAACTGACCGACCCGCGGCTCGTCTACATCGGCTTCCTGGGCTACTGCGCGGGCCTGTTTGATAACGCGCTCCGGCGGAGGCCCGTGATGTCTGCAGGTGAGGGCTGTGCGGGCGGGATCGACTGAGAGAAGAGGGGGTCGCAGGGCTACCGGCCGGCTCCGCCATAGACCCGCCTGAGGTGTCCTGCTTTTCCGGGCCTTTGCCTATGTGGCCCCGCCTCGCCCCCCCGGGCCGTCCGCGGCCTGTTAGCTCTTCAGAATCGGGCAGAGCCAGAGTGTCACTAGGCACTTGAAGAAACTGACGTTCAGTGAAGCAGGGACTTACCCGTGACTCCCCAGTAAGTCTGTGATGGACCTAGGACAGCTCCCCTTTCAGTTCGCCCTGTGTTGTGTGCAAAAGTGAGTGTTCATTCCGTGCCATGCACTACTGATACCCTACGGGCATTATAGCATTTAGTCTTCAAAACACTTTATAGGAAGGTATTATCCACAAACGAGGAAACAGCCTAAGAGAGGTTAAAGCAGCTTGCCCAAGGTCATTACGCTAGTAAGTAGCAGAGTCTGTTTTTTTTTTTTTTTTTTTTTTTTTTTACCTCACAGCGTATACTTGAAACCAGTGCTTCTCAAACTTAATGTGCATATGAAAACCCATGTATATTGTTAATATGCAGACTTTGGTTCAGTAGATCTAGTGAAGAGCTTACCAACAAGCTCCCAGTTACTGCTGCTTGTGGTGGTCTGGGAGCCATACTTTGAATAAGTCTCTAAACCACCAGGCTGTACTTCCTAGTAGTATGCCACTGGCCTCCTCTCAGAGACTGACTATTCTGCTAATAGGTAACACAGTATTTGTGCTAAAGACTGGATTTCCAAAGGGAAAAGAGGAGAGGAACTTTGGAAGAGGTGTTTTTGAATTTAGCCTTATCAAACAACTGAGAGAGGGTTCTCTAGGCCTGTGGGGCTAGTGGGAGCAAATGGAGGCAAGGGCCTGAGGCGGGGGTGGGGGGGCATTTGATGATTAATCGAGTGTACAGGGTTATTAATCGAGTGTACAGGGTTAGGACAATAAGTCTACAAAGGAGATTTGGGTAAACCATGGCAGTTTATTCTCTAGGCATACAGGAACTTTATAAGCTTTTAAGAGCTGGGTAAGTGCAGTGATCAGACCTGTGTTTTAAAAGGTCACCTTTGTCAGCAATGTGAAGCATTGATTGGAGCCAAGGAGCACAGTTAGGAAGAAAGATAATGCAATGGTTCAGGCAGCTAGGAATCATCCCACTTGTGTCTCTTTAGCCTTGTTCAAGCTGTATGTCATGCCTGGGGATCAGCTTACAGCCGATCAAATCCCAGCATTTCCAGTGCTCAAATAGTATTGAAATCTCATCTCCCTTGGACATGACCCCTCACTACAGAAAGGAGTGATCTGTGTCCAATTCTGCCTCTGGGGACATAGGGTTTTCTCTCTTTTCATCACCATTTCATATCTGCCCAAGTCTGTTGTTTGGTATAATGAAAAGAGCTCCACTTTGGAACTGAATGGATGGCCTTGCTTTACTGCTTCCCAGCTGTGTCATTTTAGGCAAGCTACATGGTAAGGCTACTCAGAGCCAGAGTTTCCTTATCTGTAAAATGAGATTAATTATTTGCATATTTGTTGTGAGAATTAAGTGAGTTTCTGTAGGTAAAATGCCTGACATACAGAAGGTACTGGACAAAATTCCCTTTCCTTAGCTCTTGTTACACAAAGACCTTACTATATAGTTGTTCAACATATACTGAATTCCTGTGCCAGGCATACTTTGCCAAGCAGTGCGTTACATACTGGGTATGTGAGGTGAGGAGCCTGTAGTTGAGTCAGGGAGGCTAAAAAAGTAAACAGCCCGTTACTCATCTTGGTGTGACAGATACATGTTTTGATAGAGGTGGGTGAGCAGAGAGCACTTTGGGAGCACAAAGGGAAGTACAGATGGAAGGGAGGATGTTCCAGAGGAAGTAAAGTTTGGCTGAAGTGTGAAGTATGTACCACTTAATCTCACGTCATTATTGTCATGTAGCAGTTTGTGCCTTTCTGGGAGACAGAAGAGTGTAGTAGTTAAGAGCATATGCTTTTGGTTTGACACCATCTCCTCCCTACTAGCTGTTAGGTTCTGGGGAAGTTCCCTATCTCTGTGAGAACTAGATGAGATAATGTATATAAAGCACTTAGCAAGGACTAGGATTCAGAGTTCACGAGTACCCTGAACTTCCCTGAATTGCTTTGGAAAATTTGGGTCTTGAGGACTTTATTGAAAGAGGTTAGTCTCAGTAGCATTTATTGAATGCTTATTGTGTTTGTCTAGTTCAATGTCTGGCATATAGTATGTGCTCATGAAGTATTTAATGAATGAATAAGTATGTGCAAATCACAAGGAAGTATAAAACATGGTCCCAACCTTCCAAAGGTTTACAGACCTGATAGCCATATCCATTAAAAAGACAAATTTTGGGGCCGAGCCCGTGGCGCACTTGGTAGAGTGCTGCGCTGGGAGCTTGGCGATGCTCCCGCCGCGGGTTCAGATCCTATATAGGACTGACCAGTGCACTCACTGGCTGAGTGCTGGTCACGAAAAAACGACAAAAAAAAAAAAAAAAAAAAGACAAATTGTGGTACAAGTTTATGCACATAGGGTAACCAGTGTGACACATAAATGGTGTTTCTAAGAGAGTTGAAGGAGTGGAGAAGGACAGAGATATGATGGATTTTGATACTACAGCCTTGGAGTTCCTGGCATTCTGTGGGTAATAATGGAATATTGTCAATGAAGTAGAATTGTGCAAATTAGCAGGAAGTATTAAATAGAATTTTTTCTTAAGTTTTTCTCTTATCAGCTGTTTTTATTGCAATCTTTTTTGTGGTGGTGGAGGTGGGGTGTTGGTGGCTGGCCAGTACAGGGATCAGAATCCTTGACTTTGATGTTGTCAGCACCATGCTCTAACCAAGTGAGCGAACCAGCCAGCACTTATCACCTGTTTTTTAACCCTTGTTGCTGGTTACTACTTACCTGCCCTCAATTTAGAGCTAATTAATAATCTCAGTCCACAAAATTAAATATTGATCTCTAGCTTCATATATCAATAATTTGTGGTGTTCTGCAAAGAGCATAATGGCTTCCAGGTTTAGATTCATTGATTGAAGGAAAAAAGGGGAAAATGATTGTGGAGGGGTTATGCATGTAGTGAGAGGAAGACCACCACCGAGAGAAAGAAAGGAAAGGTTAGGGAAATGGGGACTTGGGAAGAGGCCAAGCCATGCCTTTATGGCTTGGATGCTGACATCATCTAAAACATATATGGAGTCTTTTTCTGTGAGGACTGTGAGTCATTATAGAGAGAGTCTGGGTCTTTATGTAGTCCAGTGGAACATGGGAGAACTCAGCCCATATTGGTTTGCTATATTGCAGGTAGCCCGTTAGAGGAAGCAGGGGCTGTTCGGGATAAGGGAGAATGAAAAAGAGCCTGGGCCCTGTCCATTCCCAACTGTAGGAATATTTTGCATTTTTATTGTTTTACACATTTTCCAAAATACTTTTACACACATTTTCCTTGGTTTTTATACTACTGCTGTGAGAAAGACAGGATAGGTATTATCTCTGTTTTAGAGGTAGTCAATTGACTTGCCCAAGGCCATTCATGTATTTAGTAAATATGCTATGTGCTGGTATACAAAGATAAATCAAACATTGGCTTTGCCTGGTGGTAGAGACAGAAATAAATTACTGTAGCAACTTATATATTAATAGACATGAGTTGACACTTTTAACTCCAGGAAAGATCTGAGAAGACTTAGAGGAAGTGATGTCTGAGTTGAGTCTTGAAGGATGAGGAGGTCGCTAGGCACAGAAATAACCAGTATGTGGTATTTAGCAGCATGAAAGTTTGCGTGAGGAATTAAAAATAGTTCAGTATTGCTGGAGCACAATGTGCATATCAGAGAATATCAAAGATGAAGGTGGAAGAGTCAGGTCATAAAGGGCCCTGGAAATCATATTCAGGAGTGTGGACTCCTGATGGACATAATTGAAGGATAGAAGGGACTGACAAGATAGAGTTGCATTCTAGTAAAATTCCTCTAGTGGTAGGGTAAAAGCTGGGGTCAGAGTGGAGTGGTTCTGGTGAGATCAAAGGGAGAACATTTAGGCCAAATGAGAGATAGTTCTCTGAAGTGAGGAAAGGAAATAATTACAAGGTAGAATTGACAGGACTCAGTGACTGGATGTGGGGAAAGAGGGTAGAAAAAGGGATGATTACTGGCTTATTACTTGGATTTCTTGGTAAATAGTCCTGTCATTCCCTGAAACAGGAGAAAGAGATATGAATAGGAAAGAAATGAGTTTGGTTTGGGGTATTTAGGTGAACGTGTTTGTCAAACATTTGGATATATATGTTATTCAGCATGGATGTCCCAGGTGGACCTACTTATGGTTCATCAGCACATAGATAGTAGATAAAACTATAGAAATAAATGATTTCTCCAAAAGAATGTGTGTGAAGTGATAAGAAGAAAAAAAGTATTGTGGGGGCATAGCTAGAAAATCAAACCTACACAGTAAGCCGTTTTACAAAAATTGTTTCCATATAAAAAATTCACACTTTTGGATTTACACTTCAGACTTTCAATTTTGACTTTCCCTGAATCATGTGATTTGATCCTTCCAGTCTTATTATAATAGGATGATTTTTTTAATAGGGTGATTTTTATAATATAGTTTTTGAATAGGTAGTACATGCAAATGTTACAGAATCTAGAGGGTACAAGAGAGAATCCAGTGAAGAGATTTTTTTTCCCTTTTTTTTCTTGCTTTTTCCCCTTTTTTCCTTTCTTTTCTCCCCCCCCCCCCCCCGGCCCAGTGCTTGAGATCACACCTACGTTCCCTGGATGATCCTATGTCCCCACTGCAATCCTGGGATCCCTGCCCACAATACAGCCCCACTCGTAATCCTGGGATCCCCACTTGCCAGCCTGGGACTCCCACCCACAATCCTGGGAACCCCATCCGCATGCCCAGAGTCCCCTCCCCAATTCTGAGATTTCCTAATGAGGTATGTTTGTGGCATAACTGACTGTTCTTGTAACCAATAAATATGCAAATATAAATCGGGATATGGAGACAAACCAAATTTTGCTTTTAGACTATTTGTAGAGGACTTTCTCTCACTCTCATCATATTCTGAACAGGCCCTAAAATACAAGTTAGTTAAGGTCTAAAGTTAACTTATTAAAACAGAAAAAAAATTTTTTTTTCTGTTCTTAGTCCAGGATTCAGGATCCCCAATCCAAAAATCCAAAATCCAAAACGATCCAAAATTCGAAACATTCTGAGCACAGACATGACACCACAATGGAAAACTCCACATCTTATTAACTCATGTGATAGGTCATGTCTTTATGCACAAAATTATAAAAATATTGTATAAAATTACCTTCAGGCTACGTGTAAAAGGTGTATGTGAAACATAAGGGAATTTCATATTTAGACTTGGGTCCTATCCCCAAGATATCTCATTATGTGTATGCAAAATTCCAAAATTTGAATCCAAAACACTTCTGGTTGCACACATTTCAGATAAGGGATACTCAACCTGCACTTACTCATCTACCTTTTTCTATGAAGTATTTTATGAAACCTGAATTTTAAAAATCTTGGGTTTTATCGTTAGTTAAGTTTGCAGACTTAATGTTCTTTTTCATGATTGCCAGATTTCTTTAAGAAGATGTAGGCTGTCTCAAGGTCAAGGGTCAAGGCTGTTTGTTCAGGATAGCCTGTGGAAAGGCTTTTTTTATTTAAGCAAAATAAATACTATAACAATATATATCTGAAATATAAGAATGTAATTCTTAGTACACATTGACTAATTTTTGCTTTCTTTGGGATTTGTCATTTGAATTTCAGGTTTGCATCGCCAGCTTCTATATGTTACTTCCTTTGTTTTTGTTGGATATTATCTTTTAAAACGTCAAGACTACATGTATGCCGTGAGAGACCATGATATGTTTGGGTATATAAAATCACACCCAGAGGATTTCCCTGAGAAAGGTATTTCAAGTTAATTGTAGAAAACCTCTTTCCTTACCCTGTATCCTTTTCCCTGTTTAATCTTACTCATGCCTGTTGCTTCAGGGACCTTCTATATCCTGTTGATTTCCACATCGTCGTCTATAGACCAGATTCTCTCAAATTCATATATCCCATTTCTGGCTAAGTACCTCTGTGTCCCTTGGACAGCAAATAAACTCATGTCCTTTCTGTCTTCCCAAACCTCCTGCTGCTCTATATCTTCCTTCAGTGAATAGCACTACTGTCCACTTGGACATTCAAGCCAGAAGCCTGAGAATCCTCTTCAAGTCTTTCTCTTTCACTTCCCATTAGTCATCCAGCCTTAGTTCTAAATATTTCTCCACTTGAATTCTCCTCTCTCTCCCGCTGCTACTACCCTGGTTCAGGCCCTGATAATCTCTTGCTTGGACTGTTATACTTGCCTTTGGTCTTATTTCTGCTGACAGCAATTCTGATCACATGTCTGCTTAAAATAGCTATCCGTTGCTTATAGGATAAAATCCAGACTCCTTAGGATGGCTCATTTTCCCAGGCTGAGCTAATTGCCTGTCTCTGGTAGAAACTCTTGGCCTATACCTTTTATTCACCACATTATATACACGACTGTGTCCTTCACTGGACTGTAGCTTCATCTTTGTTTCCCCAGCCTAGCGCAGAGCCTATCCACAGTAGGCACTTACAAATAGTAGCTGACCTGAAGTACATGGAACCCTGCCACACCTCCCATCACTCATCTTTTGCCTCATGAAATGCTTTGTCCCGAGCCTATCCTGTATCACTTTGTACATGTCACACCTTCTTCCTGATACGTTCTTCCTCCTCTTGCCCTTGTTTCTACCCTATTCATCTAGTAAATTCCTTCTCAAGATTCATCATCTCAGTGAAGGCTCCACCGAGCTATTGACAGGTATTCCCTCAGCACAGTCTATCTCCGTTCTACTAAGAATATAATTGTAATGTAACTTTTCTTGCCTTTATTTAAAAAAAAAACATACAGGGCCGAGCCTGTGGCGCACTCGGGGGGGTGCGGCGCTGGGAGCATGGCGACGCTCCCAGCGGCCGCGGGTTCGGATCCTATATGGGAATGGCCGGTGCGCTCACTGGCTGAGTGCCGGTCACGAAAAAGACAAAAAAAAAAAAAAAAAAAAAAAAAAAAAAAAAAAAAAAAAAAAAACATACATAGATGTGCACATATGTGAACTCTTTGCAGGCTGGGAGTTTGACTTATTAGGACACTTTTTTTTTTTTTTGTCTCCCCAGGGCCTACAGAGTATTTTGGACACCGATCCTTATTAAATGTGTGAATGAATGAATGAGTGAGGGAAAATTTTGCACTTGTAAATATATAAAT
Source organism: Cynocephalus volans (assembly GCF_027409185.1). NCBI lineage: Eukaryota > Metazoa > Chordata > Mammalia > Dermoptera > Cynocephalidae > Cynocephalus > Cynocephalus volans. The sequence continues at coordinate 96,788,219 of NC_084463.1, forward strand.
AGATTTTAAATAGATTTTCCTATTGGTATAAATGTTTAATATAAAACATTTACATATCATTAGACTGAATAATCTCTCAGGTCCTATTAGCTCTAAAATTTTATTAGTCAGTTTTCCCATGGCCTTCGGTCACATATGTGATGTTTATGGTAGGTCAAAAAGATAGAGTTAAAAAAAAAAAAAAGATACAGCTTTTTGGCAAAGAAGAGCTTAAAGACTATCATAAAGCCATGAGTAGTGGATGTATCAGGAATGGGGAATACTGGTTCCTGATAATAATACTGTTGGGTGTTACAGCTGGAAGTAGTCTTGAAAATACTGCTCCTAGGAGTGAGACCCAGGGGATGAGTAGTCTTCAGTCCCAGACCTCCAGCTCTTTGCCTAGAGGTATTTCCACTAGCCCCCTCTGTCAGCAGGAGTGTGTATAGCTGTAGGGCCCATTCTGTCTCTGAGCAGCAGATTACTGGCAGGTCTTCCAAGAGCCTCACACTCTGACAGCAGGGGCATGGACAGTTTTGACCACATCAGGTGCTGGCCTCTCCTAGCTGACCTGTACCCTTCCCTGTTTATTTCTTCCTTCACCCCTTCAGCCAGAATGCCCTCGGTAGCACTTTGCCCCTCCTGGCAGCCTCTGGTTGTCACCAAATTCCTCCAAAGTTATTCTTAGTTCGATGAAACCAAAATGTTTCAGTAATTGCCAAGGCATTGTTGAGGACAAGAAAATAAGAACATTCTTAGGGGTTTGTCTTAGTCCATTCAGGCTGCTACAGCAAAGTACCTTAGACTTGGTAATTTATAAATAATAGAAATTTATCACTCACAGTTCAGGAGGCTGAGAAGTACAAGATCAAGGTGCCAGCAGATTCAGTGCCTGGTGAGAGTTCTCTCTGCTTTATAAGAGCATTAATCCTATTCGTGAGGACTCTGCCTTCATTACCTAATCCCTAAGTCCCCATCTCTTAACATCATTGCATTGGGGATTAGGTTTTAAAATATGAGTTTTGGGGGACACATTCAGACCATAGTAGAATTTCTATTGATAAGATTATTGAATATTAATTTTTCTTAAGGAAATACAATTTTTAAAACATAATTTAAAAATAACTCTTTTGTCTTCTTTTATAGATAAGAAAACTTATGGTGAAATTCATGAAGAATTCTATCCAATACGTTGAAGTCTTCAAAATGCTTGCTCCAGTTTCACTGAGACCTGTTATTTCTGAATTTTATGGAACATGTTTTCATGACAGCTGAAGTTTATGTTAATCTATGTGTTAACACCTTGTAATTAAAATAGTTATCGTGAGTACTGTGACTGTTTTGTTGTAAGAAAAATAGTTAATCAGAGAATGGTCAGTTTTCATTTACCCAGTTTTAAGAAGACTTAAAAATGGAGTTTAGTTCTAGTTTGAAGTCAGCAAACTACAGCCTATGGGCCAGATGTGGCTCACTGCCAATATAGTTTTTTTTTTTTTTTTTGTCTTTTTTTGTGACCGGCCGCACCGCGCTCAGCCAGTGAGCGCACTGGCCATCCCTATGTAGGATCCGAACCCACGGTGGGAGCGCTGTTGCGCTCCCAGCGCCGCACTCTCCCGAGTGCGCCACGGGGTCGGCCCTGCCAATATAGTTTTATTGGGACACAGCCATCCTCATTTGTTTATATGTTGTTTATGGCTGCTTTCATATTACAGCAGCAGAGTTGAGTAGTTGTGACAGAATTTACAGCCTGCAAAGCCTAAAATAGTTAATATCTGGCCCTTTACAGAAAAGATTTGCCTGCTCCTTTCCTAATACAAAGCAAATGTAAAGAGAACCAGATTGTGGAGGGTTTTGTGAGTCATGCAAAATAATCTCGATTCAATCATATAGGTATTAGGAAATCACTAAAGGGTTTGAGATGGGAATAACATGATCAGGTTTGTATTTCTGAGCTCTCTCTGCAACAACAAAAGGTGGTTTGGAAGGAGGAGACTCAAGACAGGGAGAACATTTGGAAGTCTGGTACTGCAAAAAGGGGTCTTTGCTCTTTGATAGATCATCCTGGAAAAAGTGAGTTCAGTAGCTAACACTATCTACAGTGGAATTTGGTATAATTAGAAACGAGAGACTTTGAGGTATCAAATGTTCTGAGCACATTCTAGACAACAGCTTAGTTCCTTTTCTAGGCTCACTTGCTTTTGCTTTTTTGTTGAGTAATTCCAATCATAAATAAAGCTTTTAATAATTTTCTTGAAGGGGGGGGCGGGAAGTAAAAGACTACACCTAACTGGAATGATGTTACTCTTTATGAAATCTAAATGCTTGTCCAAAAAGTTTTTGTTTCTAAGTTCAGATTTTATAATCAGATTAGTTTTTAGAGGGAAAATGAGAGTGTTGTTTCTTTATATGTGATTTCAAATTAGGTGGCAGTATACATATAAGAAGATGGCGTCTGAGCAAAATCAAATGAATTCTATTTTCTTGAGTACCACCTGTAAAAAATGAAATCATATTAGAAAGAATGCTTTAGAAATAATTAAGAGACATATGAATACAAGGTTTTATTTCTTTATTGCTACTGCAATGAATAGGTTTATAGTTCACATAGGCTCGACTTCATCAGTGGTCAGCAGGTACAAGAGGGTGAACTACTCAACCCATGGGACTCTGCTGCCTCTTCTGTAGAGTAAAAAGCAAGGGCTAGAGCAAATAACATAGATGAGAGTTGGAGAAAAAATCAGCCTATTATAATAGCTTCTACGTGCCAGGTTGATTCATCATCTGTTTAATTTTCATAATCTTGTGAGGTAGATAATATCCCCATTTTATACATGAGGGAATTTAGGCTCCAATGGGTTAAATAACTTGCCTGAGATCACATAGTGAATGACTGCCAAGAGGAGGGATGTGAATTTTGGTCACATGCTAACACCAGTGCTCTGTCTACTGTACCACACTGGACAGGTAACTTTGTCTAGTCCCTCATAAACCACTGGTCACTACCCCAAGCTGGTGAGAGGAGTAAGGGGAGCTGTGAATAGCAGCACATCCTAAAGGTAAGCCGGTGATTGAAGCCGGTAAGTCCAGGAATTGGTGTTTAGAGAAAGGTAGAGAAGCATTCCGGAGAACTGAGTCGCCTTCACTTCTAGCTACAGGTCCAGGCCTTTCTGGTCTCATCATCAGGGCTAGTGAACTGCTCCGTGTCCTCATCACAGAGTCTGCTTTCTATCATGTAAAGTTATCTGTGGAGCGCAGAAATTTTTAAAAACCAAGTCAGTATATACTCAAACAACTAAGGTACTGTCACATGCCTAGTGAAGCAGGAAGAACGATGAAAAAACTCAGTGTTTGGTATTGCTGTAGGAAAACTGGCAGTGCCTTAGCACTGTAAGAAGAATTCATAGATTGTCCAAGCTGGAATAACCCGTCAGGTTTCTCCTACATTTTACTAACAAGGAAACAGATGTAGAAATGTGAAGTAAGTTGTCTGAGGTCATACAAGGTCAAAGGCAGAGCCAGGACAAATGCCCAGATTTTTAAACTATACCATACTACCTCATTGAATGAAAATCAGGTTAGGTTGTGTCGAAGCATTGTGGTGTAGAATTGCTGCTCTGGTCTTTGAAGCTATTTGGTTGGTCAGTGAGTGAGGTTTCTACCCACTCTGCTATCCCCAATTTCCACCTCCAGCCCAGGCTGCAGAATTCTAAGGCTTTAAAGAACACAGAAGATCTACTAGTGTAGAGAAAAAGAATTAGACTTAGGCCAGGGTTCATATCTTGGCTCTGCCATTTACTGAGTAACGTTGGACCCATTTTATTTTGCAGGACTCCAGTTTTTTATCTGCAAAAGGGAATGATAATTCTATTAGATAATTGATGTGCAAGTGATTTTAAAACTATAAAAATATTCAAATATGAACTGTTATTTTTACTACTATGGTTATTATTCAGTAAAGAATCTGAAACCCAGAGAAGTGAAGTGGCTTACTGAAAGCCTCACAGCTCATTAGTGGTAGAACCAGAACTTGAACCCAGAGCTGTTGACTCAGCCCAGTCTAATTCAAGAACTTCTGAAAAGTGGCTCAGGAAGTCTCAAGGGAACAGGGAAATAGGATTGAAGTTGACAGTTTAGGTTTGAGGTGGGGGAAGGAAAAATGGCTGAGAAAATGCCTGGTGCAGAGCTCTCCGTAGGCTCGGTGCGTTTGGGAGTCCATTTTTATTCCCCATCATTACAGAGCATCCTTAAAGCAGATTATGAAGATAACAATACAGCAGAGAGGAAAGAACACCCCACTCAAGGTTGAGGCCAGTCTTGCTTTTGTCTTCGTGACTTTGGGCTAATCACTTCACCTCTCTGGCTTTCCTTACTAGTAAACTGGAGATAAAAATCTCGTCCCATATACCTACATCTGGTGGTTTTGAGATTCCAATGGACATGGATGTGGTTTATAACTGATGAATCCAGTTTGTGGGATAAGGGCTGGCAGGTGCTGTGATCCAGTTTCTCCTGATCTTTACCTAGGAGTGACTCACCTATGACAACCAGGTCCTCTTCCCACCTCCAACCCTATTCCACCACCTGCTTGTCCAGGTTGCTGCTAATGCACACCTCACAGCCACAGTCCCTCTGTGCATAGACATACAGGCTCAGACTCCAACACATATGCATATGTACACACAACAGGGTTTTCTAATGGGCATGCCTTCCACACTTGTGTGTGCCCGGAACGGATTAGGGTACCAAGACAGTGGTCTCCCGGCTTTCCATTTGGCTGGTTGCAACCAGCATGGCCAGAGTAACCCTGCCAGTTGCAAGAGTACTGTGAGCAGCCTCACCTATGTACCCACATGTGCCATGTAAATGTAATTTTCCATGTTCTGTGACCTGAAAAAGTGTTGGGAAGCACTGCCACAAACAGAATTCACGATGCACACCTAAGTAAATACACATGCCTTGAGTAATTCTCTTCGTTTGTAAAACGGAAATAAAAACTATCTGTAGAATTATTGTGAAGATCAAATGAGATAATTCTATGTCAAGCACTTAAGAGGCTGTGCTGGCACTAGTGTTCAAATGGAAGCTATTAATACATGACATCAGAGATTCTTAGGATTCGTGGACGGGCCTTGGTGGATGGCATATCCCCTGAAATTGTATGTACACATATGTGTCAATATACCTGAACTCTGGGGAGACAGTCCATAGCTTTAATCAGATTCTTAAAGAAGTTGACAGAACACATTTGTTCAACTCATACATCTACAAACTTTCATATACTTAGTAATAAATGCACACATGCACAAACACAAACATGTGCACATGATATATGCACTCACAAGCCACTTTTTCCTTCCCTCTCCATAACAGTTCACTGCCCTTATTCACCAATTTTGGATCAGAAGGATAGTAAGGCAGATCTGGTCTTGCCCCTCCCCCCTCCAGGTTGTAGTCCCAACACTCTGACGTGAGGGTGGGTCTGTCTGAGAGCCGAGTTGTCCCTCTCCCACTGGGTGACACTACCACCCCCTCCGCTCCCCTGGAATGTCTCTCAGTGGACTCTGACACCCACTAGCATGGCCACCATTACCTTCCCTAGGGTCCGAGGCCTACAGGCCCTGTCCCGTCATTTCCTGGTATTTCCTTGTCACCTCCTGAGCTTTCATGGTGAGGTGGGTGAGGATGTGATGCAGGCTGGAGAAGTGCAGGTGGAACTGGGCTTCCAGATCCAGCTCCTCTGAGGCCCTCTCGTCCTCAGCCTCCTCTATCTCTGCAGCTTCGTTCTCTGACTCATCGGCTTCACCTGCCACCTTGGCCTGCCACTCCTCCCGTGGCAGCAGCCCGTGGTCCACATCCACGCGGATGGTTTTAAGCATGGTGAAGTAGGTGTAGAGATCAGGGGTCCCAGGCTCAGCCGGGCCCCTGTGCTCACTCAGCTGCACGTCCCGCAGAAGGCTGGGGATCATCACCACCTGCTCCATGTTGCGCACCACAGCTGAGTACCGGTCCATGACAGTCAGCAGGCAGTTCTTGGGGTAGCGCTTGGTAAGCACCTGCATGGCCGCTTTTCTCTTACACACTCTGTCCAGCACACTGCCCAGAACTATTTCTAGGCTCTGATGGTAGATTGACAGGGTGCCAAAGCCCAGCCATTGGGTCAACACAGTCCTGTTTTAGGCCAATCCCAGAGCTCAGGCCTCAACATCTACATCAGGTGATCCATCTGCCCAGGGACAGATATGCCAGCCTTCTTCTTGTCATTTCAGCTCTACATGACTGCCTCTTCAAGAGCCTGGCTCTTCCTTCATCAGCTTGCAGGGCCAGTTAGAGGGAAGCTTTTCCCTTTGGCAACTGGTGCACTTGACCTCAAGGCAATAAATAATTCTTTCAGGTCACCTGAGACCAAGCTGCCTCTTTGCTGCCTGCTTAGGGTGGCCTCCTAATGAACAGCTCACTTCTTCAACCCGGGTTGCCTCAGCTGTGAAATGAGCAAGGGACGACCGAGGGTTACGAAATGAAATAGCTTGGTGTGGGGCAAAGAGCATTGAAATCAGGGCCAGAAGCCTAGTCCTGCAATTTCCTAGCTGAGTTTCTTGATGGCTCGCTGGCTAACGTTTATTGAGCACCTACTTTGCATATCATGTTCTGCAGCAAGCTCTTTCATGAGTGATCTTACTTAATCTTCACCATAAGCCTGTTTTAATATTCGTGTTTTACTAATGAAGAAACTAAGGTGCAGACAGCTTAAGGAACTTGCCAAGTTCCCACTGGAGCTGGGATTCCAGCCCAGGATCACTTCTCTCCCACCTCCAGTCAGTGCTCTGGACTGATGCATGAAGTTATATAAGTCACACAAATTAACTGTATCCATATTCTTCTCTGTAAATTTGAGGTGTTGTGAGAATCAAATAAGACAAAGCCGAGAAAATGCTGTGTACACCACAAAGCATAATCCCCAGATGTAGTATCTGTGCAGATTCTAAATTATTACTAAGGCCTCTCCAAACTCTAACCAGCAATTCCACAAATTACAATGCTTCCTCTTTGCCATTGACTTTGACCAGCAGTGTTGGAAGATAATAATGCTTTGCATAGCCATATTGTCACAGTTTACAAACTTCATTTGTTATATTTACTTATGAGATTATTAGGAAAATTAAGGCTCAGAGAAAGGCCCAAAGTTGCATAGCAAGTTAGTGGCAGAGTCAAGTAAAGAGCAAGACCTTCTGGGTTCTGGTTCAGGTACCTGCTCCCAACACTGCCCTGTGTAAAATGACCTGTTGGGTGATGATACCTCCCGCCCTGACAGGGGAGGAGAGCAGAGGAGAAGGCAGGGAGGGGATCTTGGGCTGAAAGGGATCTTGGGCTGAATGGGACTTTGGGGTTGTCTCATTTAAGCCACTCTCACCTCCACCCCGAGGCAGGAGCCCTCTCTGCACCCTCCCAACTGTCAATCATCCACTCCACCCCTCCCTTCCACTCCTTTGGCCAGAGCTATAAGAAAGCTCACTTTTATATTGAACTGAATCCTACCTCCCTACAACCCCTTCCTATTGAATTATAATATTCACCCACCCCAAAGTCACCGGCCTTAACTGTGCTTATATTAGCACAACAGAGTAGTGTTCAAAGCCATTCCTCACTCCTTAACTCACTTAATCCCCACAACAGCCCTATGAGGCACAAAAACATTAGCACTCCCCTTTTCAGATGAGGAAACTGAGACTTAGAAAGGGAGAGGTACTTGACCAAGATCCCACAGTTCAGACATGGCAAAAGGAGGCTCAACCTAGCTCTGTCAGGCCTCAGAGGAAAGTGGGCTGGCCGTGCACAAAGCCACAAATGACCTGGGGTGATCCTGTGTTGGATGGTTGGCCTTGCTTCTCCAGGGCAGAGGAGGCAGCCAAGTCAAGGCATGGGCCTACTGCGAAGGGCAGAATTTCCATTTTAACCCTTTCTGCACTGCAGGTTGTGGGTGCAACAGAGCACCAGGCCTCTCTGAGCCTCAGCTTCCTCTCACATTGTAATAACAGGAGCAAGCATTAATTGAGGGCTTATTATTCTAAGCTAAATTAAAATATGCAAAGTTCTTAGGACAGAACTCAATCCTTCTAGCAATCATTGTGGAAGGTGGTCCCCACTTACAGATGAAAAAATTGAGGCCTAGGAAGGTAAAGTAATAAACCTAAGAACAAACATTATTTATTCTTAGAAAAGGAGGAGTTGGGATGTGTCATGACTCCTACCTACAGGTGATTACGATGGTTAGAGATGATGTTTGCGAACTACCTAGTATACTGTGGGACCTCAGTAAGTGTGCACTGCCTTCCGGCCACTTCCACTCGTCACTCTATGCTTCCTCCATCCATTATTTATCCCTCCGTGCTAGGACTTGCCACTCTGCATTGCAGTTTGTTTTGTACCTGTCCCAGGGCACAGCACTGCAAACGCTCAGCAAATATTGGTTGAATGGTGACCATTAGATTCACTTCTTCATACATTCTAGGGTCTTTGGTTATGATGTCCCGTCACCTTGGAAAATAGAGTCCCAGGCTTGGTGGGAGACAGTAATGAGATCTCCGGTTTGGTAAAGGAGCCTAAAAGGCTGCGGCCATGTGTTGCCACCCAGGAGCTATGTGTAATGGCAGGTGTTTAAAACGACCTCATGGGCCTGACTATAAGGCTCTTTCCAGAATGATTCCTCAGGAAAGAAGGGGTTGTGCCATACTCATGACCTGACAGTCTTCATTATATGGGGTGCTTTTTGTACTGCTTTATTACCAACAAAACTGTTAGCAAGTCACATTAGCCCAATATTACCACAAACAGTCAGCAGGGTGAAGAGTTTGCGTAAAATAGTTTACTAAACTATAAATGAAAAGGGACAATTTTTCTAAATTAATAATTAAGTTAAAGAATTTAACAGATTACTTAATTAAACATTAGATTAATTCATTCCCAGCCCTATAAGATTTTTTGGTTTTGGCCTTTACTGGGGAAAAAAATCTTCAAATGTTTTCTCCTCAAGAAAAATGAGGCTTCCCTTCTATTCGCACATCCGAGATTGCTGAGTGGTGGGTACAGCCAAAGACCATAAGGCTGGAATCTGTCATCTGGGTTCTGGCACTGCCTCCAGGCCCACTTGCAACCAGGCTCCCTAGGCTTCAGCGTCACGCTGTGAAGCGAAGAGTTTGGAGATCTCTGAAAGGAAGGTCCATCCAGCCCTGATTGTATAACTCCTTCTGAATCCATGTCTGGGTCCTGAAGGGCATTACTCTCTGCCTTAGTTCTTGCGTTTTTAACCCAGCCTCAGGGTCACCAAGTCAGAACTGGAAAACATGATGTTCTGCTTGTGGACAGGGCTGAGTGAGCTGACTCCGGCATGGTGGGCAGGCCAGGAATGCCCCGGCAACTGCCTCCTGCTTCTTTTACCCAGTGGCTTGGGGCAGCCCTGGGCCCCCCTGGGCCTCACTTGACCCATCTATAAACTGAGAGGGCTGATCTTTGTTAAGGCCTCTCCAGCCCAGACTTTGGGGACTCCTCCTGGGCACATGGCCCCTGTACCTCGTCATGTTATTCTGCCTCTACATGTGCATTTTAATTCCACCTGAGACCAGTTTATTCCCTGACATGTTCCCGGGCTTGAATAAGAGGGAGAAAGGAAGGGAGAGAGATAGGAATGCAGAAAATGAGTATGTTACTGAAAAAGCGAGAGAATGAATGAATTAGTAATTGGGTGAATAAATGAGCTGTGCGAGTGAATGAGTGTGGGACGCACAAGGAGGCCTGGGAAAGAGTGAGAGGAGGGTCCTCATGAATGGTCACCCAGCCAGCAGGCTGTGGACCAAGACTGGCCCCAGATCTCCCTGGCAGACAGAAGGCCCTGGATAAAATGTTGCCAGCCACGTGTCAGGTTAGAAGACAGACAGGGGGTTCTCAGGGGACAGGCTGGACTCAGGCAAGTTCTCGGCATGGAGAGAGGAGGGAGGCAGGAAAGGGGAATAGTTGGGTCTTTTGAGGATAAAGCAGGACTGTGGTTCCAAAGGGACTCAGTTGTTCCTGCTCTCAAAGATGACACATCCCAGGGATAAGAGGTTATCTGGTCCAGCCAGGCTATTTCAGGTGGGAAAAAGGAGGGAAGGGAAGAAGCAGGAGCTAGGACTAGACCCCAAGCTTCATTCAGTTTCTCAAGTCTTCCCTCCTGCCCTCTTGTGGGGAAACTGAGGCTGAGTGAGGTGCTTACTGGAATGGCCTCAGCAGAGCTGCTGATGGCCTCGCCCTCACAGTATCTGAATGGACAAACTGAACTGGCTCCAGATGGACTGGGTCAAGGCCCTTAGGGCCAGGCCAGGAACAACATGTAAATGTGGTGCAAGGGGTAAGATAATCAAGCCATGCCTGGGGCTGCCAGACCCCAAGTAACCCTGGCTGGGCTCAGGCCCAGGCCACTACAGAATGGACTCAGACCAAGGTTGGGACAAGTTTTCCAGTTTAAAAAATGATTTTTATATAGACATCAGGTGATAGAGACATCACCTGATGTCTATGGTCTCAGGCTGTTTATCTTCACATTGTCACTCCAGTCCTGACCTACAGGGAAACATATGGGTCAAGAGTCAGGAACATTATATTTATGATCTGCCTCACCCCCACCCCCCATCACTCAGCCCCGGTCATGTGCTCCAACCCCTGCTTCGTCACCTGGAGGACTCATGTATTGAGAACCTACCAAGTGTCAGCACTGTGCTGGGCCTGGGGAGATAACAGGACATGAGGCAGAAAAGATCCCTGCACTCAGGGCAGTTTTTATGTCCTGTGGAGAGAGCCACAGAGAACATATGCACAGATAAATATACTATCACACTGACATACACTAAGAAGAGAAAAATACAGTAACAAGCTAGAGCCTTGCTACTCAAAGTGTGGTCTGCAGACCAGCAGCATCTGATCTCCTGGGAGCTCATCATGAATGCAGACTCCCAGGCCGCACCAAGGACCTTCTGAATTGCAACCTGCATTTCAACAAGATCCCCAGGGGATGCCTAATTCCAAACATGGTTATTACCCCAGGGAAGGTGAGACAGCTGTGCTGAGACCTATACGTTCTCAGCTTCTGGAAGATCTGCCATCCAGGCAGAAGGAACCGCAAGTGCTACTGATCACAAAATACTTTCCTTAGAGGCACAACTGACTTGCTGTGTGACCTTAAGCAAGTCACTGCCTTAGTCTCCTATTTGGAAAGTGGAGAAGTTGGTTTGAGTGGGGGATTTTTCAAGTAAAAAACACAAATCCACTGAATGAAAAGCCAAATGCCCAGCTAAAGAGGAATCATTTATCTGAGGGAGTGGAGGGGCCCCTCCTCTGGTGTCCTCAGGTTACCTCAGGTTTTTGCTTACTCGGGAATATGGGTATCTCTGCTGTTCGGAGAATCCACTGCAAACGCTATTGTTACAAAGGCTCCGTGTGAGGGCTGACTAGAGTGCACTCAGGAAGCTGGCAGGTCTCCTGTCCGGCCCCACTCCCAACTTCCTCCCTGCCATACCTCTCTCCAGTTCTGGGAAAACCCAGTCTTTCCTCCAGCTGATGCAACTAGCTTCCCAGGCCAGCCTAAGGGCTGCTAGGCTTACTGGTTAGTAGAGAGAGGGACTGACACATCAACAAAGCGTTCCCTGGTTAGTCCATCACAAATGTCTGGCTTGTGAGAGCTGCAAGAACCTACTACCCAACCCGTACAATTTACTGATAAAGAAACTGAGACTAAAACTTATATTTCCAATCATGTTTTGTTTGCTCCCCTGGGAAGACTTCACCTGCCATATATATCACTATCAGGCTGTGAGATTTTAAAATTCTGTGACCAGACAAGACTAGTCACTCACACCAGAATCATGCCTGTCTCTCTCCTACCTGGGAGCCCCCGGAGGGCCAGAACCAGGTCTTGACTGTTCCCTATGATTCCAGCACCCAGGAACTTACGAGGTGACTGAAATGAATGAATGAATGAATGAATGGAAACTGTGGCGGTCTATCTACCTTTGGTGTGCTTCTCAGGTATCTCATCATGCCTTCCTCCATATTTTTAATTCGACACACTTTTTGCTGAGTTCCCGCCAGGGAGGGGCATGCCACAGAGAGCACTCAGTGGGGAGGCTGTCAGTGCCAGCCTCAGGACTCCAGAGAGTCATCAGCCTCCTTCTGCCATGGCCAGTCCCCAACAGAGGAGCTCCAAGAGTCACTCTTACTTGGAGAGCTCTTGGTCTGCCCACAGGGCTGGCCCCCAGGCGGGGACACTAGCCTGAGTCCTGGAATCTAATTGCAGACCCCCTCCCCACTCTAGACAGGTGCTGGGAGGGAGCTTTGCTGGGGAAAGAGGAAACACTGATCAAGACCCATAAGCTTATACACAAAACTCAGCCAATGGACACCCTTCTTCCAGGCCTTCTCAGGCTCCTTGACTTCAATCCACCCCAGCCATCTTTTAGGGCCTTCTTCCCTTTGCCACCCCTTTGCCACAGTGATGGGCTCCTGCTCCGACTTCTCCATGATTCCTCCCATCACAATCAATCTTCTTGCAGTATAAGAAGGACCCCATCTCTACCTCGCTCAAACACCTTCGGTGGCTCCTTGTATTAGTTTTGCATTGCTGCTGTGATAAATCACCACAAACCTAGTGGCTTAAAGCAACACAAACTTATCTTATACTCCTGGAGGTTAGGATTTCAAAATAGTGAATCCTAAAATAGGATTCAGTGGCCTAGAATCAAAGTACAGGTAGGGCTGCATTCCTATTTGTAGGCTCCAGGGGAGAGACTGTTCCCTTGCCTTTTCCAGCATCTAGAGGCTGCCTGCATTCTTTGGTTTGTGACCCCTTCTCCATCTTCAAAGCCAGGAATGCCTTCTCACGCCACTTTTCTCTGGTTCTCCCTCTTCTGCCTCCCTCTCACGGTTACATTGGGTATAGCTGGATAATCCAGAATAATCTTTCTATCTCAAGGACAGCTGGTTAGCCATTTTAATTCCATCTGCAACCTTAATTCCCCTTTGCCATGTAATCTAACATATTCACAAATTCCAAGGATTAGGACATGGACATCTTTGGGGGTCATTACTGTGCCTAACACACCCATCATCTCTTTCAATTATGTTTTTATATGTCATATTTCTTTAAATGAAATTTTGCACAGAATCCCACTGAATAAAACAAAGAAATTGATTTGACTGAAGGAGGATGAAGAAGGCTATAGCTGTGTCCTTTTGACCATCTTTCATTCGCCCTTGGGTCCCCTCCAGAGAATCTAAGATTCTCCACAAAATATAGATAGAAAACAACCAGCCAGGGTAAAGTCCAACGCCTTATCCTGTCATTCAAGACCTTTACTAGCCTTTCTAGCCTTGTTCCCTGCCATCAGGTCAAAAAACCTGAGCTCTACCTCTGCACCAGGCTCTAGGCTGAGCAGGAGGGATGCCCGATGCACAGTCTGGGCCCCCAGAAGGTCAGAGTCTGGTGAGAGAAGACAGACCACTAAACAGGACATTTCCACCTAGCTTGGTAAGTACGACAGAGCGCAGGGAGAAGAAATAGTTGCCTGGCCCAGCCTGGGGGTGTGGGGAAGCTTCCTGAAGGAGTAACAACTGTATGGAGTTAGCAAGACAAAGAAAGGTGGGAATAGTCTTAAAAAGTATGTTAAGGAGAAAAAAAATGTTCCTTGCCCCCTTCCAGAATATACTCGTATATGTATATATCTATGTATATATATATATACACACATACAAACACCCACTTATCCACTAACACACAGCACATACACTACATGCTCTGTATATGTATATATACTATACAGTATGAAGTATACACAGGATATAGTATATATAATAAAGGATATATGTTACATTTTTTCTGATTTCATGTATCTACATATTATTTATAAATACATACGTATTTAGTAAATACAAACTTGCATAGGAATGAAAAACACGAATTTAAAGAGCCATCTCTGGGAAGGGAGGAGAACACGGGTCCTTGTTAGGTCTTATTTCTCAGTCGGTACCTGGATATTTATATATCTATTCTCTAATGTTTTTAAATACATTAAGTACTTATAACAAAAAAAAAAAAAAAAAGATAAAAGTGGGAAATGTTTTCCAAGCCGAGATACCAGCCCGAGCAAAAGTTCAGAGGCACGAAATAGCAACAATACATCCAGAAGATTCCCAATAAGCCCATACTCTCTCCCAGACGCTAGAGTAACATCTTCGCTCCCCTTCTTCCTGCCACACGCCCCCTGAGGTCCAGCCTCACCCCGAGCTGACTTTTCTGACCAGATCGGCCCCCTCCCCCGCGGGATAGGCTCTCATCCCAGGTGCAAGGGTAGGTCTCCTGTCTGCTGGTTCAGTTCATGAATGGATGCCTCACCCTAAGACTGCAGACTCTCGGAGGACTGAGCCCAGTCCCCGCCAAGAGCTCGGCTCCGGCCGGCAGAGGGCGCTGCCCGGCAGGACCGGGACCTGTCGCCGTCGCCGCCGCCACGCTGCGCAGCCCGGAGCCGCAGACATGCTGGCCGCCGCGCCCGCGGGAACACGCCGGTGTCCTGGCTCGGAGTCGTCCGCCTCGCTGGCCGTGGCGTCATGAATGTTTTGTAGCTGGGGTACTACAGGGGCTTGACTGGGCAGGGAAAAGCACTGAGCCGACTTCTTTCCTTCCTGCCACTGCCCTTTTGAGCCGATTCTGTGGACCCCTTTGCTGTTCCTGGATGGAATCTCGGCAGGGCCCGTAGCTTTTCTGAGCACTGTCTCCCGTTTATGGTCTGGCAGTTCCAACTCATGATAATCTAAGTGCAGGCCCGTGTACAAGGAAAACTCCCCCTGCTGAGGCCACCTCTGGCTGGGACACCTGCTGACTGCGAAAGGGGGCCGGGCAGCCTCTTCCTTCCTCGCCTAGCTCTTCTGCTCCTCCGGCTCCTCCCCGGGCTGCCGCAGGCTCTCCTGGGGCTGGAAGGTCTAACGACCCCGGAGCCCTCCGGGCGTAGCAGATTCTAAACGCCACCAGCACTTTGTCTCAGGAGCACTTTGATGGGCCCCTTGGAGACCCACCGCATCACTCGGTTGTGGTGATGTGACCCACAACATCATCACCCCAAAAGGGGGTGCCTCCTCCTGCGGGCTGCTTACAGCCCCCTCCGTCACACTTCTAGTCTCATTCTGCTGGGGTCCCCTCACCCCTAAATGGAAGCCCTCTCTCACTG
Organism: Cynocephalus volans; assembly: GCF_027409185.1. Lineage (NCBI taxonomy): Eukaryota > Metazoa > Chordata > Mammalia > Dermoptera > Cynocephalidae > Cynocephalus > Cynocephalus volans. The sequence continues at coordinate 96,803,440 of NC_084463.1, forward strand.
GGTCCTTTCCAGGAAGACCCTTCTGTGGGGCCTACCTGTGGCCTAGGGGAAGCACGCACACAGCTGGAAGGACAGCCCCTGCCTACCAGTCCCTCCCCTCAGGCAGAGCGCGCCCCCCTTACCTCCCCCCGACCGGCCCCATCCTCTCACCTTTCCACTTCCCGGTGCCAGATTCCAGACTCTAAGGCTTCCACCTCCAAGGCTCCCCCAGAAACTTCTCTTAAAGCCTCTCTCGCCCGGTCTGAGGTCAGGGGGAGCAGTTCCTTTCACTCCCTGTTTCCTTGTGGACTGGGGGACAGTGCACGCTGACAGCTCTCTCCAAAGAGATTTTCCCTCCAAGTTCCTGGGGTATTTCAGCCTTCTCTCTGTGGCCGGGAGGTAGGTGAGGAGGTGGGTTTTAATCCTGTCCTCCCTTCTGGAGAGTTCTGCACAGTTAGCCCAGCCTCCTGCTTTAGGGTCACCAACTCAGGCATTGTTTTTGCCTTTGGGCCTCAGCTGAAATTGTGAGGCAACTTGGAAAAATGTTTGTTTATATCTTACTAGTTTCCAGCCTTTGCCTGAGAACTGTTCAGTGTCTCTCACCTCAACCAAGAAGAGGCTTGGCAGAGGATCCGCTGAAAACACAAATTGGACTGCCAGTCCCCTGAGGCATGCTGAGCCCTTCACTCTCCAGACGTGCCCCAGCCATGCTGCATTTCCCTGCTCTGCTTTACAGGCTCTTCCCCAGCCCCATGTTTTTTCTCATCCCTTTGCCTTTCCTCTCACCAGAAGAGTTCTAGCTCTGCTTCTTCACTTGGCTGATATTTCTGGTCTTTGAAAACTGAAGTCAAAATGTCACTTCTTCTAGGAAGCTTTCCCTGCCCCCGTCCCCCACCCCCAACCTGGTTCAGGTGCCTGTCCACTGTGCTTCCACAGGCCCTGTCACAAATAGTGTTCTTGTGTAGTTACCTCTATCTGAACATACCTTCTTACTTGATTTTGAGCTCTTTGAGGTCAAGGATGGTATTTGTCTTATTGAGTGTATTTAATTTTTTGTGTGAAAAACACCAAAAAGAAAGTCAAAAATCACCAATAATACCCCCACTTTTTTCTGGTGTCATAGAAAGGACAAAGAATCTCCCTTCCCCTGCCTGCCCTGCCAATCCTACCTTCAGTGACAACCACTGTTATGAAGGTTGTGTGATTCCTCCCGCTTTCTCCTGGCACGTGCGTACACACACACACACACACACACACACACACACACACACACACACACACACAATTTTATAATTCATACTATCATACTATATGTCTTGGTCTGCAATTATCATTTTCACTTAATAATCCACCTTTGGCATCTTTCCATGTTAGTGCATATGATCCTACCTCATTCCTGTGAGTGTGTGTTTATAGAGAGAGAACATAAGATTTGCCATATTAACTAATTTTAAAGTGTACAATTCAGTGGCATTAACTACATTCACAATATTGTGCAACCATCACCACTTTTTCCAAAACTTTTTCATCACCCCAAACAGAAACTCTGTACCCATTAAGCAATAATTCCCCATTCTCCCCTCCCCACACCTCCTGATAACTTCTAATCTACTTTTTATTTTATTTTATTTATTTTTATTTATTTATTTTTTTGTCGTTTTTTCGTGACCGGCACTCAGCCAGTGAGTGCACTGGTCAGTCCTATATAGGATCCGAACCCGCGGCGGGAGCGTCGCCGCGCTCCCAGCGCAGCACTCTACCAAGTGCGCCACGGGCTCGGCCCATAATCTACTTTTTATTTTTGTGAACTCCTCCTTTTTTAATGGCTGAATATTATTCCACAGTGGGAGACATCACCATTTATTTAACCATTCTCCACTGATGGACATCAAGGATGTTCTCATTTTTTTGATAATACAAACTATGCTACAACAAATATTCTCCTACATAATACACATGGGAATATTTTGGTAGAAGAAAGTCCTAGCAGTGGGGCTGCTGGGATATGCAAAATATACATTTAAAACTGTAACAGATACTTACAGGCCTGGGCATCACAATTACCTTTAACATGGAGATTATTGACCTCCATCCCATTAAACCCCATCTGGTTTAAAAGGGATGAATTGGGGCCCAGGAATCTGGATTTTAAAAACATCCTTGACTGATCATTGTGACATGAGTCCACACAATGATAAACACGGTTGTGGAGATGGATCTGTTGCATCCTCGGTCCCCAGCATTTAGCCCTGAGACTGCCCTGGCTGGCTCACAGAGTGGGTTTGCTTTCTGCAGCAACGTCGTAAGCTCCGATGTTCCTACCCACATCTTGCTGCTACCATACCAAGGTCACACTGATGAGTCATGAAGCACAGTGTGCTGGGCCTCAGAGTGACAAAGCCCCTGAGGGAAGCTCCATGAATTGTGTGTCTCCCAATTCTGGAAGCCCAGCGAGCCTGAGTCATGCTGGTTTGCCAGGCAGCTCCCAATTCTATTATCTGTTAGCTTTGCCCTTTGTGGGAGGCAAACTCACCTTCCATTCAAATCCAAGCAAAACAAGGGAAAGACTGGCTGCCTTATCTCCTGGCGGAAATGATGACTCACAGAACAGGAGTGGTGGCTGGGGGGAGGACAGAGAGCCACCAAAGAGAAAGAGAAAAGAGAAACAAGGCTGGAATTGGGGTGTAGAGGTGGGGGAGGGGAGGGGATTAAAAGGTGAAGGAAAAAGAGAAAAGGGGAAGAAAATGCAGAGAGACAAAGAGAGAAAGAAGACCAAAGTTACAGAGATGAAAGACACAGGAGGGAGATGTGGAGGGAGAAAGAAAAAAAGGAGAGGGAAGAGAAAAGAAAGAAGTAAAATGCGAGAGACAAAAAAACTACATGGAGCAAGAAGTGGGGTGAGTTCCTTATGTTGTACTTTTGGAACAGTCCAAAAAAAATGCTCCTGCTTCAGATCCCAGGAAGACACAGGAGGTAAGGGAGCCTTGGCTTGGTTCTCAGGTTCTGGCTATAAGTCAGGTCAGTTTCAGGCCTTGTCTGCAGCCCCCAGCAGTCTGTGGGGTGTTACCCTCTGAACATGGGCAAACAATAAACAGGTGTGGGCACAGCCTTCCTGGCAATTTGGCGGCAAGAAGTAAGATCCTCAAAAAAGTATATACTCCTTGCACAGTACCTTAGCTATAAAGGATGCTCATTGAAGTGCTGTTTATAGTGGAGAGAAAAAAGAAATACAGAAAGAAAGAAGTAAGAAATGAAATGTGACTTAGTAGATTTATGTCATATTCATACAACTCAATGCTATGCAGCCATTAAAAATGGTGGCACAGAGAGCCCTTAATAATATGGGGGAAATCCTCATGATATTATACTAGATGAAAAAAATAAGTACAAACTTGCTTAAATAAATCTTTTAAATGGAATGATTCAAGTCTTGTTAGTGGATGTATGTGTAATGGGGGTGGCTCCAACCCCTGCCCCCAGCTCAAGGTCTTTTTAAAGTTGCATTCAGTTCAACCCTGTGGTAAGAGGCAGTTGTTTTTTGGCCAGCTGAAGTCCAGACTCTGTCCCTTCTACCTCCCTACTAGCCCCATGCTCTCTCTTTTGGGAAAATTCCCATGGAAGTCCTTGGCAGGGTCCAATTCCTGGTCCTTGCTCCCACTACAGAAGCCCAAGTGAGGGCCGGCCCGTGGCTCACTTGGGAGAGTGCGGTGCTGATAACACCAAGGCCACGGGTTCAGATCCCATATAGGGATGGCTGGTTAGCTCACTTGGGAGAGCATGGTGCTGACAACACCAAGTCAAGGGTTAAGATCCCCTTACCGGTCATCTTAAAAAAAAAAAGTAGCCCAAATGATTGGATTCTTCTTGTACTAGCCCCTGGTGTGGCCGGGATTCTGCCTGTGACCATAGCATCAGGAGCCATCCCATTCCATAGTGTGTTCCTGGATAGGCTCCTGCCACTGGGCCCCTGAGCTCCTGGTCCCCCATCCTCTGTGAACATTGATAGTCTTCTAAGAAACTCTTTTTCTTTAAGGAGCTGGCATTGGCCTCTGTTGCTCGCCCTGTCTGACACTCCTGCTGTGTTCAGCTGCACCACCCACTATGTATACAGGGCTCCGCCCTTCTCTTGGGTTAAGGTGTCCTGGGGCTGTGTGACGTGGTGTCCATGGGCTGATCAGCCAGTGAATGAGGAGCTGGAGGGGATACAGCCTATTCCTCTCCAGGAACCTGAGGAGGATGAGCTGGCAGAAGTCCTGGGTACAGGCCATGGGCGGTGCCCTTCTGCGTGTCAGTGTGCCGTTGGTAAACAATAACTGCCTCCTCATGGTACCTGGGCACCTGAAAATCGGCCTGCAGGCCAGGGGCCATCAGCATGGCCTGAAAAAGGGGTCTGGGATGGAGTAAGGAGAGTATCCAAGAAGCTCTCCCTCAGACTGGACCAGAGAGAGGCCTCTAGCTTCAAGAGATGTCTCAGAGGGTGAGGGAGGAACAGGGAACCTGAGGGATGTGGAGGTCCCTAGGTGGGGCACTGCCTGCGTTGGTTATATTGTCCTGTCCTATCTTTGCTGTTCAAGAATCAGCCAGAAACCCTGAGGTGAGAAGGGCTTCGGAGTGTGTTTGCGGGAGTAGTGAGGGAGCGTGGCTGGAGATATGGTCCTGGAGATATGGTCCTCACTCGTACTGGTCTGCCGGGGAGTCCTGGGGCAAGAGGGAGTAGCAATGATTATTTTTTTGATTAAGTTTTTATTATTGAAGTATAACTTACATACAGAGGAATGCTCCCAAGTAACTTCCACAAACAAATACATGTCATGAAGGACTCAGCTCAAGGAAAAACATTACTCAGCATCCCAGGAGCCCCCCATTAGGGAGGCAATGATTTTAGAGAGGAAAGTGAACAGGCTCGGACAGCAAAGGGGGAAGGAAGGAGAAGAGCCTCCCAGGCACCAGCCTGGGCTGTTGTTATCCAGTCCTGGGGACCCAGCAGGAGATCCCCCCCCTTCCTCAGTAGCACCAGCTGGTGCTTGGGCCTGCATGTACACACTCCCTGTGTTCAGGACATCAGGGCCAGCCCTTGGGAGCTTGGAGAGCATGTTATTAGCCTTGGGCAGCCCTGCAAACAAGAGGTGAGGAACAATGTGTTTGTAGAAGGTCTCAGACCAGGTGGAGCTGGGCCTAGAGCCTGAGGGCAAACAGGGGAGAAGGTGTGGCCACAAGGGAGGGTCTGGGTGTTGGTGAAGCAGACCTTGTTTGCTGTCCAGGAATGATCCACGTGATTTCCACTGATCAGTCATCCTCCTCTTGCCCTGTGGTGAACACCTGAGTGGGAACAGTGGAGCACTTTGGGAAAGCCACATTCCCTCTCTGGCCTCGGTTTCCGCAACAGCAAAATGGAACAACAACATAGACCTCATAGGATTGTTGTGAAGAAGAAATGAGATAAACCATCTAAAATGCCTGATGTTGGGCAATAAATGTTTGTTTCTTTCCTTTGCCACTTCTACATTTAACAAGTACTTATTTGAGGCCTAGCGTGCAGCAGCCAACTGTGATAGGCACCAGGAAGAGAGCCGTGAACAAAAGATGTAGAGACTGGCTGCTATCATGGACCGTGGGACAGACATTAAATAAACAAGTACATGTCATGAAGGAAAAGAACAGTGTCTTATGAAAAAGAACATCAGCATGACTTGCTTCAAACACAGTGATCAGGGAAGGCCTCTTGGGAAAGATGACATTTCATCTGAGACCTAAAGGACGAGAATGAACCAGGCACTTTGGAAGCCAGTGCCCTGAGGGTGCTGAAGCGCACAGGCGTTAGAGCCAGAAGTATTTGAGTTTCAGATCTTGGTTCCACTTCTCACTCAGCTGTGGGACTTTAGGGGAGTCCCTTCACCTCTCTGGGCCTTGGTTTTTTCTTCTATAAAATGTAGCTAAAAATAGCTATTTTACAGAATGTGAGGATGAAAATCAATCAGGTATATAAAATGTCCTTATGGAGTCTGGCACATAGTGGGTACTTAGTAAAAATCAGTTCCCCTACAGTGTCAGCTGGTCATTAGTTGTCAAGTGAATGGCACAGAGACAATGCATGCGTGCGTGTGCACACAGATGTGCACGCATGGTGGACACACATGCACATACTCAAAAACACATACAGGCAGAACACAGATGGCTCTCTCAAGCTGAGTATTCATAAAGGGACTCTTGGGGCTGGCTGGTTAGTTGAGTTGGTTAGAACATGGTGTCATAACACGAAACTCAAGGGTTCAGATCCCCTTACCAGCCAGCTGCCAAAAAAAGAAATAAATAAAGAGACTCTTTACAAAGGTTTGGCAGGCTTTGGGGAGAGCAACAAGCACTAGTGCAGTCTCCCAGGGCTGGTAACGGGGTGAGGAAGGGAGCAGTGACTAGAACCCCAGAGAACAGCTGTGTGCAGAGGGCCCGCAACGGTAGCTGGGACCTTCAGAGGGATGCAGCTGACTTATAGGGGTGTTGCACAGAGGGTGCACAGTAATAAATATTTGACTTCAGCCCCTTCTGGGTCTGATCTGCTAGGCTCCCATTGGCCAAATTCAAGTAAAGCCAGAGGGCACGGGAGCCTGCAGATGCACCCCATAAGGACCAGCCTCCCAGGTGGAGTGGACCTGGAGGGACAAATGCAAGAGCAGTCTCCACACCCACTGAGCCTCTTTAGAATGCAAGACAGATATACCCAGTGTCAAGTGGTTTAAGTCAAAAAGGAATATCTGAGGTCACCTACCTGGAAACTCCAGGGGCAGGGACTTAGGCATAGCTTGATGAATGCTCAAATGATAGCCAGTTTCTCATCATCTCTGAATGCTATTCTCCTTCAAATGTTAACTTCATTCTCAGGCTACATAGGGTGGCAAGATGGTGACAGTAGAGGGGTTACCCCTTGGAGAGAACTATGCTTCTTTAAAACGGACAGTGAGTAAAAGCAGATGGAAATGTGGCACATGTCCACCATGTTTATATCTAGGTGTTCATGGCCGATACACTCATGTGATAGGGATTAGTACTACTGAGGCCGTGGGGAGCAGGCTCCTCTGCTTGCCTGTGGCCTGTTTGGAAAGGGACATGAAAGATTACCTAGCCCAGTGTATTAGTCTGTTTCTGTTGCCTATAACAAAATACATGGAACGGGGTATTTTATAAAGAAAACAAAATGTATTGATTACAGTTTCTGAGGTTGGGACATCCAAAGTCTAGGGAACACATCTGGTGAGGGTCTTGGTGGTGACTTCAGTGATGCAGAATATTACATTGTGAAATGGTGGAGCAGAGAGGACAAAAAGAGAGCAGAGAGTAACCTCCTCATTCACTCTCAAAGCCCTCAGAACCACGCCCCTGACCAACATTATTAATCCATTCACTACTGCACGTTCGTACAATCTAATCACCTCTTTAAGGCCCCACCTTTCAATTACCATAATAGGATTTCCCACCCTCTTAATAGTCATGGTGGGGGCCAAGGGAAATAAGAAAGAAAGAGGGGGAGGGAGTGAGAAAATGAGAGAGAAAGAGAGACAAAAGAAAGAAAGAATATAAGAAATTAAGACAGTATAAAAGAATGTATAATGAAAAGTAATTTTCCTTCCATGGCAGACTCCTAGTCCTCTCCCTGGAGGTAATGATGGCTAAGTCAATACTATAATTCTGTATATTCTTGCAGAAATTATCAATGTAAATGTAGTGGTGTGCATAAGTATTATTATTATTATTATCTTGATGACGTTTCTATATTAACACATAGAGATCTGCGTCATTTTTTGTAGTGGATGTAAAATATTCTAATATGTGGATATATTCCAATTTATTTAACCAGTCCCCAAATGATGGACATTTAGGCTGCTTCTAGTCTTTTGCTTTTATAAACAATGCTGCAGTGAACATCCTGGTACATGTTGTATCTTTGCACACATGTGCTCTAGAGGCTAATCCTGAGTGGAAATGGTTACCTTGTGGCTTTCAAGGCTTATCTTCACATCACTGTGCTAGAAAGAACCAAGATTGATAATGTTGGAAGAGATCTTAACCATCATCAAGCCCAGCTGTCTCCTTCCCATTTTGCAGATGAGGAAACTGAGGCCCCAGGTCTGGCAGCAGTCTAGTGGTAGATTTGGGTTAGTCCCCTCTGTGTTCTCACAGAGACAATGTGGAAGAAAGAGGACAGGTTGGGGGGTTAGGCAGCTCTGTCTTTGTGCCCTGGCCTGGCAGTAGAGGGAGCACTCAATGGGGCAGGCTCTGGAGCCAGACTGCCTGGACTTGAATCATGGCTTAGAAAAACAGCCCTTCTAACTTCAACCTCCTCCCATGGAAAATGGGGATGATTTTAATCTTCCTTATAGTGTTATTGTGAAGATTAAATGAGATAATGCCTGTGATTACTTTTTGCCCTTTGTTAGGGTTCCCCACTCTGGGCATCCTTTCTTTCTTTCTTTCTTTTTTTGACAGCTGGCTGGTACAGGGATCAAACTCTGGACCTTGGTGTTATCAGTATCACACTCTAACCAACTGAGCAACTGGTCAGCCCTCACTCTAGGCATCTTGACTCCTGCTCCTTGCAAGGGACATTCTTGAGGTTAAAAGGCCCATGAGCTGGTGAACTAGGGGCACACCTGGCCTCCAGCCATGGTCTCTGTTCCTCCAGTCAAGGCCAAACTGAGCAAGTTCTAACCTTACCCAGAAGCCCTGGCTGCCTGCCCCCTCCGGAAAGGAGCTTGCTGGGTCTGGGGCCCAATCAAGTGGAAGGCTTCAAAAGGCAGCCCAGCATATATCCTCCTATGTATGGCCATCCTGTGTCCACCTGTGCTGGGCACTGACGGTACAGTGCCTCCCAGATTCCTCCCAGAAATTCTGTAGGGGCATCGCCGCTCCCATTTTTTTCTCTTTTTTTGGTGGCTGGCAGGTACAGGGATCTGAACCCTTGACCGTGGTGTCATTGACACCACAACTCTAACCAACTGAGCTGACCAGCCAGCCCACCCACTCTATTTTTGAGGTGAAGAATGTGAGGCTCCCAGAGTTCAAAGGACTTGCTTCTAAGTAAAGAATTCCCAGAGTGGAGTGGGGGGACTTCCCAGGGGAAGGGAGGACACACTGATTGGTTCTGAAGTTGATTCAGATTCACTGAGGCACTACCTTCTTTGGAATTTATAACGTGGTCTTCTCACACAGGCTGCCTCAGTCAGAGATGATGGAAAAGGGACGCATCTCCTGGCTCTCCCGCTGCAGACCTCCTTCTGGTTCCTCCTCTAACTCAGCACCTCAGGCCTCAGGGCCCTGTGCACCCCCCGCTCCTCCTACCTACTCCCTCGTTGTCCTTCAGAGCTCACCTGCAGGAGGCCGTCACTGCCCCTGCTCCCCAGTAACGAGTCCACGGTTACGTACATGCTCTGCAGCGTTTCTATCTGTATCTGTAGTCCCTCGCTCTTTCCTCTCAGAGCACTGCTCACACTGTGTAACCAGATGTTTATTCCTGTGGTTATTCAACTACAGTCTGTGTCTTCGCTGAGAGTGAGTCTCATGAGGGCAGCTCTTATCCCCTGGTTCCCTGTTCTTTTCCCAGTGCCTGCTGCCATGACTGACACACAGTAGGCACTCAGATATGTGTGTTCCTCCTCTCTAAAAAGGGAAAGGCTGGCTGGTTAGCTCAGTTTGTTAGTGTGTGTGGTGCTGACAACACCAAGGTCAGGGTTTGGTTCCCTGTACTGGCCAGCCACCACACAAAAAAACAAAGCTCTCTAAAGCATCTGGCACAAAGTCAGGCCACTCTGGTCTAGACCTGAACCATTCCCTAAAGACCTGACTATTTCTCAAACAGGTATGGAGCAGAAGGAAGGGAAGAGGGTCCCTGTGGGCTGGCAAGGGTCTCCCCCTCTGAGGGGCTCACAAAGAGAGCCTTGTGTGGGAGCGGGTGGGCAGGATGCCTCGTGAGACAGCTGGGCCCGGGGCTGCCAGACCTGGGCTGGGCTGGGCACTGTGCCACAGGCAGCCTTCTGAGAGCCCTTTCATCTGAGTCCCAGCTGCCACTTGGCTGGCTGGCCCAAAGCCCAGTTGCCTAGAGGGGAGAGGGGCTTTGTCCCAGGAAGAAGAACAAAGGCGGGGTGGGGGTGGGGGGAAGGCAGAGGGAAGCAGTGCTTGCTCTTGGAATCAGACCAGAGGGAAACAAGATCCAGTCATAGGCAACACCAAGGGGCTGTTTGAATTCTTTTGTTGCCATAGCATCTAGCAAGACAGGATCACAGGGACTATCTCAGAAAATACTGCAACCTCACCCTGTTATAGATGGAGAATTGAGGCCCAGAGAGGAGCAGGGACTTGCCCAAGGTGATCCTGCAAACGAGAGGCAGCACCAGAATTAGAACGCTGGTCTCTTGTCTCCTGGTACAGGCTGACTCGGAAAGAAGCACTTCACCTCTGGGAGCCTCAGGGTCCCCATACATAAAACAGAGGTGCTAATTCCTATTTTGAACTGTGAGGGTCAAAAGTGCTAATGGGTATAAAAGGAAGAGGAGGACCATATGAGCTGGGCCTTGAAAGCTATGTAGGAGTTCTCCAGACAGAGAAGAATGAGCTGGTGGGGAAATGCATTCAGAGCAGAGGGAACAGCATAAACAAAGGCGGGAGGCATGAGAGTGCAGATCGTGTTTCAGGGCAGCTAGGGGAGGAATAGGCACTAAAAGCCCAGGCTGCTTGGTGCTGTCAGAAATGCCCACTGTCCTTCTGAGAGTCCAGCCCACCTTTCTGGAGTGATGACCCTTTGGAACTCTACCCCTCTGTGGAATCATCCTGGCCCACTCAGTTGCTCAGCCCTCTGGGAGGAGTCAGACCATGCAAAGGGAGGCAGGCACATGTGCTGTGTGGAGCCCATGGGAGGCTCCCCAACCCAGACATGGGTGACAGGGAAGCCTGCCTTGAGGAGATCACAGCTCCCCAACCCCCCATGGCTTGGTCCCTATTGCAGAGTCATATGTTTAAGGTACATACTTGCCCAGTCACAGAACAATTCTGCATAGTCACAGGGAGAGTATTTTAGTGTGAGAAGGACATGGAATCCATACTTGGCTTTGCCAATTACCAGCTGGATGGCCTTTGAATCACTCACTTAACTTCTCTGAGCGTTGGTTTCCTCATCTGTAGAGTACAATTACTTGGAAGGATTGGTACAAGGGTCTGTGTTCATGATAGGTGCTCAGCACGATTATTTCCTTTCCTTTCCCTCCTTTGCTTTGCACAGCTGACCCTTCTGCTGGGAAGAATCCCCCTTTGGGCCTCTCGGGAACAAATCTCTTCCTTCTTCAAGACCAAGTTTACATGCCACCTCTTTCATGACGCCTTCCCAAATCCCCCAAATTGAAAAGCTGACTTCCTTCTGGAATGCCTTGTGCTTGTCTTATGGTGCTGTCTTCTTTTTTCTTTGTTTTTCTCTTTTATACTTTTCGCATTCACTGCATCTAGTGACCTAATACAAAGACATATTAAGAAAAAAGTTAATAATATCTCCTCTCCATTTCTACCCCCACCCTACTGAATAATGAATGATAACACCTGATATATATCATTCTATACCTTTCTGATTATATACTGACATAAATAGATATGAACTTATTTCAGAGGCAGTTTATGTTTGTTGTATGTTTTTCACGAATGGATTCCCACTGTCTGCACTACTCTGATACTTATTTTTAATCACTTAAGAAATCATGGATGAATGAATAGATATAGATCTACCTCATTCTTGTTATTCCATGGCATGAACAAACCATGCTTTATTTAACCATTCTCATATGTATCTAATTTTTGCCACCACAAACAGTGATAAATATATCGTTCATACATGCCTTCAGAGCCGTGCTTTTATTTCTATTGATAGATTCCTGAAAGTGGGATTATTGAGTCAAATGGTTTCTGTATATATACATATTTTTTTAGTGAAATGGCCATGTCACTTTCCAAGAAGATCACAGGAGTTTACATTCCAATCAGCAAAGTTGGAGTAGCTGTTTTCCTGCATCCTCGCCACCTCTGGCATATTGTTCTTTTTAATATTTGCCAGATTGATGGATGAAAAATAGCACATCATTGCTCCTTTAATTGCATTTCTTCAACCCCTACTAAATTTCACTAACTTTTCATTTCAGTTATTTAATTTTTTCATTTCTACAAGTTCTATTTGACTTTTTTTTTTAAAAAAAAATCTGCCTGGTCATTTTTTATATCTTCTTGTTCCCTACTCATGTTCTAATCCACCATTTTATTTATTTAAGCACCTTAAACACACTTATATTCTATAACCAATATCTCAATATCTGAGGAGCTTGTGGATCTATTTCTATTGACTCTTGCTCATGGTGTCTTGTTTCTGTTTGTGGTTTATGACTTTTGATTGGGAACTTGCATTTGCTGAACTTCTATCTTGTGCATTCTTTGAGGCTTGTCTGTACTTTCCTCCAGGGAGGGTTTTATTTTCTTTGTCAAGCATCTGATGGCACTGCCAACCCAGGTTCATCTTAAATTAAATTCCTGATTGTTGTTGTTGTTGTTGCTGACCATGTTGGGCCCTAGATCTATCTGAGCTCTTGCCTATAGCCAAAAATTGTCAGGGGCAACTTTTTTCCACCCAGAACCAAGAAATGAGATAGGCAAGTTTCTACAACAGTCATCTTTGAGTGGCAAACTTTTTTCTAATTTACCCCTTTACAGTCTCTGATCTGACATCCTACGTTGTGAGTGGCCTAGGATTTATCTCCTAGTCCCACTCCCCAGTCCCATTCCCTTTTAGATAAAAGTTCTAGGTCACTCAGAGTTGGAGATAACCACAGGGAAGCCTTTGGAGTTGGGGCTCAAACATCTCTGAGCATCTTAGAGCATTTCCTTAACTTTCTTACCAGCTCAGACATATATCAATGTTTACTATTTTCAATATTTTGAGAGGCTTTGTAGCAGGAGGGTGTCAGAATATCTAGTCTTCCATATTGCTGGAAATAGAAGTACAGCATATTTTCATATGCTCATTTACTCTTTCATTAAAGTTATTTCTGCTCAGATGTTTAGGGCAGAGACTTATCTCAGGCATCTGTGTCCCCAGATCCCGACCGCTAGCCAAGGTCAACACCAGTAACACTTGGTTGAATAAGCGAGTGACAACCCACAGGATGAGGGGAGAAGAAGAAGGTGCTGGAAATGTACCCGTGCTGGATGGGGAGATTCTGGATGGGGTGGTGCCATGGAATCTAAGGGAACGGGCACTGACATTTACTGAGTTCCTCTCTAGGAAAGAGATGCTTATTGATGCTTAACGATTTATTGAGGGGCCTTGACATCCTGGAAATTTGTTTCCCAAATTTCCAAGATGACAAGATGCTTGTTAAGTACGCAGATACCCAGGTCTTTTGATGCTGATTCAATTTCAGTACTCTGGAGGTGGGGCCCTGGAATGGTGTTTAACAAACACCCTTGACAAGTCTTACCATCAAGGAAGTTTGGGAAATACAGTACAAGTCATCCCTTGATGTTCAAGGAGGATTGGTTCGAAGAGCCCCCACAGATACCAAAACTTGAGGATGTTCAAGTCTCTTATATAAAATGCCGAAGTATTTGCATATAACCTATGCTCAACCTCCTGTATTCTTTAAATAATCTCTAGATTACTTATAATACCTAATACAAGTGCTTGGTAAATAGTTGTAATTCTGTATTGCTTTTTATTTGTACTTTTTAAATTGCTGTATTGTTATTTATTTATTTATTTTCTGAATATTTTCAATCTGCAGTTGGTTGAATCACAAATGCGGAATCCACGAATGTGGAGGGCTGACTGTAATCATTTTACTGAACTTAATTCTCTCATCAGCCCAGCCAAGTAAGCACTCATAGGTATTTACAGGATTCCATATCCAGTTGTCTCACTCCAAACAAAGCTTTATCTTTTTTCACCAGATACCAGTTGCTTATTACTGTTATTATTTTTTCCCCAAGTTTCTGCACCATTAGTTTATTAACCTGAGTACAGTTTATGACAAAAAAATCACCATTTCTCTTATTTTCCCTTTATTGTGGTAAAAAACACGTAAAATTTACAGCCTTAACCAATTTTAAGTATACAGTTCAGTAGTGTTAAGTATATTTATATTGTTGTGAAACAGATCTCCAGAACTTTTTCATCTTGCAAATCTGAAACTTTGTTCCTATTAAATAACAATTCCCCTTTTCTCTGTCCCCTCAGCCCCTGGTAGCCACTACTCTATTGTCTGTTTCTATGAACTTGGCGACTTTAGATACCTCATATAAATAGAATCATATAGTATTTGTCGTTTTGTGACTGGCTTATTTCACTTAGCATAATGTCCTTGAGGTTTATGCATGTTGGAGCACATGTCAGAATTTCATTCCTTTCTAAGGCTGAATAATATTCCATTGTATGTATATACCACACTCTGTTTATCCAGTCGTCTGTTGATGGACATTTCGGTTGTTTCCACCTCTTGGCTATTGTGGATAATGTTGCTATGAACACGGCTGTACAAACACTTCTTCAAGACACTGCTTTCAATTCTTTTGGATATGTACCCGGAAGTGGAATTGCTGGATCATATGATAGTTCTGTTTTTTATTTTTTGAGGAAACTCCATACTGTTTTCTGTAATGTTTGTATTGTTATTGTTTTTTAACTGTCACTTTTTTTACTTTATTTTTTAGAATGGTTTTAGATGTATACAGAAATTGAGAAGATAATACAGAGAATTCGCATATACTCCACACTCAGTCTTCCCTATTCTTAACATTACATTAGTATGGTACATTATTACGGATACGTTATTGTTAACTAACGTGAATAGCTTATTCATATTTCCTTAGTTTTAGCCTACTGTCCATTTTCTGCTCCAGGATCCCATTCAGGATACCACATCACATTTAGTCATCATTTCTCCATAGGCTGCTCTTGGCTGTGACAGTTTCTCAGATTTTCCCTGTTTTTGTTGACTTTGACAGTGTTGAGGCATACTGTAGGAAGTCACTCTGTTGGAATTTGTCTGATGTTTTTCTTATGATTGGGTGGAGTTGTGGGTTTTTGGGAAAAAGATCATATTCATCACCTTATATCGAGGGTCCATACTATCCTAATGATTTATAACTGTTGATGTCGACCTTGATCAACTGGCTGAAGAACACTGCAGAATTACTTCTCTTTTTCCCCCTTCCCATGCTGTGCTCTTTGGAAGAAGTCACTATGCACAGTCCACACTTAAGGAGTGTGGGAATTATGCTCCCCCTCCTTGAGAGTTATATTTTGACCAGGGAAATAAGATACAGATACCTAGCTCATCACTGGCCTTGCTTCACAATCCTAGCAGCTGCCCCGAGGGGGATACCCTATCTCCCGGAGCCTCGGTTTTCTCATCTGTAAGATGGGTATCGCTGTCTTTCACCCCCAGGACTGTAGGGAGTAGAAAGTCTCTGGCTGTCGATGTCAATTTCCTCTGCCTTCCCTGTCGGACTCTCGGGGAGCCCGAAGCCCAGAGAGAGGCAGGGACCCTCCTAGGGTCTCAGCGCAAGCCCCGCCCCGCCCAGGCGCGTCCCGCCCGGGCCCCGCTGCCGCCACCCCGGGGGCGGGGAGCCAGGCGCACTTCCGCCGGCCACAGGTGTCTGTGCCTGGCAGGGCAGCGCAGTGCGAGGCGCCGGCGGGACCCGGAGGATGAGCCTCATCACGGCGCCCCGGTCCCTGCGGCCCGGCCCGCCCACGGTGAGTGCGCGGCCCCGGGTGGACGGGCGGGCTGGGACCCGCTTCGTCCCCGCGCCTCTCCGCTCGGGTTCTCCCGCCGCCTCGGTCTTCTCTGACTCCTTTCCAGCTTCTCTCGCCCTTGCCTCCCTCCGGGCTGCGTCTCCCGCACCTCTGGCCGGGGGTCTCTTTTCCCCTCGCCGTCCCTGTTCGGCCGTGCCCAGCCTCCCCTCTTCCCCCTCTTTCTTACGCCGCTGCCTTCGTTTGTCTGCCCCCGTGCACGCGGTCTTTGTTCCAGTTCCTCTCTCAGGCCTCGGTCCTGCCCTAGTGCGCGGCTCTCCCCCTGTCCTTCCCTTTCCCCAGCCCCCGCCACCTGCAGCCTGCCCCTGCCCTCTGTCTGGGTCCCGAGTCCCCCCGCTTGCTGGGAGGAAAGTCAGGAAAAGGCTGGGTGCACTGTAGGAGCAGAAGATTCTGATTCTCTTCTGGACTAAGCGCCTTCCTGAAGACACGGAGGAAGGGAAAGCAGACCCAGCAATCCAGCAGTGGGGAGAATGTGGCGCTTTCCGATAGGGCGATGATAACGTCATTGTGGTTGGCTGTTGACAAAGCCACCTGCTCCGTGCCAGGGCCGCCCTAAGTTCTCAATAAATACCTGAATGAATTACCAGACAAAGGTGATGGACGGAGCCAGCACTGTGCACTCTGCCAACTAGGGCAAGATTGGCCTTTAACAGAATACCGGGTGCTCCTGTAAATCACAGCTGAGAGTAAGCTCCATTCGATTGAACAGACATTTATTGAGCATCCTGGTGTCCTGAGCCCTGTACTAGGTACCAGTGACAGGGATATCCCTCCCTTAGGAACCTCACAGTCTAATGGGGGATAGGGATGAAGAAACAGGGAATTACAGGAGAGGAATTTCCATGACAATGGATGTACAGGGCCCTCTGGGATCACAAGGAGACAACCCATCCAGAAGGAGTACTGGAGGAATTAGCTTGAAGGATGAGTGGGCTCAGTGAAGGGAGCGTGGGAGGCAAGTGAGTGAAGTCCTGGAGGTAGGTGGGCTCAGCCTGCTCTGTCTTGGGTGGGTGCGGGGTGGAGGCGGGGAGAAGCAGGTGGTTCTGGTAGTTGACTGTTAGAGGCAAGCAGCAGCCCAGTTGCAAAAGACCTTGTAAAACTTGTTAAGGAGTGTAGAGTTTACGTGGAAGGGCATGAAGAGTCACTCTGGTGTTTAGTGCAGAGAGTGATGAGCAGATTTGCACTTCAGAAAAGCTACTCTGATTTCAGAGTGGAGAATGGACTGGGAGAGGGCACTAGAGGGGGTGGGGAGCCATGGAACTGTCCAGGCAGATCGAATTGCCAGGACTTGGTGATTGATTATGCTTGTGGGGAGGTTGGCGGGGGTGGAATGCAAGATTACCCTGGGTTTCTGGCTCAGACAGCTGAGATAGAGAACAATGGAAAAGGTCAGGGTTGTGGGGTGGGAGAGATCTTGAGAGGCTTGGGGGACATCTGAATGGAGATGTCCCTCCAATGACTCAGCTGAGGGTGACCTAAGGAAATAGGAATATTTGTAGGGAGGTGCAGATGTGTAGGGACCCTTTAGGATGGAACTGGGTGGGAACTGGGCTTGATTCATTCCTGTGTCCTCATGACCAGCACTGGCCTGGCACCCAGCAGGGGCTCCTAAAGACCATGTCTTCCCTAGCCTGTGCCCACAGGGCCTGGGATGACTTTCCCTCCCACTTAGGAATCCTTTGGCAGGATGACTGGTAGTAAAGATGGGGAAGTGGAGCCACGAGGAAGGGCAGGTGGTCCTGAAGAGGAATGGAAAAGAAGTCTAACTGTTAGAAACATGTATGGCAGTATTTATGGATGAGGCAGGAGGTATGGGATTTGCAAAGAGATAGGGAGTTTTGGGAAAAGGAGAGAAAAGAGGGACAGAATTAAGAAGCTTGGGAAGGGGGCTGGGGTCTTATTTGATAAATAAAGAAGAGCTGAAGATGTCAGGGAAGGAAGCTGTTTTGCAAAGCATCTGAAAATTAGCTTCAGAAAGGACATGTGAAGTGATTGGATTCATTAGACTTTCAGAGCTGGAGGAATTTGGATTTCTCTTCGTCCATTTTGCCTCCTTGTTTCTCAGGTGACTGAGTTTGGACCCAGAGAAGGAAAGTGAACTGCCCCAGGCACATAGCTAATTATTGGCAGCAGTGGGGCAGAGTGTGGGGAGGGGGTGGGTTAAGACACACATACTGTACTGGAATCATACTGATATAAGTTTGATCCCACCTCCAACTTCATTACTTCCTAGCTGTGTGACTCTTCTCTCTGAGCTTTCCTTGCCTGTACAATGGGGCCATTAGGAAGGCCTGAGAGTTTTTAGTGGATAGGAATAATGAGAACGTATTGGTCCATTCAAGGGTTAAGTCTGCAACTTCACTTTAACTGCCTGCTTTACAGAGGTGACCTCAGCATTAACCAAACAGCCCTGCCAAGAGGCCTTGAGGTTTATGGGAGAAAGAAGGAGCCATAGGTTCTGGGCTTACTTTTCTCAGCTCTATTGTTTGGCTGCTGTCAGGATACATCCTCTCCTCTTGCCTTCTCTCCCCTCCTGCCAGCAGAACTGTCCCCTGGTAGGAGATGTTGCCATGGCAACTCAGTTCTCCCCAGTAGTTTGGTTGCCTTTCACTTTCTGTATTCCAGTATTTTAATCTTAGAGGTAGAGCCCACAGACCAGCTGAGAATGAAGTCACACCTAAATCAGACTGACGGACATTCCTGAGCCCTGCCCCATCCTTGGCCCTGCAATGACCCATGGAAATCCAGCCTTTCCTCATATACCACACAGATCTTTTCTGCAGCAGCCATCACATCTCCTAGGAAACCTTCTCTGACAACTTCCAGCACATCTGCAAAAAGAGCCGATCCCTTCTATCTTTGAGTGAAACTGAGAGCTCAGGCTTTGGAGTAAAATGGACCTGAGTTCAAATTCTGACATCATCACTAAATAGTTGATTGACCATCAGCAATTTACTTCATCTCCTTAAGCCTTAGTTTCTTCACCTGTAAAATGGGGATTTAATACATACTTCATAAGAGTATTAAGAGGATTGAATTAGATAATGCATTTAAAGCACTGTGCACAGTTACTAGACTGAGGGTAGGGTCTATGTCCTGCTTGTTCATCACTGTGTCCCAGGTACCTGGCACAAAGTACAAAGTAGGCACATACATATTTTACTGAATGAGTGAGTGAATTTTAAGTAATAGAAAGTTGTTCAGGAGGCTGGTTTGTACAGATAGCAACTGGTGTATCACCTCCTGTGTAATAATCAGTATATGGTCTTCTGGCATTTGTGTTGGGTCTCTGCAGCAGCACCAAGTATTCTCTGAATGCAGCTTGAGTCTGTTTCCATGTCCCCACCCCAAGTGGCATGTGAGCATCTCAAGGCAGGCACCTGCTCTCACCTGCATCCTTAGTGCTCAGTCCAGGGTCTGGCACAGAGAGGTGGCCTCTAAAAATTCTGTTCAATGGCTAAATTTAACTTACATTTGCACCATACTTCACAGTTTATGAAGCAGTTCTGTACCCACTGAATGTAGTGTTACTGGCCTTTTTACCACCAAGGATATTCCTATTATTATTTAAGCCGCATGAGCCCATATTTTGAACAACATCCATCAAACAAATTCCATTTAAAAAAAAATCAATCAAGGACATGCCAGCTGCTAATCAGAACTTCTGAGCTATATGAAATAAGAGTTTTTGTCCCCATCTCCTGGCACAGGATGTGGATACACAGTAAGTACTCATGAAATGCTTCCTGAACGGATACATGTATGGTTTCTTCATCCTTTCTGAAATGTTCAATAATGCTCTCTCTGGCTCCCCTCCTCCCCTTTACTATATCTTAGATCTGAACATCCCAAGCTGGGAGCTCCTGACTTCACAACAACTTCATATCCCCATTTTATAGATGTGGAAACTGAGGCCTAGGGAGGGAAAAATGCTTGCCAAAGGCCACAGACTTTGGAAGTATTATCACTGGGACTTCCTTCCATGCCAGCCTCCTTTCCTAACATTCTGTGACTTAAAGGAGAAAGTTTAAGTGCTTGAATGGGTATTCTTGTCTCAAACTGAAGTCTTTTCCCTCCTTAAAATGCCCACCCTCTGGAGCTATACAGCATAAATATAACCCCCTTCAGTAAGATGGGCCTTTCAATAGCTGAAGCCAATCATTATGGCTTCCCTAAGTTCTGTACCAGGTTATTCTTTGGATGAAAACAAGTCTTGAGCTCCCTGGTGGTGGCTCTGTTGGTTCACTCTGCCTCTTGTGTCCCAGATATCTACCATTGTGGAACTGAACGTGGGGGGCGAATTCTACACCACCACTGTGGGCACCCTGAGAAAATGCCCGGGCTCAGTGCTGGCAGAGATGTTTTCCAGCTCAGTCAAGGCCTGCACGGATGCAGAGGGCCGCATCTTCATCGATCGTTCAGGCACATATTTCAGACCCATCCTGGACTACCTGCGCAGCGGGCAGCTGCCCACGCAGCACATCCCCGAGGTGTACCGTGAGGCCCAGTTCTACAAAATCAAGCCTTTGGTCAAGCTCCTGGAGGACATGCCGCAGATCTTCGGTGAACAGGTGGCTCGGAAGCAGTTCTTGCTGCGAGTCCCTGGCTACAACGAGAACCTGGAGCTCCTGGTGCGCCTGGCACGCGCCGAAGCCGTGGCAGCGCGCGAGTCAAGGGTGCTGGTGTGCGTGGTGCGCACTGAGGAGGAGGAGGCGCGCTGCACGGAGCCCCTGCGGGCCCTGGAGGCTGACAAGAAGTCAGTTGTCAAATTCGGGCCCTGGAAGGCGGCCCCAGACACCACCGACCTCCTGCACTGCGTGAAGATGGACATTGAGGCTCAGGGGTACAAGGTGTTCTTTCAGCACTACTCAGAGAAGACATTCTGGGTCAAGGTCAGCCATTGCTTCTATAAATTCATCTTCACCTGGTGGTGATCCCCCCAGGCGGGACTATGAACTCTGGTGGGGCTTATGTAATTAAAAGTTGCCATCAAAAGCCATCTTTAATTTCAGAAGCAAACATCAGACGACTTCCAAGGTGGGTCTAGAGCCTTGCTCCCAAATATTTATCCCCGATTTGAGGACGTCCCATTCATTGGAACTGACTCCACTGTACTTGCCTAGCGAGTTGCAGCGGCTCCCTCTTCAAAGCCTCATATACCTGCCAGACCCCTCTCTTGAAGTCCAATAACAAGGCGGAGATAAGTTAGAATGTTTCAACAATGCTTTGGCAGGAGATGTGAGATAAGAGGAAAATTACAGGATGCCATGAATCTAGATAGCACGACCTAAAGATGTAGTCTACCCAGCCCCAGCTGTGGTTCAGTCCATCTAGACCTGGCCTGTGCCTTCATAAGGAATATGCTAAGTTAGTATCTGGAGTATATGCTTCCCAGATCCCCTTTACCACTCGCTGTGTGCTGGCTGCTTTAGCCTCACAACTGTCCTCTTCTCTAGATCAGTGGTTTTCAAAGTGCAGCATCAGCGTCACTTGGAAACTTGTTAGAAATACAGATTCTCAGGCCCCACCTCGGAACTACTGAATCTGTCTCTGGAGGATGGCCCAGCAATCTGGCTTACCAAGGCCTCCAGTTGGTTCTGATGCACTCTAATTTTAAGACCTGCTCTAAAAAAGAACTGCCACCTCTCCTGTATGAAGGTACAAAAGCTTCCCATGGAATCAAGCTGAAGTCAGTGTTCATCTGAGAGCACATTCTTGCTTTGCTTTCTTCCTCTGCCCTACCCTGCTTTCCTTGCTCCACTTCTCCTAAGAGCACTCCCTCAATAAACCACTTGCACGAGAGTCTCCATTTCAGTTCTGCTTCTCAACCTAACACGGTACCTAACTCTAAGTAGGACATGTGTGGACATTCATCCTTCTCTAAGGCCAGGTCCAACATAGATGGCTCCCATTCCTGCCTAGTAGGGTGACCAGCCATTCTGGGTTGTCTGGGACTGAAGGGTTTCCCGGAACACAGGACTTCCATTACCCAAACTCAGAAAGTCCCAGGGAAACTGGGAAGTGTTGGTCAGCCTACAGCCTACGCAATCCTCCCTCACTTTGTTTCTTTTTCCTTTGGAACTCTGCTTCTGTGGTGACAGATCCGGAAATAACCTCCCACTCAGGAGAGACTATATGTACCCACAGGAACCTGGCTTTGCACCCTACTGAGATAACCACTGTCTATCCAGACCTTTTACAAACCATTTGAACCTTTCCCTCCTGTGGTATCCCTGTGGCACGTTTCAACTAAGGTCCAAAAACCTCTTTCTTGGGCTTGGAGCCTGACTCCTTGAGGATGCTTTTAGTTTTTGGTACTTTGCAATTTCTTCTAAAGGCTGGGCAGTCATCTCTAATGCTTACGACTTACAATAGTGATTCAGCTTATCCCTGTGGGAACTCCAGGTTTAGGGCTGTTGTGTTGCCCCTATGCCCAAGTATTTTTAATATACTGCCCCACTCTTGAGAAAAAAGTCCAGTCTCCATGGTATTAGAACTCTTTCCTGGCTCCTCCTGTTGCTAGAATCTCTGTGTGTCTCAGATGATAATTAAAAAGTCTCTTCCAACTCTGGTGAGACCACATACCTATTGTCCCCGAGAACCTTACCAATCCCTTTATAGTTGCTCAGGTTGTATAAGACAGTATGTAGAACAGTGGTCCTCAACATTAGAATCATATGGGGAGAGTTAAACATGCCACTGTCTAGGTCATACCCAGACAACCCTGAAATAAATCAGAATCTCTAGAAGTGGGGCCCAGGCAAGAATATTTTTAAAATCTCCTTCAGATGATTCCATTGTTCAGTTAAGGTTGAAAAACACTGCTATAGTCTCATTAACTTCAGGCCAATGACCATTCACTAGTCTACCCCAAACCAGGGGTGATCAGTCCTCTACATTGGCACAATCCCTGTCCTAATCACCTATTTGTTCTAATCCTAGGGGCAGAAATTAATTTACTGTGCAGATCAGGACCAGGAATAGGCATCTCACTGGCCTCACCCTAGTCACACCTGGGTGCAGATATGCATGATTCCATGAAGTTTAATAATCTCAGGTGGGATTCCAAGTAGGACTTCATCTGCTTATAAGTACCGATGTTCATACATTAATTCCTCAAATTAACTTTTCCCCAGCTTTTTATATGGAAAGTTTTCAAATCTGCAGAAAAGGTGAACCTTTCACTTAGATCCACCAGTTATTACTGTTTTGACAAATTTGTGCTATCTCTTTCTCCATACACATGTATGTATACATATATAATTGTTTATTGAACCATTTGAAGGTAAGTTGCAAATATTATGACACTCCCCTCCACCTAAACACTTCAGCTCACATTTCCTAAGAATAAGGACTTTCTCCTACACGATCACCTTTTCACTTCTAAAAAAGTTAACAAATCTAAAATATTAAATGTAATCTCTATTTTGACAGTTGTTTCACAAATGTATTTTATAGCCTTATTTTTTAAAAGTCCTAGGATTCAATCAAAGTTCACACATTAGACTTGGTTGTTAGGTTTCCTTAGTTCAGTGGTTCTCACCTTGACCACATATTGGAATCAATCAACTGGATGGCTTTAAAAAATATGATGCCTGGGTTTCATCCCTGGAGATTCTAATTTATTTTGGCATGTGGTCTGACCATTAGGCTTTTAAAGTCCCCCCCAGATATTTCTAAAATTCATCAAAGTTTGAGAAAAACAGCTCTAGTCTCTCTTTTAGTCTACAACAATTTCCTTTTGTTTTTTGATATTGATCCAAAATTACTTGATGCACTAAGTCCCTATCTACTTGACCTGAGAACTTTAACCTCCCTCCTCCATCAAAGTCTTTTTCAATTGCTTCTGGGAGTCCTTGGAATTGGTGGTGTTGCACTTCTAGTGTGAATCATTCCTTGCCCCAGCCTTTTTTTTCCCATCACCATCTCGCTCCAGGCTAATCAGTACCACTTGGCCCATTGTTCAAATTGTTGCATTTCCTGGACCATGATTTTTCTAGGGCCTGTGTGGAGCTACGGTCAATAGATCCTATTGGTGGGGATATTTTTTTTCTCTATTACTCTAGCCTGAGCATGGATACACCATGCTAATACAAGGTACAATATTTGTCAACACTTAACTAAAGGCTTGGGGATTATATATAGAAAAGTTCCCAACTAGCTACTATATGGGATTGTTCTCTGAGCACTAGAATTTTGGTATGTTCTAAGGGGTCCCATACTGAGCTAGTAGTATTATAGCTGCTTCCAGGCTTGCCAAAAAGCTATGTCCTTGACCACTTACAGGACTGCCCCCATACTTGACAACTGTGATGCTTCCCTGACTGGCAATAGGCTGCTTCACTACTCAGTTGTAGAACTGCATAATCCTCTCCCAGGTTGACTTTCGGTTTGGCAATGTGACTTGTTTGCCAATGGAATATAAACAAATGTGACACAAACAAAGGCTTGATAAGCACGTGTGCATGAGGCTTGCACTCTTGGAATGCTGCTACTGCCATAACAGGAGGCCAGGCTCTTCCACTGGAGAAATTATGAGAAGAAGAACCGAGGAGGCCATCTTGGACCATCAAGCCCTAGGTGAGCTACCGTATGACTCAGCCAGACTAATGGCCCCAGGAATGCCCAGATAAGACCAGCCCAAATTGCAGAATCATGAGTAAATAATGATGTCTTAAATATTTATGTTTTGGGGTGGTTTGTTATTCAGTGGCAGATAACTGATACACTTCCTTTCTGGGGACTTTCCCAGAAGTCCCAGCCAATGACATCTGCTAACATTTTGTTGGCTAGAACTGTGACATATGGCCACAACTATAGGCAGCATGCGAGACTGGAAAATGTAACTGCTTGTGTGTGGGTGTGTGCACACGTGTGCATGTGTGTGCTGGGCACAATACCGTCTTCAACTCAATTGTGTTCTTAAGAGAGGAGAAAATCAATATTGGGGACATAACCAGCAATCTTTGCCCTACCTATACAGAGGTTCCAACCAGCTGTTTTCAGTACCTTACTCTTAAGAGACAGACATCTGAAGAAAGCTTATAATGTGAAAATCAGAAAGAAACCAAAAACAGCAACAACAGCAAGAAAAAACCAGAATAAAGGTACTTGAGGTAACAGAGAATAAAGAGAGAACTTCAAAGCAACTGTAATATATATCCCTAGAGACTTCCCTTTTTGGCCAAGATGGAGTAACAGGCGCCGGATATACCCTTCTACCTGAAACAGTGAAAAAACTGGACAAGGGCTGGCCGGTTAGCTCAGTTGGTTAGTGTGCAGTGTTATCACACTAAAGTCAAGGGTTTGGATCCCCATACCTACCTGCTGCTAAAAAGAAAACTGGACAAAATATATGAAACAATGGGTCTCAACACATTGCACATTAATCAACTAAGGACAGGGAATTCTGAGAGACAGGAAGCAAATGAGATAAGTGGAATAATTATCCCAGCTCGCTGACTAGAGAAGATATTCAGGGTGTGGTACAAGGAGGGGAACCCAGGCAAAGACTGGTAGTGACTGAGTTGAGGAGACAGATCTGAGAATTCAACAAAGCTAAAGCAGCAAGAGTTTCAAGGCAGAGTATCAGAGAGGAGAGGGCTGCACAGAAAAAACTCTGGAGACCCACATGAGGTCCCTCTTGAGTATACAGCGGCATACTCATCAGTGCATGTATGTGAGGAAACTATACTAGGACACCCCACCTCCACCCCAGTATCTATGGTTCTGCATTTGCATATTCAACCGCTAAGTGAAAATACTTGGGGAAAAAAGTACAATAAAAAATAATACAAAATAACAACTATTTGCATACATTATATGTAAATATGACTTTTATATAAGGGACTCTTGAGCATCCTCAGATTTTGATATCTGCGAGGGGTCCTGGAAACAATCCCCCACAGATACTAAGGGACAACTGTAACCCAAGGCTGGCTAAAGAAAGATTACAGGGAACACTGTCCAGAGATTACACAGGACCAGGAAAAGTGCACATTCCCAACAGCCAGAGTGAAAGACCTCAATTCATTGGACCTCAGAGTAAAAAGGTTTTGCCATAGTGGTGAAAATTTACACTAGACTAGATGCTGTTCTGTTTTTGTTTTTTTTTTTCTTTTTAAAAAATGTTTATTTTTTATTATTATTATTTTTACATTCTAAGATGTTGTGGAGCAGTGGTGGGAGGAGAGGAGCGTGGTCAAGGCCCGTGGTGCCCCCCTCATTCTGGCAGGGGAGCCCAGGGGGCTTCTGGCAGTGGTTCAGTCGTGGATGGGCTGGATGCGGATTTCAGGGGGGCATAGCTGAGGCTCTCAGCCCCCCACTGCCTAGGCTCAGCAGCCTGGGGTGCTTCTAGTGGCAGCTCAGTGGTCATCGCTGGGCTGGATGCCAATGTCTGGGGACATGACTGAGGCCCTCAGCCCTCCCTCCACCCTGGCTTGGGATTCTGGGAGTCTTCCAGTCCTTCTAGGTTTTATAGGTGTTTTATAGGTGTTCGTTGGTAGTGTTAGACCTTTACTGGTTAATATCAGAATTTTTCTCTGATCTGTGGGTTTTTTGGGTTTTTTTTCAGTTCTGTGTTGGATTATTAGCTACCCCCACCACATAAACCGTGCACTAGAACTAATTTGTTGCCCTTTGCTTACTTCTAAAATAGGGGAACTTCCCGTAGAAACCAGCACTTGAGCTCTGTGGTTGAGCTAAATTGCTGCTTTGCTGTTGATGCCCTGGGAAAGGCTTTTTGTGCAGCTCAGATTTTAATTAGTGACTTTTTAAGTACTTCCAGGTCTTGTGACATCGGGTACACCTGGGCTGTGTATAAACTCTGGTCTGGACCTGAGTCTTTTCAGTAAACTGTACCCCCTGCAGTTCTGTATTCCTGACTCAGTCTCCACTGAGTGGTCCTGTGCTGATTGGAGGGCAGCTCCGCTATCCATGCTGTGCCCCACTGTCTCCCCTACTTCCTGCCCTCCAAACACTTCCCATGGGGTGAGCCTTGCGCCGATCCCTTCCAATGACTCACCAACCTCTGAGTGGCTCCTTTTTTCAGTTGTCTGTGGCCCCTCACTCATATGTGGGTCCATGGGAACCCTGTTAGTGATCTTGCTGGCCTGGGGGCCACTAAGGCCCTCTTTTCCCCTGCAGCCTCCAAGCAACTTTATACAAAGGGCATGGCAGTGGCTTTTGCCAGCTCTTGCTCTGTGTGCATACCAGGGCCAGTCTTGAAGTGGTTAGGGCTGGAAACGGTCAGAGTGGTCCTTTCTTTCTCTCATCGTGGCTTCTCCCACCTTCATGAACTCTGCAGGTCTCTCCTAAATGCTGTTATAGTTTTACCTAACAAAGCTTAGAAACAAGTCATGAGAGATTCAGACTGTTTTCAAGTTACTTAACCACGCCTGAGAACAAAGCTGAGGAGTATGTATAGGGGTGTAATAATATCTGGCACCCAACAAGGTAAAATTTATTTCAAGTATCCAATGAAAAATCACCATGCTTACGAAGAAGTAGGAAAATACAAGCCATAAAGAGGAGAAGAATCAATCAGTAGGAACTGATCAGAGATGATAATAGGTGATACACCGAAACACAGATGATAGAAATGGTAGACAAGGATGTAAAACAGTTATTATCCCTACAGTCTCCAACTTATGATGGTTCAGCTTATGACTTTTTGACTTTACTATGGTGCGAAAGTGATACACATTCAGTAGTAGAATGAAAGGTAAACAACAGATACTCTATAGTGTATGTTGAGTATTCTGTACGTGAGATTACATGAAATATTCAACACTGTATCATAAAATAGGCTCTGTGTTCGATGATTTTGCCCAACTGAGCATGTTTAAATTAGGCTAGGCTAAGCTACGATGTTTGGTAGTTTAGGTGTATTAAATACATTTCCAACTATGATATTTTCAACTTATGATGGGTTTATCAGGTTGTAACCCCATCCTAAATTGAGGAGCATCTGTATATTCCATATATTAAAGAAGCTAGAGGAAAGATTGAGCATATTAAGCAGGGACATGGAAGATACAAAAAAAGACCCAAATTGAACTTCTAGAAATAAAAACTGCAACATCTGAGATGGAAAATACACTTAAAATACACTGAATGTGAGATATATAACAACTTTCTGTACTTTCTGCCCAATTTTGCTATGAACCTAAAACTACTCTAAAAAATAAAGTTTATTAATTTAATAAAAGATGTATGTAATGACACAGCTATTTAAAAAAATATTCTAAATGGGCTTAACAGCAAATGAGGCATCACAAAAGAAAAGAATTGTGGACTTGAAGGCATAGCAATACAAAATATCCAAAATGAAGCCAGAGAGAAGAAACACTGAAAAAACAAATGACCAGAACATCAGTGAGCTATGGAACAACTTCAAGTGCCAAATATACCTGTATTTGGGGCCGGCCCCGTGGCTCACTCGGGAGAGTGCAGTGCTGGGAGCGAAGCGCTGCTCCCACCACGGGTTTGGATCCTATATAGGACTGGCTGGTGCGCTCACTGGCTGAGCGCGGTGCAGGCGACACCACGCCAAGGGTTGCGATCCCCTTACCGGTCATGAAAAAGACAAAAAAAAAAAAAAAATATATATATACACACACACACACACACACACACACACACACACACACACACCTGTATTTGGAGTCCCTGAAGAAGGGAGGGGAGAAAGAGAAAAAAATTTTTCAATGGCTGAAAAATTTGATGAAAATTACAAACCCACAGATCCAAAGGGCTCAAAAAAATCCCAAGCATAAGAAACATAAAGAAATACTGAAGTACATCATAATTTGATTGCTTAAAACCAATAAAGAGCAATCTTTATTGCTTGATAAAGAGGCAATCTTAAAAGCAGCCAAAGGAAAATGACACATTACAGAGCAATGAAGAGATGACAGCTGATTTCTCAATGGAAAAATGCAAGCTAGAAGATAATGGAGCAACATCTTCAAAGAACTGAGTGAAAAAACTGTCGCCCTAGAATTCCTTACTCAGTGGAAAAACTGAAGGCATACAAAAACTGAAAGAACTCATTACCAACCACCCTGCACTACAAAAAATGTTAAAGGAAGTCTTTTTAGCAGAAGGAAAATGATACCAGACAGAAACCTGGATCTACACAAAGAAATGAAGAGCACCTGGTATTGTAACTACACGGTAAACCTAAAGACACTTATTATTATTATTTAAGTTCCTTTAAAGGTTATCTAACTGTTTAAAGCAAAAATGACAGCAAGATATTATGAGGTTTGTAGCATATGTAAAAGTAAAATGTATGACAATAAAGCACGAAGGTTGGAGGTATTGTAAGATTCTTTAAGGTATATGCAGAGCAATATAATGTAACTTGAAGATAGACTGAAAGTTAGAGTAATATACCATAAACTCTAAAGCAATCACTAAAATATATACAGTTGTCAAAACTCATCTAACTGTACACTCAAGATCTGTGCCTATTGTGTATAAATTTTATGTCAATAAAGAAACAATTTAAAGAATAGAAATAGTAGTTCTAGCAAGTTATTAGAAATATGGGGGTAAGATGGTGAAAGGGGCAGGGTACTGCTATTTTCATTATAAACCTTAGAGGATGACTGGTTTTATAAACATTTTAAAAATCTATGTGAATGTAAAACGTTGATTAAAAGTTAAATTAACCTGATGGGCTAGTTTCAACCTTTTAATTCGATTTTATTCAGTGTAGAAGACTTGTATAAAACTAGTATCTTTGCTCATATGGAGAGACAATAGATGTAGACATTAAGAAGACATCTCCTGGAATCAACTAGAGCTGGGCTGGAATCCTATCTCCATCATCTGCTATCTGGATGACCATGAGGATATTATTTAATGTATCTGAGTCTTAGTTCCTTCACTTGTATTTTTAAAAAATTTATTTATTTTTGTTTGTTTCTTTTTTTCTTGTCTTTTTCTTTTGTTTGTTTTCCTCATTTGTAAATGAAGACAATAACACTACTAACATCGTAGGATTGTTGTGAGGAATACATACGACAATGTGTATAAAGTGCTTGTCACAGCACCTGGGACATAGAAAGTGCTCACTCAACACTGTTATTATTATTACTGTTACATGGTGATGTCAACAAAGAATGGTGTAATTGAAAAAGCGCTGTAACTCTACTGAAGTCCTGGCTTTGAATAGTAGGTCATCAATTACTCATAATGTATTCTTAGGCAAGAAACTGTGGATGGTTTCTGGAAGGGGATTTGCTTCAGAAGATTGCTGTGAGAGTGTAGTGGGTTGAATGGTGTCCCCCAAATGATATGCCCATTTCTTAATCCCCAGAATGAATCTTGTAAATGTTACCCTATTTGGAAAAAGAGTCTGCAGATGTAATTAGGTTAAAGAATTTGAGATGAGGAGATTATTTTGGATTATCTGGGTGGATTGTCAATCCAATGACATGCATTCCTTTTTTTTTTTGGTGGCTGGCCAGTAAGGGAATCCAAACCCTTAACCTTGGTGTTAAGCAGCACCACGCTCTCCCAAGTGAGCTAACCAGCCAGCCATGCATTCTTATAAGAGACACACAGAGGAGAAGGAGAAGACAATGTATATGAAGAGTGATGTGGCCACAAACCCAGGAATGCTAGGGCAGCCACTGGAAGCTGGAAGAGGCAAGGAACAGATTTGCCCCTAGAGCCCCCAGATGTAAGACAGTTCTGTCGATATTTTAATTTTGGACTTCTAGCCTCTAGAACTAGGAGAGAACACATTTATGTTGTTTAAGCCACAGAGTTTGTAGTCATTTGTTATGGCATCCTCAGGAAACTAATACAAATGGTTAAATTAAGTAATATATTAGAAAATATTCAGCACATTTTAAGTTTCTGAGATTGTTGAATCAGAATTTCAAGGCTAAAAGCAATGTTGGCAAGACCAAGTTCTTGGTGTATCTTACAGACATCTCTGAAAAGTAATGAGGCACATCCCTCACATCTCTAAACAGAGACAAAAGCCAGTACATTCATCATTTTGTAGAGCAAATGTTTAGCCTGAAGCCACTTGAAAGGGATCATAGCATAAATTTCCCTCATGAGTATTGGAATTTCTTCTCCAGTTCTTCATTTCACTCAGAGGTCCAAAGGCATATTAGGGTTTGGCTTTTCTCATAGGAACTTGTGATTTTATAAGATATATATATATATCTGTATAAGATATATATATATATATATATATATATATATACACACATGTATATATCCTGTCATGATCCGTAGCTGCTTGAGATTATTTACTTTGGCAGTTACCTGTCTTTCTTGTCAGTCTCTGACCACCCGAGCTAACTAGCCAGCCCCCAGACTCAAAATATTTTTGGACTTGACAACAGAGATGGCTGTTTACCTTATCGTTAACTGTCAGAGCTTAATGAATTAATACTGAGTCAGGAAGTTTCAAATTCAAGCACAACATTGCTCAGAACATAGTCATTTTCAAAGACCATTATAATTCAGGAACCACAGGTGTTTGTATATATTTTTTCTTATTTTCAAGCCTTGGTCTATGCTTTCCTTTTTCAGTATTTATTATGGCTGACAATTTAGAGTAGGAAAATCCTGAATGCCTACTTGAACTTTTTATTGTGAAGAAATTCAACATTATTTGTCAAGAACCTGAAAAAAAAAGTCCATACTCTGATCAGAAATTACACTTATGAAGGGCCAGCTCGTGGCTCACTTGGGAGAGTGTGGTGCTGATAACACCAAGACCACAAGTTCGGATCCCTATATAGGGATGACCGGTTAGCTCACTTGGGAGAGCGTGGTGCTGACAACACCAAGTCAAGGGTTAACATCCCCTTACCAGTCATCTTTAAAAAAAAAAAGAAATTACACTTATGAGATTAGACCCTAAGGAAACAATTAGAGATTCAGGCACTTTTGTTACTCACATTTTTGCTGGACACACCCTGTTCCTTAAGATCTAAATAGGATTGTTTAAAATCTCAGTTTCATGAATTATGGAAAGATTAGTGTTCTTCCCAAGATTTTTGCACAATCCTGGTGATCTTGAGTTTTTATGGTCAGCTCTGGTTCTCCACTCCTGCTGTATTCGTTCTGCTTAGGGATCATCTAGATGTCTCGAACCTGTTGTTGCTGTTCTATGCAATGCTCACCCAAATTTAACACTCAGATCTTTTTCCTAATTTGTACAAATGCCACTCCCATGACCTATTTGCCCACATAGCAGACTGTGGAAGATACAGGTAAATAAAGGAGAGAGGATTTACAACACAGAAACACAACTTCCAGTTAAATATTGGACATATCTATTCTTAAAATGTGTCAGTCACTCCCATCACTGGGGACTTTTTACTAATAGATCATATTTGTTCACTCTTTTTCTTCTCTCACTGTTCTTGCAATGCTTCTCTGGGAATATTCTTCCCCACTCTACTGACTTAATCTGGCCAATGAAATATATGTGGAAATGACAGTGTGCCAGTTCCAAACTGTGGCTTTTGAGGCTTGCCAAGTCTCCAGCAACCCTCTTGAGTTCCTGCAATTTGCCAGGAGAATACCATGCTTCAGTTTAGCTACCTCTTTTATTGCTTCAGCTCCAGCTTACATGCATACCCTTAGGATCTGACTCTCTTCCTAAGCAACTTACCAAACTGTTTGTTAGAAGGTGAACAAGACAAACACCATCTTGTGCCCTATCCACCATATTGATTCCTGTTTAACCTCATCCCCTTTTTTTCACTGACCGCTTATACATTAACCTTAGGGCAAGTACAGCAGGAACATAGGGTTTAGGGAGTAAATGACCTACTGCAGCTCCTGGTGTCAATTAGTCTGTGCACAAGCATCAAAAGCTTCCTGCTTCATAGATCACGGGAAACTTGTTTTTCTTAAGCTATTTCTTTGAAGTTATGCTATATAAGCCTTACCTAAAAGCTAGAGAGGAAGAGCTCTCACCTGCTGTAAACATCTGATTCTTTGTTGCCTGTGACCTCCCCTGTATGTAAGTTACCCTTTTAATAAAACTCTTTGTGAACTATATGGATTTGCCTTCTTCATTCTTTTTTAATTTTTAATTTTTAAAAAATATGTGAAATGTTTCACAAATCTGCATGTCATCCTTGTGCAGGGGTCATGCTAATCTTTTCCATATTGTTCAAATTTTTGGTATATGTGCTGCTGAAATGAATACCTGCATCATTCTTTGGTCTGTAAGTTCCTTCTCAGTTTGGAGGGTATTATACTTCAAGCCCCTTCTCTCACACTTATAAAACAAAGGCAATTCCAATATTCCCCCAACTCTCAATCCATAATGCAGTTAAGATAATATACTAACATACTATTTTTTATTTTTTATCCTGCTTAATTTATAATAGCAAAACAATTGAAAATAAGTCATTAGTTATATTATATCTGTATAATGCAATGTTATGCAGCAATTAAAATTACATTTATGGACTACTCAAAATTATTGGGGAGCAGAATACCCATTTAATTCAATGTAATTAAATTAAATTAAATGTAATTGAATTAAATCTTTGCTCCAAAAAGGATTTAAAGTGGTGGGGCTTTAGGGCTGTCAAAAAAAGAAATATCCAAAAAAGATATAAATTAGAAGTACATAAATTAAGTGGACACTGTTGGTTGCCTACTCATTAATGCCATCTCCTCCCTTCTTCTTTCCTAACAGAAAAAAGCAAAATAGCAAAGATATTAATAATTTTCAAAATACTGTCTCTGTTACATTTGTATTTGTGTATGAGAATTCTCAGATCTGTTGGGACTAAACTTAAGAAAATTATAGTCAGAAGAGGAAACTTGAATGCTAAACATGACTGTTATTATAACCCAAAGGAAAGAAACAAAAATTAAAACCTTCATAGATCGGGCCGGCCTGTGGCTCACTCGGGAGAGTGTGGTGCTGATAACACCAAGGCCACGGGTTCGGATCTTATGTAGGGATGGCCGGTTTGCTCACTGGGTGAGCATAGTGCTGACAACACCAAGTCAAGGGTTAAGATCCCCTTACCGGTCATCTTTTAAAAAAAAAAAAAAAAAAAAACCTTCGTAGATTAAGACTTCCTGGAGACACCCTAGTTCATAGCACTGCACTATGTTTTCAGATCCACATTGTTTTCCTAGGGTATCTCTCTCTCTCTTTTTAATTATATGCTTATTTTCCCCATCCTCCCTTGTCCTCCAGCCTCTATCCATTCTCTAACGTGCGTAGTGTCCTGGAAGGCTGATCTTTAGATACTGCATACACAGGCCCATTCCTGGCTGGTCAGAGGCTTGGCAAGTATTGAGTGGAAAATTGGTGACGAGAGGCCTAGAGAATTGGTATAGGTGAGAATATTTGTACTTCTTGTGAATGCCCACCAGAGGGCATCCATTCTAGAGGCTCTCAAAAGTTAAATGGACACAATGGTCCAACCTCTGGCTTTCCCAGCTCCCCAGTGCTTGCTCAATGGAGTCATGAACAAAATAGCCATAATGGCAGGAATGGAGGCTATGCATGGTGTCTACAGTTTAGACTTCCTCTCGCCAAAGCTGATCTGGCCACTGGGCGTTATGTCCAGCCTGCCAAGAGCAGAGACCAACACTGTGCCCCTTTTATAATATCATTCCCAAAGGGGACCAAGCATTTCTTGGTGGCAGGTTTATTTCACTGAAAATCAGTTAGAGACACTGCTCTATAACAAACTGTTGGGAGAAATTCTGGTATGCCTGTGCAAACGGCATTGACAGCAGTAAGGATGCTTGGCGAGCTGCTTAGAAGCAGGGAGCAGATTTACCTATATTCCAGGGTAATAAAAATAGTATCACTCTCCACTCCTGGAGACATTTCAGGGTGATAAAAAATGTCTCCCATGGGTTGGAAAGTGTATTAGTTGGGATACTCCAGAGAGACAGAATTAATAGGATATGTTATAAATATAAGAAAAGGGATTTATGAGGGGAATTAGCTCACACGATTGTGAAGAGAAGTCCCACAACAGGCTTTCTGCAAACTGGAGGACGGTAGCATAGATGAGTCCAAGTCAGAAGGCTTCAAAACCAGGAAGCCAGTGGTGTCCTTGGTGTAGCTCCTGGACCCCAAAAGCTGAAGTGTCTTGAGCTCTGATGTCCACGGACAGGAGAGAAGAGTGTATCCCAGCTCCAGTGGATAGAGAGAGCGATTTGCCGTTCTTCTCTGTTTTGTTTTTTTTTGTCCTCTCTGGGCCCCCAGTGGATTGGGATGATTGTCATATTGAGGGTGGATATTCCCCACTCAGTCCACTCAGGCTCTGTATTTGTCTGTTTCTGTTGCTTATAACAAAATATTTGAAACTGGGTGATTTATAAGAAAATGAAATTTATTGCTTCCAGTTTCTGAGGCTGGAAGTCCAAAGTCCATCTCATGGTGGTGACAGTGACCCAGGGATCTC
This sequence comes from Cynocephalus volans, assembly GCF_027409185.1. NCBI lineage: Eukaryota > Metazoa > Chordata > Mammalia > Dermoptera > Cynocephalidae > Cynocephalus > Cynocephalus volans. Next base: position 96,838,675 of record NC_084463.1, read on the forward strand.
ACATGGCAAGATGGTAGAAGCAGAGAGAGCAGAGAGAAAGAAAGACAGACTCTCCTCTTCTTTTAAAGCCCTCAGAACCACACCCCTGACCACCATCTGTAATCCATTCACTACTACATGGTCCTACAATCCAATCACCTCTTCAAGGCTCCACCTTTCAATTACCATAATAAGATTTCCCACTCTCTTAACAGTCGCAGTGGGGGCCAAGTTTCTTTCTTTTTTTTTTTTTTTAAAGATGACCGGTAAGGGGATCTTAACCCTTGACTTGGTGTTGTCAGCACCACACTCTCCCAAGTGAGCTAACCGGCCATCCCTATATAGGATCCGAACCTGTGGCCTTGGTGTTATCAGCACCACACTCTCCCAAGTGAGCCACGGGCCGGCCCGGGGCCAAATTTCTAATAGATAAAACGTGGGGGACACAATTCAAGCTTCAATGAATTTTGGGGGGACAATTCAATTCACTACAGGCTCTCATGCTAATCTCTTCTGGAAATACCCTCATGGACACCCCTAAAAGATTCTTTACCAGATTTCTCGGCATTCTTTATTCTAATCAAGTTGACACATAGAATTAACCTTCACAGAAGGCAAATTTGTTTCCTGGTCAGTATAATAAAGTCTCTCTCCAGAGGGCAGGCTGCTATGGTCCTCTTTTAAGACTGGGAGTTTCCTCAGCTCAGTGTTCTTCAGCTGTGACAGACCTATTATGTGCATGGCATTCACTGGCATCACTGCTGTGGTGCTTGGGGGTCAAGAAGAACTGATACAAACATGAAGTTCATGCTGTTTGCTATGCTATGAGTAATAAACTGCCTAAATCCATTTGGGCTTGCTGTCTCCTTACCAGCTGAATCTATGGATATGTGGCAAGTTGACTTAGCAGTTTAGGGACTGTCTGGCCATGTGACAATGTCCCCCCCCCAACCCACCCACAACTTAATTCCTTAAGACTACACCTATTATTTCTCACAAGCCTATAGATTGCGAAGTTCTCATCTCAGTTGGGCTCACTCATATATCTATAGTCATCTGGTGGATCAGCTGGGATGGAGCTGGTCTAAGATGGCCTCAGCTGGGTCAACTTGGCTCTGTTCCATGTGGTTACTCCTCTCTCCAGCAGACTAAGTTGGACTTTTCTCAGGCAATGATAGGGCTCCAAAATCAAACAAAAGGCCTGGGAAATTGGTATGTGGATGGACCTTGAGGCCTAGGCTCCAAACTAGCATACTGTCACTTCTGCCGCATTCTACTGGCCAGTCACAGTCCAACTCAGTGGGTGGGGATACAGATTTTACCTCTTAATGGAAGCAGTTTCAAAGTCACATGGGGTATACATGCAGAGAGGGAGAGAGTTGGGGATATTTTTGCAATCCATACACACTGGATCCTTTTCATTTTGGAGGGAGCAGTGATATGTCTTCATGGGAATAGATACATATTTCAGATTCAGATTTGACTTTCCTACCTGCAGTGTTTCTGCCAGCCCCACTATCTATGGATGTCTCATTCACTACCATGGTATTGCGCATGTTGCTTCTGGCTAAGGAGCTTATTTTTTATTCATTTATTTTGGAGGCTGGCCAGTACGAGGAATCCTTGACCTTGACCTTGGTGTTATCAGCACCCTGCTCTAACCAAATGAGCTAACTGGCCAGTCCTGCCAAGGGGCTTATTTTATGGCAAAAGAATTGTAGCAAAGAAACTTGATGGTCTTGCCAGGAACCCCATCACTCAGTTGTAGCTGGTATAATAAAGTAGTGTGATGACCTTTTACAGACTCAGTTATGGTGATAGACAAAAGGTAACACATTGTGAGTTAGGTATGCTATACTACAGGTTTGTGGTATATGCCTTATACCAACAGTTAAAATACAGTACTATTTCTCCCACAGGTAGAATACATGGGTCTGGGAACCAAGGGGTAGAGGTAGGAACAGTTCATCTCACTTTTATACCTAATAACTCATTTATGAATTCTTGAGTTCAGTATGGTTGGAGTGCTTAGTCCCCAAGGGAAGAACAGTTCTACTAGAGAACACAGTCATTGTTCATTACATTGGAACATGTGATGAGACTACCCCCTGGCCATTGGGCTCTTGTTGCTGAACCAACAGGCAGAGAAAGGGTTACTATACCAGCCTGGGTGATGGGCCCTCAAATATCAAGGGGAAATAAGGTTGCTTTTATACAATAGGGACAAGGAAGATTGAAGTCCAGGGAATTCACTGGGGCACCTCATCGCATTTTCATGTTCAAAAAATGAAAGTCAGTTTTTCATTCAACATTAATGTGTGTTCTTGTTTCTATACCAATCTGGCCCCAACTTAACTTTCTTTCTTCTTTTTTTTTTTTTCATTCTGAAATGTTGATATTTATTTTCAAACATTTTATTTATTTTTATTTTTTTCTTAATTTTATTTTGTCAATATACAATGTGGTTGATTATTGTGGCCCATTACCGAAACCTCTCTCCCTCCTCCCTCTCCTCCCTCCCACCCAACAATGTCCTTTCTCTTTGCTTGTCGTATCAACTTCAAGGAATTGTAGTTGTTATGTCTTCTTCCCCCACCCCCCGGTTTTTTTTTGTGTGTGTGTGTGTGTGTGTGTGTGTGTGTGTGTGAATTTATTTATTTATTTTTAGCTCCACCAATAAGTGAGAACATGTGGTATTTCTCTTTCTTTGCCTGACTTGTTTCACTTAATATAATTCTCTCAAGGTCCATCCATGTTGTTGCAAATGGCAGTGTTTCCTTCGTTTTTATAGCTAAGTAGTATTCCATTGTGTAGATGTACCACATTTTCCGTATCCACTCATCCGATGATGGACATTTGGGCTGGTTCCAACTCTTGGCTATTGTAAAGAGTGCTGCGATGAACATTGGGGAAGAGGTATACCTTCGACTTGATGATTTCCATTCCTCTGGGTATATTCCCAGCAGTGGGATAGCTGGGTCATATGGCAGATCTACCTGCAGTTGTTTGAGGAACCTCCATACCATTTTCCATAGAGGCTACACCATTTTGTAGTCCCACCAACAATGTATGAGAGTTCCTTTTTCTCCGCAACCTCGCCAGCATTTATCGTTCAGTCTTTTTTTTTTTTTTTTTTTTTTTTAAAGATGACCGGTAAGGGGATCTTAACCCTTGACTTGGTGTGGTCAGCACCATGCTCAGCCAGTGAGAGAACCGGCCATCCGTATATGGGATCCGAACCCGGGGCCTTGGTGTTATCAGCACCGCACTCTCCCGAGTGAGCCACGGGCCGGCCCTACTCGTTCAGTCTTTTGGATTTTAGCCATCCTAACTGGGGTTAGATGGTATCTCAGTGTGGTTTAGATTTGCATTTCCCAGATGCAGAGTGATGTTGAGCATTTTTGCATATGTCTGTTGGCCATTTGTATGTCTTCCTTAGAGAAATGCCTACTTAGCTCTTTTGTCCATTTTTTAATTGGGTTGCTTGGTTTTTTTCTTGTAAAGTTGTTTGAGTTCCTTATATATTCTGGATATTAATCCTTTGTCAGATGTATATTTTGCAAATATTTTCTCCCACTCTGTTTGTTGTCTTTTAACTCTGTTAATTGTTTCTTTTCCTGTGCAGAATCTTTTTAGTTTGATATAATCCCATTTGTTTATTTTTCCTTTGGTTGCCCGTGCTTTTGGGGTCGTATTCATGAAGTCTGTGTCCAGTCCTATTTCCTGAAGTGTCTCTCCTATGTTTTCTTTAAGAAGTTTTATTGTTTCAGGGTGTATATTTAATTCTTTAATCCATTTTGAGTTGACTTTAGTGTATGGTGAAAGGTGTGGGTCTAGTTTCATTCTCCTGCATATTGATATCCAGTTCTCCCAGCACCATTTGCTAAAGAGGCACCAAAACCAGGTAAAGATATAACCAAAAAAGAAAACTACAGGCCGATATCCTTGATGAATATAGATGCAAAAATCATCAATAAAATACTAGCAAACAGAATACAGCAACACATACGTAAAAATATTCACCACGATCAAGTGGGATTCATCCCAGGGATGCAAGGTTGGCTCAACATACGCAAATCAATAAATGTGATACACCATATTAATAAAGTCAAACACAAGGACCATATGATCATCTCTATAGATGCTGAAAAAGCATTTGATAATTCACCACTCATTCATGACAAAGACCCTCTATAAGTTAGATATAGATGGAAAGTATCTCAACATAATTAAAGCCATATATGATAAACCCACTGCCAATATCATCCTGAATGGGGAAAAGCTGAAAGCTGTTCCTTTAAGAACAGGAACTAGACAAGGATGCCCACTCTCACCACTCCTATTCAACATAGTGTTGGAAGTACTAGCCAGAGCAATCAGAGAAGAGAAGGAAATAAAGGGCATCCAGATTGGAAAAGATGAAATCAAACTGTCCCTGTTTGCAGATGACATGATCCTATATATCGAATAGCCTAAAGCCTCTACCAAAAAACTCTTGGAGTTGATAAATGATTTCAGCACAGTAGCAGGATACAAAATCAACACACAAAAATCAGTAGCATTTCTATTCTCCAATAGTGAACATGCAGAACGAGAAATCAAGAAAGCCTGCCCATTGACAATAGCCACCAAAAAAATAAAATACTTAGGAATTGAGTTAACCAAGGATGTGAAAAATCTCTATAATGAGAACTACAAACCATTGCTGAGAGAAATTAGAGAGGATACAAGAAGATGGAAAGATATCCCATGCTCTTGGATTGGAAGAATCAACATAGTGAAAATGTCCATACTATCCAAAGTGATAAACAAATTTAATGTAATTCCCATCAAAATTCCAAAGACATTTTTCTCAGAAATGGAAAGAACTATCCAGACATTTATATGGAATAATAAAAGACCACGCGTAGCCAAAGCAATGCTGAGCAAAAAAAATAAAGCTGGAGGCATAACACTACCTGACTTTAAACTGTACTACAAAGCTATAATAACCAAAACAGTCTGGTACTGGCATAAAAACAGACACACTGATCAATGGAATAGAATAGAGAATCCAGAAATCAAGCCACACACCTACAGCCATCTGATCTTTGACAAGGGCACCAAGCCTATACACTGGGGAAGAGCCTGCCTCTTTAGCAAATGTTGCTGGGACAACTTAACTTTATATCTATCACTTCTCCTTGTTCCCTATACGCACTTTACTTCAATATGAACTGAATTTCCTTTTGTTTTCTGAGTACACCAAACTCTCTCCTGGAGTCATATATTTAATAATAACGATGATGATAATATTGTGTATCATGATGCTAACAGACATTTAACATCTCTGAAATCACGGGCCATCTTAAAATTGCTGTTGGCCAATTGCTCATGTGTAGACTGGGTCATAGCAGTTCATATTATCACTTCAACTGACTTCTATACAACTTTGGTTCTACATAAGTTGTCTTTTTTTTTTTTTTTTTTTTTTAAATAAAATGACCGGTAAGGGGATCTTAACCCTTGACTTGGTGTTGTTAGCACCACACTCTCCCAAGTGAGCTAACCAGCCACCCCTATATAGGAATCCAAACCCGAGGCCTTGGTGTTATCACCATCACACTCTCCCAAGTAAGCCACGGGCTGGCCATACATGTGTTGTCTTTAATCGCCATTTAATATATCTTCAAAGAGATTACCCTGTAATTTGGCATTGAAAGGAAAAGTTTATGTGCACAGAAAGGTATGGAAATACAGAAATATGACATGACACAAATCTATGTGTAAATAAATTTAAAAGAGCTCTTTTAGTAAGTATACATAACAAATCTAAGCAATTAGAAACCTTTGTAGTTTTTCTGTTTGTTTTTGGTGGCAGGCCCTACTGGGATCCATACCCTTGACCTTGGTGTTGTTATCAGCACCATGCTCTAACCAACTAACTGGCTGGTCTGAGAAACCATTAATTTCAGCATTTTTTCTTAATGTCATACATAAAATAATGGTTTATTTTACAATTGCTGGCAGCTTAGATTTGATGGAATATGGTAATGGTAATAATAGTAGCAGCTAACGTCTATTAAAGGCACTGTTTGCCAAGTGCTTTTCGTTTTCTTTGACACATTTGTATATCCTACAGTCTGAGGTCTGGGATGCCTTTGTTTCTGAAAAACTCTCTCTTTTAAAGCCGGATTAAAAATCGTTTCCTCTGTAAGGCTTCCTTGAGGCACCTAGAGGAAATTAGATCTCTTTGAACCACATCCCTCTGTTATCCAGCACATTTCAGTTGTCCTGTAATGATCAGTTTGGGTGTCTGCTTTCCTAAGTAGGCTGTAGAATATTGAGGGTAAAGACCATCTTTTATGCATTTTTGGGTCCTCTGTACCCACCACAGCCTCCCTCTTATTCTAAGTATCTTACATTAACTCTTGAAAGAAAGAAACAGTAAACAGCTTAAGTAGCATGTAGGTTGTAAAAGCTGACATCGAATTTATTAACACTAACACGTGAACTACATTTTACAATCCGTAAAATGTTTCCGCATCATTTCATTCCGTTGTCACCACATTTTTGTCAGGTTAGGTATTATCCGCGCATTTGTAGTTGAGGTCACTTGTTCACCAACCACCAGAGCCGCAGTCTGAAGCTTTGTTGCTTGACCCTTGATTTTGAGATTTTTTCCACTGTACCGTAGCTATCAGAGGAGAAAGTAATTCTTTCTGGATAATTAGAGTGAAGGAGCAGGAAAAGGCACCCAGGACAAGGGAGGGATGCGCACGCCTCGAACAAAGGCAACCTCAAAGGGAGCTACAAGCAGCAAAGGATGATGGGAATATCAGCTTAGCCTCTTTGCGTCACGTCGTCAATCAAAATTCTTACGGAGCCCCAGGTTTGGCCTCTAGCTCGGCATCGCCCCGCCCCGGCCCTTTAACCGGCACTTCCTCCGTCCCTTCGCTCTGCTGGGCGCCAGTCTCCCGGCTACTCTGAGACTACCAGCAAGCCTCCAAATACTCCCATTGGCTCGCCCACCCTTTCGGTCCAGGCTCCTCCCTCCAGAGGCCCCGCCTGCTCCAAGCTACGATCTCGTTTCCGTTCCTCCGGCGTAGGAGGCGGAGACGGCCAAATTCTCCCGTACAGCGGCGGGACAGTCGAGCAGTAGGAAGCGGCCTCTCTTTCCTAAAAACCCCACTGCCTTGTGGGATCGAGGCGGGCTCCTCCCGCATAGGTTTTCCGGATCCCTCCACCCCGCCTCTTTCGTTGAGTACGGAAGCTGCGAGGGCCCTCGGGCAGCCATGGCGGCGCACTTGAAGAAGCGGGTTTATGAGGAATTCACTAAAGTGGTTCAGGTGAGCTCTGGCAAGAAAGGTCACGGGACACGTCCGGGGCGGGAAAGGCTATCGAGACCTCAGGCACTTTGCCAGAATAGGCGCCGCTTGTTTATGTTGCGTGCCGACTACTTGATAGACTTTCTGAGACTGCTCGTTTGTGGGCGTGTTAATCTGCGGCCGCTGTTGTTATTAACTGATACATGTAGTCTGACTTTTAAAAAAGTTATTAGAAGAAGCAAATAGTGCTGTACAATTTACGAAACTGTCTTATTGGTTATCTCATTTTGTTCTCTCACGCAACCTTGCTAGATCGGGTTACGCTTGCATCCTTGGTTTACAGATGTAGACTTTGAAACTTCCGGAAGGGCGCCAAGACACAGCCGATTAGTGGCAAAGCCCCTCCCTACTCCAGTCTCACAAAGAGCGCCCAGGGACAAGTTGGGCTGTAGGCAGAGTTCTAAGGGGCTGTAATAGGGGTCTATAGAATTCCTCGAAACCCGGTCAAAGCAGGCGAGGGTCACAGGCTTCCTAAGGATAGAGCTCCTCTGGTGGAACAGCTCACCTAGAGAGGAAGGCAATACCTTTCTCCCTTGGAGTTAAGGACAGATGGGCCGAGCTCCTGTCAGAACAGTCAGTCATGCTCCATGTGTCTCCACATACATGTCACTAAAGTAGAGGCTGATCCCAAGTCATCTTTTTGACTTGCTTCTCAGACTTTAATGTGTACACAAATCACGTGGGGATCTGGTTAAAATATAGGTCCAATTCAGTAAGTCGGGCGGGGTAGGTGAGGCAGGATTCTGCATTTCTGACAAGCTCCCAGTTCATGCCAATGGATCGGCAGCATCCTTAGATCCTTAGACTTGTAGAGGAGCAAGGCTCAGGCCATCCAGCAGGGAACTGATTCTTCAACGTTCATTAATTAATAAGAGTTTATTGAATAAATTCATGATTTTTGTGTAGCAGGCATGGTGAAAAGTATTGAGCTACACAATCCTCTACACATCAGGGTCCCTGCCACTTAGGAGCTCACAGGCTAATGGGAGAGCCAGAACAGCTATCTGTGACTATAGTGCAGAGAAAGAATTGCATTGACAAATCAAGTCTTCCTTCCCTTCTCTTCTGCAGTTCCTCCTTTTCCTAAAATCAAACTTCCTAGCCCTTTGTGATCTGACAGTATTCCTTTCCAGCCTTATTACTTGTCATTTCCTTTCTTTTTTGTATTGTGGGCATATCTTTGTGGCATTCTTCCATAGTGTATTTTTTTTTTTTCTACACTGACCATCCTTCTAATAAAGACAGAATAGTTTGGGTGAAGATAGTCATTTGGAATGAGGGAAAGATCTTTTTTATCTGTGCAAGCTGCAGACATTCCCATCAGTTATGGTTTTCTAAGGAGTGAAGCTGTTCCTGCTGGGTGTCTTAGCACAGTTTCAATACATTTGTAGAATTGATAAAAAGTGGAGTAGATCTTTTGTGTGGCCTTTCAACCCTAAAGCTACAACAGTCCTCAAAGATAGGTAGAACAAAATGGTAGTGTACCTATTTTACAGAGAAAGAAACTGAGACTTAGAGAAAGTAAATGACTTGCCCAAAGTTGTAGGAGCTAGTGAAAGACAAAATTGTGACTCATAGCCTTGTCACCAATCCAGTGCTTTTTCCAGTTTATAGTACGGCTTTTTCCTAAGGCTAGGTCTATTAGCTAAATACATTATTTGGTATAATGGAAAATTATTTCCATCAAATGAGGCAAAGTTAAATTTGCAGAGTCTGTTTTCAGTTAGGTTTTCTTGTCTTATCTTCCCTACCCCCTTGCAGCAACAGGAGGAAATTGCTACTAAGAAACTCCGACTGACAAAACCAAGCAAATCTGCAGCACTTCACATAGATCTGTGTAAAGCGACCTCCCCAGCAGATGCTTTGCAGTACCTACTCCAGTTTGCCAGGAAGCCTGTCGAGGCAGAAAGTGTGGAGGGAGTAGTCAGGATTCTCTTGGAACATTATTACAAGGTGAGAAGATGTTGAGGACCTGATGGGGATGTGTATGAATTTATTGTGTCTGCAGAATGGATTAGTATCGCAAATAAATAAGAATGTGTTAATTTAGCAAGCTTTTACTGAGTGTCTTCCATGTACTAGGCACTGAAGTTACAGTGATAAAAAAGATGCAAATCCTGTCCTCAGAAGCTTACAGTATGCTAGATGGAGATAGACGTATAAATGGTAAGGTTTCTGAAGGTACTGTGAGTGCAATAGGTGCAGAGTGCAGTGGGAGCACAAAAGAGGAGTTAACATTAACCATGACTCTCCGTAACTGGATTCGTCTTTGGAATGTAGTCCCCTCATCATCCTTCTGTTCCTGTCCTAATTCAAGGCCCTCCTATCTAATTGTAATAGTCCTCTCTCTTTTTTTTTTTTAAACCTTTTAAAAGCAAAGTGGCATTTTATTTCTCTCTGTATTTTTCATGCATGATTAAATATGGGAAATAATGTAAACAAAGTGAAATTCACAAAACGTATTTATTTTTCAGTTTATAGAGGTGAAATCTGAAGTAAAAGGAGAAGAAATTATTTGCCCCACAGATTAAATTTTAAAACAAGTATGAAAATTATTAACTTATGGAAAAGTAGAAATACTGTAATGAACTACCAAATACCCATCCCTGGGATTTAACAGTTATTAATATTTGGACAAATTTGCTCTATCTGTTTGTTTTCCTGAAGTTTTTTTTAGGTATATCATTTTGCCCTAACTAGTTCAGTAAATATCTGTAAAAAAGGGACATCTTTTTTTTTTTTTTAAACATACCCACCTAACTACATTAACCAAAACTAAATAATTCTTTCTTTATTTATTTATTTTTGTCTTTTTTTTGTGACCGGTAAGGGGATGGCAACCCTTGGTGTGGTGTCGCCCACAACGCACTCAGCCAGTGAGCACACCGGCCATTCCTATATAGGATCTGAACCTGCGGCGGGAGCGCTGCTGCGCTCCCAAGTGCTGCACTCTCCCGAGTGCGCCACGGGGCGGCCCTAAATAATTCTTTAATGTCATCTAAGAATTAGTCCATATTGAGATTTCTTTAATTGTTCCCCAAATATCTTTTTTTTTTAATGGATGACTGGTAAGGGGATCTTAACCCTTGACTTGTGTTCTTAGCACAATGCTATCCCAAGTGAGCTAACTGGACATCCCTATATAGGGATCTGAACCTGCAGCCTTGGTGTTATCAGCATCACACTCTCCCAAGTGAGCCATGGGCTGGCCCTCCAAATATCTTTTTATTTATAGTTGATGTGTTCAAATCAAAATGTAAACCAGTTCCACATACGGCATTTGGTCTTTTTAAAAATCTAGAACATTTTTTATTATTTTGGTGACATTGATTTGAAGAAACTGGGTCAGTTGTTTTGTAAAATGTCTTGTTTTCTGAGTTTATTTACTTCCTTGGGGGCTAACTTGCTACTTTGTCCTCTATTTGCTATGAAGTAGGAGTTAGATCTATAGGCTTTGTGAGATTCAGATTAAGCATATTTTTGAGAATGTTAAGAATACTTAATAGATGATGATTTGTACTTCATATTGCGCCTGTCAGGATGCATATGTCTTGATGCCTCACCTTGCAAAAGCTTCTTACTGGTCGCTTCTTTCAGTTTCTCTCTATAAACTATCTTTATTTAAATCTATTTATTCCCATTGCCTTTTATGTCTCTCTTTTACAGATGTTCTACCTTAATCACAATGCTTGCAATTTTCCAAATACCCTGTGTATTTTCAGAAATCAGTGTCTTTTCACATGCTGTTTCTTTTGCCTATAACCCTTCTCCCTGCCACTGCCCTGTGATGTGGTCAGCCATTTTATCTGCCAAGAATTTACATTTTCTTCTGCCTGGAACACTTTCTTCAGATATTCACATGTCTACTTCTCACATATTTTTGTTCAAATGTCACTTTTTTTTTTTTTTTTTTTTAAAGATGACCAGTAAGGGGATCTTAACCCTTGGGCTTGGTGTTGTCAGCACCACACTCAGCCAATGAGCGAACCGGCCATCCCTATATAGGATACGGACCCATGGCCTTGGTGTTATCAGCACTGCACTCTCCTGAGTGAGCCACGGGCAGACCCTCAAATGTCACTTTTTCATTGAGGTCTTTCTTTACCCCTCTGTTTCATATTAAAACTGCCTATCCCACCCCAGCACTTTGTAGCCCCCTTCCTTGATTTTGTTCTGTCCATAGCACTTACTGTCTTTGAATATTCTATGTAGTTTTCTCATTTATTATGTTGCTTGTCCATTTCCCTGTACTAGAACATAAGCTCCTCTCAAGCAGAGATATTTGATTTTTTAAATTGATTTATCTACAGCACCAGGAAAAGTGCCTGGTAAAATAAATATTTGTTGAATGAATGAATGAATGCTTTTTACTCAGTTAACAAATGTTTACTATATATCAGACATTGTTCTGGGCACTGACAGTATCCTGTTAAAACAATTATTAGCTCTTATGTATTGCCATTGTTTGTCATATGTGTCTGTCTCCTTCAGACTTTGAGCTCTATAAATTCAGAGTAGAAATCCATTAATCTTTACCCAGTGCCTAGCAAGGTCCCTTGAACCTTACAGGAGTTTAATAAATGTTTCACTCATGTTTTTGTTTTTTGTTTTGTTTTGATTTGTTTTGTTTTGCAGCTGACCAGTACAGGGATCTCCAAACCCCTTACTTGTGTTTTACATGAATGAAATAAGGGTTTCTGTTCTCAAGAACTGTTAGCAATATTTACCTTTATTATTATATAACTCTTACCAATAATCATTTATAATACTACTTCTGAGAGCAGTTCAGCTCTTTTCCACAGGTAATGTTTTATTTAATCCTGATGACACCATTGTTATCCCTATATTTCAGATAAGAAACTATGTTGTTATAACACCAAGGTCAAGAGTTTGGATCCCTGAACTGGCCAGCTGCCCCAAAGACCCAGATAAGGAACTAGGCTTAGAGCAGTTTAGTATCCAAGGTCACCCAGCTAGTGAATGGAAGGTCTGGATTTGAAACTGGGTTGTTTTTAAAAGCCTTTTTGTTATGGAACATTTCAAGTACATATACATGTAGAGAGAATAGTTTAATTAATTTCAGTATACCCATTACCCAGCTTCTAAAATTATCACTTCATGGTCAAACTTGTTTCATTCTCCCCCAATCCACTTCCATTTCCTCCACCCTCACCCTCTCTACCAGATTCTCATGAAAATGAATTCCTGGAATCATATCATTTTATTTGTAAACTGAGTGCACCGGCCATTCCTATATAGGATCCGAACCCGCGGCGGGAGCATCGCTGCGCTCCCAGCGCTGCACTCTCCCAAGTGTGCCACGGGCTCGGCCCTAAATGATACTCTTTTTAAAAAATATACTCATAATACCATTATCAGGTATAAAAGAAAAATTGAACTTAGGTGTTTTGATGTCAGATCCCAAGTTCTTTAACCAGGCCATGCGGCTTGCATTAGTCTAGCAGATCCTAGCACCAAAGGAAATGAGGAGGGATGCCAAATGGGCCCAGTTTTAGACTGGTGACTAGTGTTTTCTATGCTTTCTTCTGTTCTGTCTAGAAATGTGGTTTCTTGTATTTTAGTGGATAAGCTACTCTGGCTTTGGCTTTTCTTCTTTGTTTTTCCATGGTCAGGCAGCAGTATCCAAACTTATTTCCCATGAGAGATTCTTCACTTATACTACTGTGCTGGTTGCTGTTGAGAATGCAGAACCGTGAGACATGCTTCTTGTCTTTTAGGTGCTAGCAGTGTAGTTGGGAGACCAAGTAATATATGCAGTATATAGATAGCAAGGGCTAAAGTTGTGCATTTGTTCATTTTTTCATTTGCTCAGCATATCTGCATAGTTACTCTGTGCCAGCCCTGTGCTTCATGTTGGTGATACAGAGATGAATATGATGTGATCTCTGACCTGAGTCTTGTTGGGTGGATAATATAAGAAATGGATAACAACAATACAAAATTGCAATTGCTATGAAGTCTGGGGAATTTATGATACGGCCTCAAAGTGGGGGGTGTCAATTATACTTGGAAGCAGGGATCCAGAAAGACATTATAGAGTAGTCATGATGCTTGAAGATGAGTCTTAAAAACAGATATTGGCCAGTTGGAAAATAGGAGAAAAGAAATTTTACTTGTGAGCAGTTGTGAGCAAAAACATGGAGATGTGAAATAGCCTGTCACGTTAGAAGAAATGCAATTAGTTTGACTGACGTAGACTTTTTTTTTTTTCTTGGTGGCTGGCTGTTACGGGGATTGGAAGTGGTGTAGATTTTAGGTTGAGAGTTCTTTAAGACTAGAAAGGTTTGGAAGGGGTCCAGTTCTGAAGGGCTTTGTTTTCTACCTTGTTGTTTTTTGTTTTAGACATGTCACTCTTTGGGAAGCATGGAGGATGGAGGAATTGGATAAGGGCCAGACTGGACTTAGGGTGACCAACTAAAAGACTGATGAGTCTGAGAAAGGTGCTGAGAGGCTGAACAGGACAGTTGTAATGGTGAGATGAGCAGTTATTAGGGAGGGCTTCCCTAGAGTTGATTTGTTTTTAGCTCAGGTGTGAAGGAGGTCATTTATTTGTCTCAGTAGAAGGGGTGCCGGAAGATTATTTCAGAAAGTAGAGGAACTTGAGTAAGGTATCCAGATGAGTGAGGAATGTTACTAGGTCAGATACTCTCTTATCTACCTTTTCCCCCCCTTTTAAAAAACTTGTGCTAAAATACATATAACGTAAAGTTTATTATCTTTACCATTTTTAAGTGTACAGTTCAGTGGTGTTAATACATTCGTATTGTCGTGCTGCTATCACCACCATCCATCTCCAGAACTATTTTCGTCTTGCAAAACTGAAACTCTGTACCTATAAACACTAATTCTCCATTCCACCCTGCCCCCAGGCCCCTGGCAACCACCATTCTACTTTCTGTCTCTGTGAATTTGACTCCTCTAAGTACCTGATATAAGTGGAATCATACAGTATTTTTTTTTTTTTGTGACAGATTGGCTTATTTCAGTTAGTATAATGTCCTTCAGTTTCATCCATATTGTAGGAATGTTAGCATTTCCGTTCTTTTTAAGGCTGAGTAATATTCTGTTCTGTATATATACCACATTTTGCTTATCCATTCATTTGTTGATGGCTACTTGGGTTGTTTCCACATTTTAGCTATTGTGAATAATGCTGCTATGAACACAGGTGTACAAATATCTCTTTAAGATCCTGCTTTCAATTTTTTTAAATACCCAAAATTAGAATTGTTGGATCATCTAGTAATTCTATTTTTGATTTTTTGAGGAACCACCTTACTGTTTTCCACAGCAGATATACTGTTTTATATTCCCACCAGCAGTGCACAAAGGATTCCAATTTTTGCACATCCTCGCTAACACTTGTTTTCTGGTGTTTTGGTAGTAGCCATCCTAATGGGTGTGAGTGAGGTGGTATCTCATTGTAGTTTTGATTTGCATTTCCCTAATGATTAGTGATGTCGAGCATTTTTTTATGTGTTTATTTGACCATTTGTGTATCTTCTTTGGAGAAGTGTCTATTCAAGTCCTTTGACCATTTTTGAATCTAGTTTTTTTTGTTGTTAAGTTGTAGGAGTTCTTGATATATTCTGGTATTAATCGCAAATCAACAACCTAACTTTACAAGCTAAAGAGCTAGAAAAAGAACAAACTAAACCTGAAGTTAGCAGAAGGAAGGAAATAATAAAGATGAGGGCACTGATAACCACCTGCCTACTATGTGCCCATTTCTGTGCTAGTCATTTTCCTCTCAGTAGCTCTCTGAGGTTGGTTTTAGCCCCTTTTCTCAGTAGAGGCTCAGAGAGGTTGATTAGCTATTCAAGACGTACAGCTATTGCACAGAGAATCCAGACTTCACAAATAGATCTGGCTAATTTCAAATTCCTTTCTTTTTTGCTGCAACTCACACCTTAAGGTAAAATTCCCAAGAAAATGACTTTCTGAAAGTGATGTACATGGTAAGTGGCATAGTGTGCCAGGATTTGGGATATTCCGACTCCATATCTATTGCCCTTTGCTCTGCTTTAGGCCTCCTTGTTGTGCCTGATCACCTCCTTAGAAATAATAGGTGGTAGGTGAGGAATTAATCATATCTGGAAGGCACTTTATCTTTTGAGAATACATTTAAATAATCTTGTCTTTGGTATAGAAAGATTACCTAATCTCAGCACTGGCAAGGTACTTCCCCCAGACACCATCCCATTTTACATTTATTTATTTATTTAATCACATATATTTATTGAATGTCTTTTTAGTGTCAGATATTATGCAGCCTACTTGAGATATGGTGATGAACAAAAGGACATGTTCCTTTTTCTTTTGTCTTGGGGGGAAATTTTTCAGCCACAGGAATCTTGGTGCTCCCCATTGTCAATGCTAAAACAGCCAGACAACTCATTTCTGTTTTCCTTGCAGCTTGGGCCCAGGCACAAGATCTATACTCAGCCAATTATACTTGCCTGCCTCAAGATTTCTATTTATTTATTTATTTATTTATTTATTTATTTATTTATTTATTTATTTATCTATCTATCTATCTATCTATCTATCTATCTATCTATCTATCTATCTATCTATCTATTATTTATTTATTTAAATTTTATTTTGTCGATATACATTGTAGCTGATTAATGCTCCCCATCACCAAAACCCTGCCTCAAGATTTCTAATCAGGATCTAGTGATCCAAAAAATCGGGTAGAGTCAAAGATTCTTTCTTTTTTTTTTTTTTTTTTTTTTTTGTCTTTTTCGTGACCGGCACTCAGCCAGTGAGTGCACCGGCCATTCCTACATAGGATCCGAACCTGCGGCGGGAGCGTCGCCGCACTCCCAGCACCGCACTCACCCGAGTGCGCCACGGGCTCGGCCCAAAGATTCTTTCTGATGGTAACTGTAACATCCATTTTCCAGGGATTCCAG
This sequence comes from Cynocephalus volans, assembly GCF_027409185.1. Classification (NCBI taxonomy): domain Eukaryota; kingdom Metazoa; phylum Chordata; class Mammalia; order Dermoptera; family Cynocephalidae; genus Cynocephalus; species Cynocephalus volans. Next base: position 96,854,960 of record NC_084463.1, read on the forward strand.
GATCAGTGGTCTTGCCAGCAGAGTTACATGTACAGTGCTAGCAGTGTTGGTGGTGCAGGTGGTTGTGACTTATGTCTAACATGAGTAGTTTTAATGCCAACAGCACATTTTTTTTTTTTATTAGAAGTTAATGACATTAGGAAGGTATAAAATAATTCTTATTCACTTTGCAGTATTTGGGTGTAATATACTGATTTAGAAAAGCTCTTTCCTGGGGCCAGCCCTTGGCTCACTTGGGAGAGTGTGGTGCTGATAACACCAAGGCCATGGGTTTGGATCCCATATAGGGATGGCCAGTTAGCTCACTGGGTGAGCATGGTGCTGACAACAAGTCAAGGGTTAAGATCCCCTTACCGGTCATCTTTTTAAAAAAAACAAAAAAAGAAAGAAAAGCTCTTTCCCCTGAAGTATATTAAGTTACTTTTTTAGAAATGAAGCCTTAGTGTACTTGGATCATTGAATTTCTTTTGGGATGTTAGTTTCCCGTGTTCCTATTTGTTAGTTAGCTAAGAGTAGAGCATGACAGTTGCTTTTTTTGTTCCAGGAGAATGATCCATCTGTAAGATTAAAAATTGCATCATTGTTGGGTTTATTATCCAAGACGGAAGGATTTTCACCAGACTGCATTATGGATGATGCCGTTAACATACTGCAGAATGAAAGTAAGTTGTACTTTAAAAGCTGTGTAGTCAGAGCAGGAAACTTAAATTCCTTTTGTATAGAATTTAGAATAAAATTTTGATGTGTTTGTTGAAAAGGAATTTGAGGAAGATTCAATAAAACTGTGTACATATATTTACATTAGAGTTAAAATACAGTTTTGTCTTTTAATAGCTGTGATTGATTGACCCCTACCAAGTGCCATATATTTAAGATAGTTTACATATGATATGATAGATATTATGTCCTTATTTTATAGGTGGGGAAGCTGAAGCTTAGAGAAGTTAACTAACTTGTTCAAGGTTACATAGTATGTGGCAGAATTGATGCTTTGTTCCCTGTGCCATACTACTTCAGAAACTGTGACAAGTACCATCCTGGACATGTGGTCCCTCACAATTTAGATCTCATAAAAGTGACATTTTCCAGGTCTCATATCCATTGTGTTGTTTCCTTTTCTGTGAGTTCCTTATTGATGCCCACTAAAATATATTCTCAATGTTTAGATGAAGCAGCAAACTGCTTCACCTTTAAAATTTTTTGATTATTTACTTTTTTGTACAGTATATACAAAATTCTGTTATAGAGTTAGTGCCTTAATTGCCTTAATATTTATTTTAAAATTTGAGAAAAGAAACCCTTTGTTGCTGTTTCTGAAAATATTGTAATTTTGTTCATTTGACAGGATTGGTTGTAATTTCAAAGAATAGTTTTATTTCATTTTGGGGTGTAAATATTTAAACAAAATGGCTATTTAAATATTGGGCAACGTTTAGTCTATAAACTTAAGAGACTATGAGAATAGTAAAAGTCAGGTGAACTCAGATTATCTATATTCATTTATTGTACAATTGTTTAATGGTAACAAATATATAGGTTACGCATGTGGGCCTTGACTGAAGTTGAGAATTTAAAAAATTCTGTTAAAAATAACTTTATAGTAAAATTTTACTTGTGTTGAATTTTAACCCTAGACTTTTAATTCACAGGAAACAGTGAAAATATCTTTTTTATTTTTTATTTATTTATTTTTTTTTGTCGTTTTTTTCGTGACCGGCACTCAGCCAGTGAGTACACCGGTCAGTCCTATATAGGATCCGAACCCGCGGCGGGAGCGTCGCCGCGCTGCCAGCGCAGCACTCTACCAAGTGCGCCACGGGCTCGGCCCCTCTTTTTTATTTTTTAATCGCCAGAGGGGAGGATTGTTTTGTTGAAATGCCAATATAACAACATTAAAGAAAATAAAGAATATTTCTTCTAGTTTCACAGAATAACTTGTTTTACATATTACTTTTTACTTATATATATTTTATATGGTTGTACTTGTAGTGAATGTACTATTTTCTGTCTTACTATACTTACTTAATGTTACATATAATTATTTCCATGTTTCTATGTACCATTATAATATTTATGGTGTTGATAACACCAACAGGTACAGTAACATGTTCCTAATATTTTGCTCTTGTAGCTAGTGGCAAAAAGAGAGTTCATTTCTTCTTTCTGTTATTCCTTAGGATGAATTCCTGGGAAGGTAATTACTGAGTTAAGATGTCCAAACATATTGATGACCCTTGCTATATATTACCATATTGCTTTCCAAAAGGATTATTTCAATTTATACTGCACCTTATAACTGAGTGTACATGTTTCTTCCACAACTTTTTTCTTTTTCTTTCTTTTGGTGGCTGACTGGTACAGGGATTGAACCCTGGACCTTGGTGAGACACACTTAAAAGTACCAAAACAATTATATTGCCTCAGTATAGCAGTATCTTGTTTCCCATGGACAATTCTTATTTCCCAAGTGTCACATTGGAGGTGACACTTCAAGGATTAGCAGGTGCTCACAGGAGGGGGTAGTGTTAAGGATGGAGTCAGGTGTGGGGGAAGGCATTCTAGATAAGGTTAGCCTGAGCAAAGATAGGAGGACATGGAAGAATTCCATATTTTAAGAGTGGGGATTTCAGGGCCAGCCCGTGGCTCACTCAGGAGAGTGCGGTGCTGATAACACTAAGGCCATGGGTTCGGATCCTATATAGGGATGGCCGGTTAGCTCACTGGCTGAGCGTGGTGCTGAAAACACCAAGCCAAGGGTTAAGATCCCCTCACCGGTCATCATTTAAAAAAAAAAAAAAAGAGTGGGGATTTCATAGAGCCATAGACTTTTTGAGCTGTAATGACCTTATAGAAATCATCTGATCTAATTCCTTCCTTTTGCTGATGACAGAAACTACGTTCCAAGGAGAAGTGAGTTGCTTAATTTGTTTAGCTAAGTAGTAGCAGAACCGAGAACTTAGTGCAGTGCTCTTTCTTATAGACTGTGGTTTAACTGAAACAGTTTACCTCTGAAACAGAAACATTATAAGAGAAAATTAGTTTTAATGTAAACCTCATCCTAGCCTTTAAAAGAAAGGATCTCTGCAACAACATCATAGAATGTAAAATAATAATATTAAAAAATAAACTTAAAAAAATAATAAATTAAAAGAAAGGAACTCAAATTATGCAGTATCCATGGCAAATAACTGTTTTATTTTCTGCTGAGTTTTCTAATTCTGTTTCTTACTTAATTATCTCTAAGAGATTTGATCTGGCTTTTTTTCTGATTTCAAGTTCCTGGTTCACCTAGATTCATAGAAGATAGAACTGGAAGGGACCGTAGAGTTCATCAAGTTTAGGCCCCTTTATTTTGTAGCTGAGGAAAATGAACTCCAGGGAGGTAAAGTGACTGCTAAAGATTTAGAATTAAGTGTCTCCTGATTATTCAGTCTAGTGTGAACTCTCAATTCCAAGGGTGTGGTCCACACTCTGGACCAAAAGTTTTTCATTTCAGTTCAGTAAATGTATGAGTGCTGTAACTCCTTGGCAAGTACTGGGCTGGGCACTTTGAGGGTACTGTGTGTATCTGCTTCTCTAGTACCTGCTACACCACTAATGATAACACAGTGTGTTTTAGAATACTGTGGAGCAAAGGACAAGGTATGGTCAGTACTAACTTGTGGGATCTGGAAAGTCAGAGATGGGGAAGAGTAATGCTAAGGAGAAGGAACATTATGATCATAGGTAAGAGAGGTGGAACGTACAAGAGCTATTTGAAAAACTGGATCATTTTATGAGAGATTAGCAGGGATTGGTAAAATGTCCTGAAGCCAAAGGTAGTCTTGAGCGCCGAGGAATTTGAGTATTACTTTATAGGCATGGGACCATATAAAATTTTTTGAGCAAGGGCATAAAATGATCAAGTCTAGTTTTAGAAAGAGTTTGGCAGCTCTGAGGAATTTTGTTTGGTGATAATGAGGCTTCATTTATTATCCCTGGGGAGTTGTCCAGTCTGAAATATAGGAGAAACTCAGGAGAGAGACTAGGATTAAAGATTTAAATTTGGTTTCTGTTTTACCAGAGGCAAGAGTTAAGGTTAAAAAGCTTTAGCTTTCTATGGAAGTTATGTAGAATTATCTTTCTGAAGAAATAAATGGGTGGTGTTGGGGACTTCTTTACCTCTCTTCTGTTTCCTCTAAGTGTCTTCTTTTTTCTTTGTGGACACTTTCATATTGGAGATTTTTCTTGATTATCCTTGGCTTTCTATTTAAATTTTTTCTTTTCTTTTGGCAGCTGGCCAGTAAGGGGATCTGAACCCGTGACCTTGGTGTTATCAGCACCATGCTCTCCCAAGTGAGCTAGCCAGCCAGCCCCATATTTAAATTTAAGATGAGGCACTAAAAAGCTGATTGGTAGTATGTGTGCATAGTGTTTGTCAGCTGGTAGCTTCCACTTTAGAAGATCTTACATGTCTTTGGAGGACTTTTTTTTGGTGGCTGGCCTGGATGGGGATCTGAACCCTTGCCCTTGATGTTACAACACTGTGCTCTAATCACCTGAGCTAATTGGCAAGCCTCCAGGACTTTAAATGTTAGTATCTTTTGGTGTTTTTTCCTGGGCTCATCAGTTTTTCTATTTAGAAGTTCATGAATCTCCTACTGGGAAGACAGAAATGTGTGGCTGCTTTGTTCTTGGAGCCAGGGCAGTGAAAGAGAGGCTAGGGAGAGGGAGGAACTGTTTCATTATTCAATATGTTGACTATTTCTTAATCTCCTCTTCACTTCACTCTTTCTTCCTTGTCCTCACATAGTGTCCCCAAAATTGCATCCTTTTTGGTCCAGTCCATTTTCTATACAGAATAAACTTGTTTCAGTTGTCACTTGGCTGTGTAGGATGTTGGGGGGGAGGAAGGGGTTAACTGCTTTTCAAAAATTTTTTGTTTAATTTTTTTTTATTGAAACATAATTATACATATCTGTGGGGTACAGCATCAACTGCTTCTTAGAGAGACTTCAGATAAATCCTTACCTCGTCCCTCTTTTGTTTTGTTTTTTTAAATCTCCAATTCCAGAGCCTTTTTGGGGTGTAATAGTGAGAATTTGTTTGCTTTGTAGGAACAACCTCTTCAGTAGGCATTTAGTATTGGATTTCTCAGTTTTGCCAATTTCTCCATCTGCTTTCCATCTCTGAGAAATTTGTTGGCTTTTTTCATCTATCCACCTTTATTGCCTGTTTTCTTGTCCTTGTAGGTTCATACCCTTTTAATTTCTTTACTCTTGCATTAGTGAGATCTTAGGAAAGAGCAAAGATAAACAGATGTTTAGTCTACTATGTTGAACTGAAAGTCTTACTAAGAAGTGATTTAACCAGTGTTTGCCATGGTTTAGTCATATATCATGCACACCATTTTTGACATATTTTCACAACTATACTATGGTTTCCTTAACATTTTTCTTAAATGAACTACTTTTTTTGATAAATAAAATAAATTTAAAGTGAGTTTTTATGTTAGTTCTGTAAAAGGAAATTAGTATCATGTGCCATCAATAGATGGTAATTGCAATTTTTTATGTACATTAAAATATGTACATAATTATTAATATAAAAATGATCATCTGAATGCCACCTAAAATCCTCTTGTATATGCCAGCATTATAGGAACTGTATTTTGGAACAAAGAGAATTTAGACAAAGGAAATTGGTTAAGAATGATATAGGTTCATTTGGATTTGGCTGTTTGCCCATTTATTAAAGTTTAGTTGAGCATATAATGAGTTGTACTAGATTCTGAGACTACAACTGTATGTAAAATGGTCATTGTCCTTAAGGATCTTTCAGTCTTCTGGTGTAGTCTGATATGAAAATAAGGAAGTATAGTAAATTGTTAGAGCTGCTTTAGTGGAACCACGAAGGAGGAAATGGTTAGTTCTTGGGGATTAAGAAAAGCTCTGCACAAAAGATGACACTTTAAGGATTAGTAGTTACTCACTAGGGGTTGGGGGTGAGGATGAAGCCAGGTGTGGGGGAGGGCATTCTAGGTAGAGAGGTTAGCCTGAATAAAGATACAGAGACATGGGATCATAAGTAATTGTAAAAAGGGTGATAGAGGAGACTTGAAAGGTAGGCAGGGCTAGCCATCATGGAGGACCTGGTATGTATGTATGTATGTGTACCCTGCTAAGGAATTTGGACTTTAACTTGAAGGCAGTGAAGAGCTCTTGAATTATTAAACGTTTTTGGAGCATCTACCATGTATAGAGGAATATGTCTAATTCTGTGGAGGATCCCTTTAGGAACATAACTTTTAGTTGAGAAGATGAGGATCGTACAGTAGAACCAGCTGACAAAAATCTCCATTCTTTTTTTTTTTCTGTGTTTTAAAAAAAAATTTGTTTATTTGTTTATTTTTATAAGCTCCCACATATAAGTGAGAACATGAAATATTTCTCTTTCTGTGCCTGGCTTATTTCACTTAACATAATTTACTCTTAAGTTCATCCATGTTGCTGCGAATAGTAGTATTTCATTCTTTTTTACAGCAGAATAGTATTCCATTGTGTTGATCTACCACATATTCCTTATCCACTTGTCCAATGATTGGCATTTAGGCTGGTTCCAGCTCTTGGCTATTGTAAATAGAGCTGCAATAAATATGGGAGTACAGGTATCCCTTTAACAAAATATCTCCATTCTTTACCCAAGCAAATTAGTTTCCATAGTGATCTCCTTTGGAAGTTCTACAACCCAACTTTTCATCTCCCTTTCTAGAGTCTCATCAAGTCCTAGCTCAACTGCTGGACACTTTGCTTGCGATTGGCACTAAACTACCTGAGAATCAAGCTATCCAGATGCGATTAGTTGATGTAGCCTGCAAGGTAAGAGTATAATGGTCTTCTTTCTTGAACTGTTTTGCATTATTTGGAGAGATGGTAAGAACCATAAAATCTGCTCCGATCCATCCTAAACCTACAAGTAAGGATTGCTAAGGACTCTTAATGGTTTTTTTTTTTTTCTCCTCATGTTCAGTTAGGTATAAAGTTAGGTAACTTGTTATAAAATGAACTTCCTCATCCTCCAAAAAGAAATGAAAATAATTATAGTCTATAGCTACTATGTATACTATGCCTAAAAATGCACTCTGCTTATTATGGTGCTTGTGTTTATGGTGCTTTGTGTTTAATTTTTCATTTGGTCCTCATTATCCTTCAGGTAAGTACTGTTATCCTTGTTTTACAAAGGTGGAAATTGAGGTTTAAGAAATTTAACTTGTCCAAGTTTTTATAGCTAGTAGGTTGTGGGAATCAGGGTATAAACTGTTTTCACTGATCCCAAAACTCATGTATTTTTTTCTTATTATAGTTACCAACTAGACACAAGCAACTGTTTGGGAAAATATTTTTCACTTCTTTTTTTCTGATTATAAAAGAAATACATGTACATTAATTGTGCCTTTTGACTTAATCTGGAGTTTTAATTAGCCTCTTTTTGTGCATAACAGCAGTCTGTAGAACCTTGTAGAACTGGTTTTACTTTTGATTTTTTCGATAATTTTATTTTGAGAATATAAGAAGACAAATAATTATGTTACAATATTATACTCATGGAATTAGAAAGGTGTTTCAGAGCCCCAGGACAGAGTATTTCATTTATCTTAAACAAACAGCCAAACAAACATAAAACCAAAACATTTTGAGAAGTACAATATTGAAAGCCTAAGTGGAAAAAACTAGGGATTATGTGTATGAGAGAGTAAATATATCTCTTATTTGAGAGAATTTACTTGTATATATCTGTGAAGTTGTCCTTGTGATGGGTGTCATACTAAGTAGCTTGTTATGCTTTCAGTAAGTGTCTTAAATTTTTTTCAAATACACTTCTTTTTTTTTTTTTTTGGTGGCTGGCCAGTACAGGCATCTGAACCCTTGACCTTGATGTTGTAACACTGCGCTCTAACCAACTGAGCTAACTGGCCCCCTAAATACACTTTTTATTACAAAAATTTGTACCCAGAAAATTTGGACAGATATTGAAAAGTATAAAGGAAAAACTACATTCATAATTTACTACCTAAGGTTAACCATTATTAGCCTTTTGATGTATGTACTGCTTTCTATTTTTATTCTGTACATAGATTGTTTGCTATTTTTTTTAACGCATAGGTATAATCATATCATATACACAATTTTGCCCTCTTTTTTATGCTAAAATTATAACAGGAGTCTTTTCCTTATATTGTATCATAATTGTTCCTTTTTTTTAAAAAAATTTTTTTCTTAATTTTATTTTCTCCATATACAATGTGGTTGATTATTGTGGCCCATTACCAAAACGTCAGTCCCTTCTCCCTCTCCCCCCTCCCTCCCAACAATGTCCTTTCTGTTTGCTTGTCGTATCAACTTCAAGGAATTATAGTTGTTATGTCTCCCCCCCCCCCCCCCCCGGTTTGTGTGTGTGTGTGTGTGTGTGAATTTATTTATTTATTTTTAGCTTCCACCAATAAGTGCGAACATGTGGTATTTCTCTTTCTGTGCCTGACTTGTTTCACTTAATAAAATTCTCTCAAGGTCCATCCATGTTGTTGCAAATGGCAGTATTTCATTCATTTTTATAGCTGAGTAGTATTCCATTGTGTAGATATACCACATTTTAGGTATCCACTCATCCGATGATGGACATTTGGGCTGGATCCAACTCTTGGCTATTGTAAAGAGTGCTGCGATGAACATTGGGGAACAGGTATACCTTCGACTTGATGATTTCCATTCCTCTGGGTATATTCCCAGCAGTGGGATAGCTGGGTCATATGGCAGATCTACCTGCAGTTGTTTGAGCAACCTCCATACCATTTTCCATAGAGGCTGCACCATTTTGCAGTCCCACCAACAATGTATGAGAGTTCCTTTTTCTCCGCAACCTCACCAGCATTTATTGTTCAGAGTCTTTTGGATTTTAGCCATCCTAACTGGGGTGAGATGGTATCTCAGTGTAGTTTTGATTTGCATTTCCCGGATGCTGAGTGATGTTGAGCATTTTTGCATATGTCTGTTGGCCATTTGTATATCTTCCTTAGAGAAATGCCTACTTAGCTTTTTTGCGCATTTTTTAATTGGGTTGCTTGTTTTTTTCTTGTAAAGTTGTTTGAGTTCCTTGTATATTCTGGATATTAATCCTTTGTCAGATGTATATTTTGCAAATATTTTCTCCCACTCTGTTGGTTGTCTTTTAACTCCATTAATTGTTTCTTTTGCTGTGCAGAAGCTCTTTAGTTTGATATAATCCCATTTGTTTATTTTTCCTTTGGTTGCCCATGCTTTTGGGGTTGTATTCATGAAGTCTGCGTCCAGTCCTATTTCCTGAAGTGTCTCTCCTATGTTTTCTTTAAGAAGTTTTATTGTTTCAGGGTGTATATTTAATTCTTTAATCCATTTTGAGTTGACTTTAGTGTATGGTGAAAGGTGTGGGTCTAGTTTCATTCTCCTGCATATTGATATCCAGTTCTCCCAGCACCATTTGCTAAAGAGGCAGTCTCTTCCCCAGTGTATAGGCTTGGTGCCTTTGTCAAAGATCAGATAGCTGTAGGTGTGTGGGTTGATTTCTGGATTCTCTATTCTATTCCATTGATCAGTGTGTCTGTTTTTATGCCAGTACCAAACTGTTTTGGTTATTATAGCTTTGTAGTATACTTTAAAGTCGGGTAGTGTTATGCCTGCAGCTTTATTTTTTTTGCTCAGCGTTGCTTTGGCTATGCGTGGTCTTTTGTTATTCCATATAAATGTCTGGATAGTTCTTTCCATTTCTGAGAAAAATGACATTGGAATTTTGATGGGGATTGCATTAAATTTGTATATGACTTTGGGTAGTATGGACATTTTCACTATGTTGATTCTTCCAATCCAAGAGCATGGGATATCTTTCCATCTTCTTGTATCCTCTCTAATTTCTCTCAGCAGTGGTTTGTAGTTCTCATTATAGAGATTTTTCACATCCTTGGTTAACTCAATTACCAAGTATTTTATTTTTTTGGTGGCTATTGTCAATGGGCAGGCTTTCTTGATTTCTCGTTCTGCATGTTCACTATTGGAGAATAGAAATGCTACTGATTTTTGTGTGTTGATTTTGTATCCTGCTACTGTGCTGAAGTCATTTATCACCTCCAAGAGTTTTTTTGTAGAGGTTTTAGGCTGTTCGATATATAGGATCATGTCATCTGCAAACAGGGACAGTTTGACTTCCTCTTTTCCAATCTGGATGCCCTTTATTTCCTTCTCTTCTCTGATTGCTCTGGCTAGTACTTCCAACACTATGTTGAATAGGAGTGGTGAGAGTGGGCATCCTTGTCTAGTTCCTGTTCTTAAAGGAACAGCTTTCATCTTTTCCCCATTCAGGATGATATTGGCAGTGGGTTTATCATATATGGCTTTAATTATGTTGAGATACTTTCCCTCTATACCTAACTTATAGAGGGTCTTTGTCATGAATGAGTGTTGAATTTTATCAAATGCTTTTTCAGCATCTATAGAGATGATCATATGGTCCTTGTGTTTGATTTTATTAATATGGTGTATCACATTTATTGATTTGCATATGTTGAACCAACCTTGCATCCCTGGGATGAATCCCACTTGATCGTGGTGAATACTTTTACGTATGTGTTGCTGTATTCTGTTTGCTAGTATTTTATTGATGATTTTTGCATCTATATTCATCAAGGATATCGGCCTGTAGTTTTCTTTTTTGGTTATATCTTTACCTGGTTTGGGTATCAGGATGATGTTTGCTTCATAGAAAGAGTTCGGGAGACTTGCGTCCGTTTCAATCTTTTGGAATAGTTTGTAAAGAATCGGTGTCAATTCCTCTTTGAATGTTTGGTAAAGTTCTGCTGTGAATCCATCTGGTCCTGGGCTTTTCTTTGTTGGGAGCTTTCTGATAACAGCTTCAATCTCCTTTATTGTTATTGGTCTGTCCAGATTTTCTACATCTTCATGGCTCAGTTTTGGGAGCTTGTGTGTGTCCCGAAATTTATCCATTTCCTCCAGATTTTCAAATTTGTTGGCGTATAGTTGTTTATAGTAGTCTCGAATGATTCCTTGTATTTCAGATGAATCAGTTGTAATATCGCCTTTTTCATTTCTAATTTTTGGTTATTTGAATCTTCTCTCTTCTTTTTTTTGTTAGCCATGCTAATGGTTTGTCAATTTTATTTATCTTTTCAAAAAACCAACTTTTTGATTCATTGATCTTTTGTATTGTTTTTTGTGTTTCAATTTCATTAAGTTCTGCTCTGATCTTAATGATTTCTTTCCGTCTGCTAACTTTAGGTTTGGATTGTTCTTGTTTTTCTAGATCTTTAAGGTGAAGTGTTAGGTTGTTCACTTGCCTTCTTTCCATTATTCTTAGGTGAGCATTTAATGCAATAAATTTCCCCCTTAGTACTGCTTTTGCAGTATCCCACAGGTTTTGGTATGATGTGTCGTTTTTTTCATTAGTTTCAATAAATTTTTTGATTTCCTGCTTGATTTCTTCTTGGACCCATATGTCATTAAGTAGAATGCTGTTTAATTTCCATGTGTTTGTATAGTTTCCAGAATTTTGTTTGTTATTGATTTCTAGTTTTAATCCATTATGGTCTGAAAAAATACATGGGATAATTCCAATTTTTTTGAATTTGTTGAGACTTGATTTATGACCTAATATGTGATCTATCCTGGAGAATGATCCATGTGCTGACGAGAAGAATGAATATTCTGAGGTTGTTGGGTGGAATGTTCTGTAGATATCTGCCAAGTCCAATTGGTCTAGAGTATTGTTTAGATCTTGTGTTTCTCTGCTGATTCTTTGCCTAGATGATCTGTCCAGTATTGACAGTGGGGTGTTCAGGTCCCCTGCTATTATGGTATTAGTGTCTATTTCCCTCTTTAGGTCTAATAGAGTTTGTTTTATAAATCTGGCTGCTCCAACATTGGGTGCTTACATGTTTATGATTGTTATGTCTTCTTGATGGATCAGTCCTTTTATCATTAAGTAGTGTCCCTCATTGTCTCTTTTTATGGTTTTTAGTTTAAAGTCTACTTTGTCAGATATAAGAATAGCTACTCCAGCTCGTTTTTCTTTTCTGTTTGCATGGTCAATCTTTTTCCATCCTTTCACTCTTAGTCTATGTGAGTCTTTATGGGTGAGGTGGGTCTCTTGAAGGCAGCATATAGTTGGGTCCTCCTTTTTAATCCAGTCAGCCAGTCTATGTCTTTTGATTGGGGAATTTAAGCCTTTTACATTAAGAGTTGTTATTGAAAGGTGTTGATTCATTCCTAGCATTTTGTTGATTGTTGTTTGGTTGTCTTAGGTGTCTTTTGTTCCTTGCTTTCTGATTTACTGTTTGTTTTCTGTGTTTGTTGGTTCCTTAGGTTGTAGATAGCCTTTTTGTTTGTTTGTTTTCTCTTTATGAATGCCATCTTTATGATACTAGTGGGTTTAGATTTTTCTTGGGTTTTTATGGCAGTGGTAGTTATTTTTCAGGAACCAAACCCAATTCTCCCTTGAGAATTTCTTGTAAGGGTGGTCGTGTGGTGGTGAACTCCCGCAGTTTTTGTTTGTCTGAGAAATATACTATTTGCCCTTCATTTCAGAAGGATAGCCTTGCAGGGTAGAGTATTCTTGGCTGACAATCTCTGTCTTTTAGTATTTTGAATATATCATCCCATTCATTTCTGGCTTTTAGGGTTTGTGATGAAAAGTCTGATGTTAGCATGATTGGGGCTCCCTTATAGGTGATTTGACGCTTCTTTCTTGTAGCTTTTAAGATTCTCTCTTTGTCTTTGAGTTTTGCCAATTTGACTATAACATGTCTTGGAGAAGGCCTTTTTGGGTTGAATACGTTTGGAGATCGTTGAGCTTCATGGATCTGAAGATCTGTGATTTTTCCTATACCTGGGAAGTTTTCTGCTACTATTTTGTTGAATATGTTTTCAATGCAATCTCCCTTTTCCTCCCCTTCTGGAATACCCATGACTCAGATATTTGAGCGCTTAAGGTTGTCTGATATCTCTCTCCGATTTTCTTCAGTGCCTTTGATTCTTTTTTCTTTTTTTTGTCTGGTTGTGTTATTTCAAACAGCCCATCTTCAAGTTCAGAGGTTCTCTCTTCAATTTCAACAAGCCTGTTGGTTAAGCTCTCCGTTGTGTTTTTTATTTCGCTGAATAACTTCTTTAGTTCGGCAAGTTCTGCTACATTTTTTTTCAGGGCATTGATTTCCTTGTACATTTCCTCTTTCAGGTCCTGTATCCTTTTCCTCATTTCATCATGATGTCTAGCTGAGTTTTCTTGTATTTCATTCAGTTTCCTTAGAATTATCACTCGAAATTCCTTGTCAGTCATTTCAAGGGCTTCTTGTTCTATAGGATCTAGAGCTTGAGATTTATTATCTTTTGGTGGTGTACTTTCTTGATTTTTCGTATTTCTGGTATCTTTTCTTTGATGTTTATTCATTGTGGCAGCGGGTTTCATAGTCCACAGGTTTGACACTATTGACTGACTAAGATGTTGCTGGGGTTGCCGATTTGGTATGGCTACCTTAGTGACTCCCTGTTCCCTGCGCTCTGGTCCGGGCTGCTGGGATGCGCCAAGGCACCACAGAGCGTGTGGTCTCTGCAGAGCTTCCCCTTCCCCTGCAGGATGTCTCCCTGCTCTGTGCATGCTAGGCCGGGCTTTGGATGGAGCCGTGTGGCGGTGGTAAAACCTATCTGCTGCTGGATTGCACGGCAGTAGCGTGGACCCTGTGGAGTTCCCGCCTCTCCTGCCGGACGTCTCCCCACTCTGTGTGCACTGGGCTGGGCTGGGAATGAAGCTGGGTGGCGGCAGTGAAGCCTACCTGTTGGATCACGCAATGGCGGGTCCACAGCGCATGTGGTCACCGTGGAGCTTCTGCCTCTCCCGCTGGACGGCTCCCTGTCTTGGCCACGGGTTGATTTTTCGGGTTGATTTGCTTCCAGCTCCAGGGATGTGCGGGTGGGGGCAGGGGGTCAGAAGCCGTGGTCACCGCTGCAGCCCAGGGTGACACATGCCGGCTCAGGCTTCCATGTTTCCACGTCTGCGGCTGCGGCTGTGACAGGGGCTGCAGCGCACCAGCAGGTCGCGCGCGCGGGTTGGGGGAAGATTCCCAGTTCTCGGCAGGGTAAAGACACGCTTTCGAAGCCGTTCCTTTGCGCTGATTCTGCTACAGCTGCATCTGGCGCTGGCCTCAGGCTGCTTCTACTCGTGGCGGAAAAGCGGCAGGCAGCTCTCCTCTTCCGCCATCTTGACCTGATCTCCAAAGATAGTTTCTGAGGCTGGGAAGTCCAAAGCCCATCTGGTGGTGGCAGCAGCGAACCAGGGGTCTCACATTGCAAGATGGTGGAAGCAGCGTAAACATAATTTTTAATGGCTGCGTGATATTTTGTCTAATAATTAAACCATAGTTTACCTAACCATTTGCCTATTACTGATTATATGGTGACTATTTTTTAAATTGTAAATAGTACTGCAGTGAATAGTTAGTCTAAAATTTTTTTTGTATTTAGGATTATTTTCTAAACACAGATTGTCAAAAGTAGAATTACTAACTGAAAGCATTTAGAATTTTTTTTAAGGCTCTTAACACTTCTTGTAAAGTTCTTTCCAGTGTTTCAGTTTATATGCCCACTTGCAATTTCACTGCATCACTCTAGCATTGGATATGAATATTTAAAAGCCAGTGATAAAACTGTTAACTTGGTAGGAGGAAAATTATATTTTAGTTTTTAAAATTCCTTTTTAAAAAGATTACTAGTGAATTTTCTTCTTCATTTGTTTCTTTTTAGTTTGTATTTCCTCTCTTGGTAATAACTTTTCATGTCCTTTGCCAGTTCATCTTTCTTCACCATGTAAAGAGGCTCTTAATAGGGTAAAAATTTGATCCATTTGGAAATGGCAGATCTCTCACAAGCTTTTTCAGACTCAAGTAAAGACTCTACTGTGAATCGTAGCTACAACCGCTATTCCTGTTTGCTCAATGCCATTTTTGTCTATTATTTTATCATACAATGTAGCTAAAAGTTTTTTTATTGTGATATATAATTTATATATAAAACATTTATCATTTTGATAGAAATAATACAAAGTATGTTCTCTGACCATGGTGGGATGGTCAGTTAAGAGAAAAAAATTTGGGAAACCCACAAATATGTGGAGTTTAAACAACATATTCCTATATAACCAATGGTCAAAGAAGAAATCAAAAGGGAAATTAGAAAATACTTTGAGATGAATGAAAGTGAAGACATGATGCAGCTAAAGCAGTGCTTAGAGGAAGTTTGTAGCTGTAAATGCCTGTAGTAAAAGGAAGAAAAACTTCAAGTCAATAACTTAACCTACCTTAAGCTACTGGAAAAAGAAGAGCACACTAAACCTAAGGCATGCAGAAGAAGAGGAGTAATAAAGATTAGAGTGGAAATTAATGAAATAGAGAATAGAAAAACAATAGAGGTAATAGGTGAAACTAAAAGTTGGTTATTTGAAAAGATTGACAAAATTTACAAACCTTGAGTTATATTGACCAGGAAAGAGAAGACTCAAATTACTAGACTCAGAAATGAAAGGAAGGACATTATTACTGTACTGAAAGAAATAAAAAGGATTATAAAGGAATACTATGAAAAAAAGTATGCCAATAAATTAGACAACTTAGTTGAAATGGACAAATTCCCAGAAAGACACAAACTGCTGAAACTGACTAAAGAAGAACATAATCTGAATAGACTTAAAACAAGTAAAGAGATTGAATTAGTAGTGAAAAACTAGCCAAACAAAAACTACCTACAAAGAAAAGCTCAGGCCCAGACGATTTCACTGGTGAATTCTACCACACATTTAAATAAGAATTAATACCAATTCTTTACAAACACTCCCAAAAATAGAAGAGAAAGGAGCACTTCCCAACTCATTCTTTAAGTCCAGTATTACTCTGATACCAGAACCAGACAAAGATATCACAAGAAAAGAAAACTACAGATCAGTGTCTCTTATGAATATGGGTACAAAAAAAAATTTAACAAAATGTTAGCAAATCAAATCCAGGAAAGCGTAAATAGAATTATATACCATGATCAATTGTGATTTATTCTAGGAATACAAGGTTGGTTTAACATCTGAAAATAATGTAATGTATCATAACAATAGAATAAAGGATATAAAACACATGATCATTACAGGAGATGCAGAAAAAGTATTCCACAAAGTCTGACAACCTTTCATTATAAAAACACTAAAAAGATCTGAGAATAGAATGGATCTCAGCCTCATAAAGGACATCTATGAAAAACTGACAGTTAACATCATACTTAATTTTGAAAGACTGGATGCTTTCCCCTAAGATGAGAGACGAAACAAATATGTCCTTTTATCTCTCTTCACTTCTATTTAACATTGTATTAGAGGTTCTTGCCAGGGCTATTAGGCATAGAAAAGAAATAAAAGGCATACATATCAGAAAGGAAGAATTAAAATTGTCTCCATCTCTATTCACAGGTGATGTGACCTTGTATATAGAAAATCCTAAGAAATCCTCTGAAAAACTATTAGAAGTAATAAGTGAGTTTAGAAAGGTTGCAGGGTACAAGATCAATATATATACTAAAAATCAATTACATTTCTATATGGAAAACAGTCTATTTACAAAAACAATAAAATACAGATAAATTTACCAAAAAGTACAAAACATATACTCTGGAAACTATATGGAATTTCAAAGGAAACTAAAATTATTGTTCTTTAAAAAGAACAAAATAAGAGGATTCACACTTGTCAGTTTCAAAACTTAACTATAAAGTACCTGTAATCAAGACAGCATGGTACTGCATAAAGATAGACATAAAGATCAATGGAATAGAAAATTGGGAGTCAAGAAATAAATCTATGCATCTTTGGTTAACTGATATTTGACAAGAGTGACAATAATACCATTCAACAGAGAAAGAGTACAGTAGTCCCCCCTTCTCTGCAATTTCACTTTCCATGGTTTCAGTCATCTGTGGTCAACTGCAGTCTGAAAATATTAAATGGAAAATTCCACAAATAAATGATTTGTAACTTTTAAATTGCATGCCATTCTGAGTAGAGTGATGAAATCTCACACCATCCAGCTCCATCCCAGGATATGAATTATCCCTTTGTCCAGCACATCCACACTATATACTCTACACTGTTTGCTAGTCACTTAGTTGCGTTCTGAGTTATCAGATCGGATGTTGTAGTATAGCAGTGCTTATATTCAGGTAACTTTTATTTTTACTTAATAATGCCCCCAATGTGCAAGAGTAGTGATGCTGGTGGTTCAGATATGCCAAAGAGAAGCTTTAAAGTACTTCCTTTAAATGAAAAGGTGAAAGTTCCTGACTTACTAAGGAAAGAAAAAAAATCATTTGCTAAGGTTGCTAAGCTCTATGGTAAGAAAGAATTTTTTATCCATGAAATTGTGAAGAAGGAAAAAGAAATTTGTGCGAGCTTTGATGTTGCACCTCAAACTGCAAAAGTTATTGCCACCGTGCATGATAAATGCTTAGTTAAACTTTATCATAGGTATGTATGTATAGGAAAAAATCATAATACACTTGTGTATAGGGTTGGGTACTAGCTGCAGTTTCGGGCATCCACTGGGGGTCTTGGAACATATATACCCTAAGGGGGGATTACTGTGGTCTTTTCAACACATGGTGCTGGAACAACTGGCTATCTATAACCGAAAGTATGAAGTTGGAAATTTACCTTGCACCATATACAAAAATTAACTCAAAATGAATCAAAGATCTTTAAATATAAGCCCTAAAACTATAAAACCTTAGAAGAAAACATAGTGGTTTTGGATCCCCATACTGGCCAGCTGCCAAAATTTAAAAATAAAAAAAATTAAAAAAAACACAAACAATGGTAAATTTTCATGACCTTAGGTTTGGCAGTGGATTATTAGATATGACAAAAGGACAAGTAACAAAAGAAAAAAATAAATAAATTGGATTTCAACAAAATTGAAAAATTGTGCTTCAAAGGACTCTATCAAGAAAGTGAAAAGACAACTCA
Source organism: Cynocephalus volans (assembly GCF_027409185.1). Taxonomy (NCBI): domain Eukaryota; kingdom Metazoa; phylum Chordata; class Mammalia; order Dermoptera; family Cynocephalidae; genus Cynocephalus; species Cynocephalus volans. The sequence continues at coordinate 96,873,026 of NC_084463.1, forward strand.
CGGCATGGGAAAAAATATTTGTGTATTTGGTTCATTTTCTGTTACTTATGAAAGAATACCTGGAACTGGGTAATTTATAAAGAAACAAAATTTATTTCTTTGGAGTTTTGGAGGCTGGGAAGTCCACAGTCAAGGGGGTGCATCTGGTGAGGGCCTTTGTCTGGGTGGGAACTCTATAGCTTCCCAGGGTGATGCATGCAATCACATGGTGAGGATGGCAAGCTAGAACTCTTTAATGTGCTCACTTGCTCTCCTTATAAGGCCACAAGTGCCTCTCTCGTGACAACCCACTAAACCATTAAGCCATTACTCCACAAATGGGTTCCATTCATGAGGGCATAGTTGTCACAATCCAGTCACCTCTTAACGGTGCCACCTTTGAACACCGCCATCATCTGTTTTCCTACCCTCTTAACATTGTTACAGTGGGGATCAAGTTTCAGTGAGTTTGGGGGTGACAATCAATGAACAGCAATTTGTAAATCATATATATATAAATGAGGGACTTGTATTTAGACTATATAAAGAACTCTTGCAACCCAATAGTAAAAATATAAATAACCCAAATAAAACATGTACAAAAGATCTGAATAGGCATTTCTCCAAAGAAGATATACAGATGGCTGATAAACACACATAAAGGTACTCAGCATCATCAGTCATTAGGGAAATGCAAATCAAAACCACAATGAGATGTTGTTTCACACCTCTAGGATGACTATTAAAAAAAAAAAAAACATACCAAGTGTTGGTGAGGATATGGAGAAATTGGAGCTCTTTTCCATTGCTGGTGGGAATGCAAAGTGGCTCAGCCTTTTTGGAAAATAGTCTGTCAGTTCCTCAAAAAATTAAATGTAAACTTACCATATGATCCAGCAATTCTGCTTGTAGTATCTACCAGCAAACTGGAACACCTTCACACAAAAGTTTGTATGTGAGTGTTTATAGCAGCATTATTCATGACAGTCAAAGGTGGAAACAACCCAAATGACCATCAACTGATGAACTGATTAATAAAATACAATGGAATATTATTTGGCCATTAAAAGGAATGAAATACCAATACATGCTGCATCCTGGTTAAAGCTTGAAAACATATAAGTGAAGGAAGCCAGACACAAAAGATCACATATTATATGATTCTGTTTATATTAAATTTTCACAGTAGGTAATTCTACAGAGACATAAAGTATGTTATTAGTTGCCTAAAGGTAGGGCTGAGAGAGGAATAGGAAGTTGATAGCAAAAGGGAATGGAGTGTCTTTTTGAGTGGGGGAGAGAGTGTCTTTTTGAAATGATGAAAATGTTTGAAAACTGTTTGTACATATATGTGAATATACTAAAAACCTTTGAATTGTACACATCAACAGGATGAATTACATGGTGTGTGAATTATATCTTAATAAAGCTATTTTTAAAAATTACCCTTTAGTGAATTTTGGTGAGTTTATGAACACTTAGATTGTTTCCATTTTGGGGCTATTGTGAATAAGGCTGCCATGAATAATAGTGTACCAGCTTTTGTTTTCAGTTGTCTTGGATATATACCTAGGAGTGACATTCCAGAGTCATATGGTAATTCTATGTGTAACTTTTTAAAAAGAATTATGGTAAAATACATGTAACATAAAATATACCATTTCACCCATTTTAAAGTGGTTCAGTGGCGTCAAATACATTTACAAGGTTGTGCAACCGTCACCATTCTATTTTCTTTTTTTTTTTTTTTTTTGTCTTTTTCGTGATCAGCACTCAGCCAGTGAGTGCACCGGCCATTTCTATATAGATCTGAACCCGCGGTGGGAGCATCGCTGTACTCCCAGCGCCGCACTCTCCCAAGTGCGCCACGGGCTCGGCCCTCTATTTTCTGTCTGTATAAATTTAACTACTCTAGTTAATTCATATAAGTAGAATTATATAATATTTTTCCTTTTCTGTCTGGCTTATTTTATTTAGCATAATGTCCTCAAAGTTCATTCACATTGTAGCACGTGCCAGAATTTTCTTCCTTTTTAATGCTGAATAAAATTCCATTGTATGTATATACCACATTTTGTTTGATTGATACTTGGGTTCATCCTTTGATGGACACTTGGCATATTTCCACTTTTTGGCTATTGTGAATAATGCTGCTGTGAACATGAGTGTACAAGTATCTCTTTCATTCCCTGCTTTCAGTTCTTTTGGGTTTTTTCATGGACAGAACTATGTCCTTCCAAAATTCATATGTTGAGCCACTAACCCCCATTGTAACTTTATTTAGAGATAGGGCCTTTAATGAGGTAATTAAGGTTAAATGAGATCATAAGTGTGGGATCCTAATCCAATATGACTAGTGTCCTTATAAGAAGAGGAATAGAGACCAAAGCTCTCTCCCCATGCACAGGGAAAGGCCATGTGAGAACATGATGAGCAGGTAGCTGTCTGCAAGCCAGAAAGAAAGCCTTTTCCAGATACTGAATTTGCCAGTACTTTGATTTTGGACTTCTAGCCACCAGAACTGTGAGAAAATTAATTTCTGTTGTTTGAGCCACCCAGCCTGTGTGGAATATACTTACATTTATAAAGCAAATATATTTCACAGAGTCTTGTTCTCTGTAGTTTCAGGTTTAGCCTAACCTCTTAAAAGTACATATAAAATGTTAACCTTGCAAAAGACAGGAAACTTTCCTCAGGCTAAAAGTCTCTGTTGTAAGATAAAGAATTGTAACACAGCAAGGTTGCTGGCTCAAGGACAGACAAGTTATTTATTGATATGTAAAGATACTGGGAAGTTGCTGTAGGGAGAGAGAATGTTTTCTAAGACTAAGCCTTTGTTGGTGGATTGACTTAACCTCTTACAAATTGCATTATGGAATTGTCACTTTGCTTGTTACCAGCCTCTATTATTAAACTATTACCCCACCTATGTTCTTTTTCTGTAACTTCCTGGTCTGGAAAATAAATGTGGGGAGAGAACCCCAATTCGTGGTTAATTTCCCAAGGAAGGAATGCCTCACTCTTGAGGGTTCTGGGAGATTAACCCCTTTGGGGTCTCTCACTGCATGGAAGAGATGGGCTTTGAGTAATCCTTTTGTGGCTCTGTCACCCAGGGGAAGAGGGGTGATAAATCTATGGGAAGCAAAGCAACAAGCCTGTGGTTTTTTTGTTATGGCAGCCTTTATACAGGTATATACTCAGAAGTGGAATTGCTGGATTATATGGTAATTCAATTTTTAATTTTTTGAGGAACTGCCATACTGTTTTCCACAAAGGCTCACTACCACCAACAATGCACAAGGGTTCCAGTTTTTCCATATCCTTGCCCACAATATTCTTTTGACAATAGCTATCCTAATGTGTATGAAGTGGTATCTCATTGCGGTTTTGATTTGCTATTCTTAATGATTAGTGACTAGTGATGTCATCTTCATGTGCTTATTGGCCATCTGTATGCAAGAGGTCTTCAAAAAGTTCATGAAAAGAGTCATATTATCTTTTAATTCCATTTTTCCACAAACTTTTTGAAGTACCCTTGAATCTTCCTTGAAGAAATGGGTTCCTTAAAGGAACTAATAAGCCAATAGTCAGACTTACAAAAGAAATACAATACATTATAGTATGTTTCATGCAATAACGGAAATAACAGATATAAAAGTTGCTTAGAGGAAGGAGTGAAAGAAATCTTTGTGGGTGAGAGAAGTGTTACAGGAGAGCGTTCTGGAAGAGGTAACATATACCTTGGATTTTGAAAGACAAATAGTAGTTTGTCAAGTAGGGAAGACTAGGGCAGGATTTCTTTTTTTTGTTTGTTTTTGGCAGTTGGCTGGTAAGGGGATCAGGCAGGATTTCTTAATTAAAATTGTTTTAATTGCTCCAAAAGAGGGATATGAGGCAGGGGTAGGACTTAACCTAACTAGGGAATTATGTGAGGCTTTTCTAAAGGAACTGATAGTTGAGCTTAGACTTTAATATCTTTTTTTTTTTTTTAGACTTTAATATCTTAAGGAATGGTAGGAAATAGGAAATTAAGCAAATGGGATATTAAGAGTGGGTGAGAAAAGCATTCTAGGCATAGGGAACAGCATGTGCTAAACGTCCTGTGGCAGAAAGTAGCATACTGTGTTAGAGGAAGTTAGAAAAGATAGTAAACCTAAAGCAGTGGTCTGAGGACCCCAGGTTCTTAGGGACACTTTGAAGGGGTCTGTGGGTTCCTCTCTTTTCAGCTACATATCTCTAGGTGCTAGATTTTCTTTATTTACTTCAGTGAAAACAACATAGCTCAGATTGAGTGCAAAAGTAGATATGTGTAATTATTTTAGAGGAATTAATAAAGAAATATTTTTTAAATTTCTGTTTTCATTTCTAATATAAATAATACCAATAGAGATAACCTACATAAACAAAAGCTCTTTGGGATTCCTTAATAGTTTATAAGAGTGTAAAGGGATCCTGGGACCAAAAAATTTAAGAACTATTGGTCTGGGGACAGAGTCTTGTAGAGCGTAAAATTAAGAAGCCATTAAAGTGTTTTGAGTAGATGACAGATAGAAGGAGACATCAGACTGCATTTCATAAAAGATTATTCTTGTGTTGCAGAGAACTGATTGGAGAGGAGGCCATTATAGCTCTTGAGAAATTATTGTAGTAGTGTAAGTGAGAGAGATCATAGAAGATTGGATTAAAGTGATGGAAAGATATGGATAGATTTGAGAAATATTTAGCAAGTAAGATTGACAGGACTTAGTGATCGATTAAACATGGGGTGAAGGAGAAGGAATTGTAGAGGATGATTCCTAGGTTTCTGGCCTAGGTGCTATGTTGGATGGTGGTGCCTTTCACTGAAAAAGAATTTTGGGAAAGCATTGGGTTGAATGTAGGACAAAATCCAAACTCCTTAGTAATTTCCAACATGTAAACAAATTGCAAGAATGGTATGAGGAATTTCTGTATACCCTTTTTCCTGATTCACCGATAGTTAACATTTTCCCGCATTTGCTTTATCATTATCTCTCTATATATACAATCATGTTTTTCTGAACCATTTAGAATAAATCACAAACATCATGTCCCTTTTCCACTAAAGGAAATACTTAAATGTGTGTTTCTTAAGAAGGATATCAGTTAACATTGTTATAATACTAATACTAATCTGTACAACCTTATTAAAATTCTACCTATTGTCTCAATATCATCATTTATGCAAATATTTATTTTCTAGTCCAGGAGCACCTTCTGTATTTAGTTTTCATGTCTTTTCTTTAATCTGGAAAGACTCCTCAGCCTTTCTTTGTCTTTCATGATCTTGATATTTTTGAAGAGTATAGAGCATTTATTTTGTAGAATGTCTTTTAGTCTGGTTTTATCTGATATTTTCTCTGTTTAGATTCAGGTTATGCATTTTGACAGGAATACAATATAAGTAATTTTGTGTCCTCAGTGTTTCATAATGTAAGGCACAGATGATGTTTGACTCATTATTGATGATGTTAACTTTGATACTTGGTTAAGATCTTATCTTCCAGGTTTTTCATTGTAGTGTTATTGTTTTCTCTAGTGACTAATAAATAATTTAATCCTATGTTCAAGGATTGGAAGAATTAATATTGTTAAAATATCCATACTACCCAAAGTGATATACAGATTCAGTACAGTCCCTATCAAGAGTCCAATGTCATTTTTCACAGAAATAGAAAAGCAATTTTATTATTTTTTTTTGGCAGCTGGCCGGCATGGGAATCTGAACCCTTGAGCTTGCTGTTATAATTTTTTAAATTCAGTTTTATATTTATATTTATTTTTGTGAGGTCCCCATCTTTCAGGACTCCCTAGGTATCAGGCTGGCTCTGCTGCTGGCCTCGATGTGCGGCTGTGGGGGCGGGACTAAGTCCCACGGCCCCCATCTTTCAGGACCCCCTGGGCGTGGGGGCAGCTCTGTTGCTGGCCTGGATGTGCAGCCGACCTTGGTGTTATTAGAACTATGCTCTAAACAACTGAGCTAACAGGTCAGTCTCAAAAAGCAATTCTTTAAGTTTATAGAACCACAAGAGACCTTCAATAGCTGGAACAATTTTGAGCAAAAAGAACAAAGCTGAAGGCATCACACTCCCTGATTTCAAAATATGTTACAAAGCAATTGTAATCAACATAACATGGTACAGGCAAAAAACAGATACATTGACCAATGGAACAATATAGAAAGCCCGGAAATAAACCCATGCATTTATAGCCAGTTGATTTTTGGCAGTGGTACCAAGAATACACAATGGTGAAAGGCAGTCTATTAAATAAATGGTGCTGGGAAAACTGGTTATCCAGTTTTCCTAGATGCAGGTGTCTATCCGTGCATGATATTTTACATTCAGAAGAGTGAAATTAGACTCATATCTTACACCATACATAACAGTCAACACAAAATGAATTAAAAGCTTAAATATAAGACCTGAAACTGTGAAACTAATAGAAGAAAATATAGGGGAAAGCTCTGTGACATCGATCTGGTTAATGATTCTTTGGATATGACCCAAAATCACAGGCAACAAAAGCAAAAATAGACAAATGGGATTGCATCAAACTGAAAAACTTCTGCATAACAAAAGAAAAAGTGAAGAGACAACCCACAGAGAAGGAAAAAATATTTGCAGGCATACATCTGATAAGGGGTTAATATCCAAAATACATTAGGAAATCCACTGAATAGCAAAAATAACACCAAAGTATCTCGATTAAAAAATGGGCAAAGCACCTGAAAAGATACTTCTCAAAAGGCAGACATACATATGGCCAACAGGCTCATGCATCACTAATCTTCAGAATGTAAATTAAAACCACAGTGAGATATTGCCTTACTCGTATTAGAATGGCTCTTATCAAAAAGGTGAAAGATAGGTTGGCCAGTTAGCTCAGTTGGTTAGAATGCCACCTTGTAACACCAAGCTCAAGGGTTCAGATCCCTATACTGGCCAGCCTCCAAAACCACAAAAAAAATCCAAATAAAAAGATGAAAAATAACAAGTGCTGGTAAGGATGGAGAGAAAAGGGAACCCATGTACATTGTTGGTGGGTATGTAAATTAGTATTGCCATTATAGGAAACAGGATAGAGGTTACTCAAAAAACTAAAAATGGAACTAGTATATAATCCAGCTATCCTACTTCTGGGTTCATATCCAAAGGAATTAAATCAGTTTGTCAAAGGGATATGTGCACTCCCAGGTTTATTACAGCACTATCCACAATAGACAAGATAGAGAATCAGCCTAAGTGTTCATCAGCAGATGAATGAATAAAGAAATTGTGATATATGTACACAATGGAATACTATTCAGCCTTAAAAATGAAGGAAATTCTGTCATTTGAGACGTGGATGAACCTGGAGGACATTATGCTAAATGAAATAAGCCAGGCAAAGAAAAACAAATACCACATGATCTCACTTATAGGTGGGTCCTAAAGAAATTTAACTCATGGAAGTAGGGATTAGGATGATGGTTACTAGAGGCTGGGAGCACAGGTGAAGGGAGAGAATGGGGTGTTGCTAGTCAGAGGGTTCGAAGTTTCAGTTTGACAGGAGGAATAGGCTTTGAGATCTGCTGCACAGCAGGTTGTCTACATAATAATGTATTGTATATTTCTAAGTAATTTAAGATAGGCTGACCCCCTTAGCTCACTTGGTTAGAGTGTGGTGCTGATAACACCAAAGGTCAAGGGTTCAGATCCCTGTACTGGCCAGCCACCAAAAAAAGACAAAATAACTAAGAGAGTACATTTCAAATGTCTTTCAACAAAAAATGAGGTGTGAGACGTTAATTAGCTTGAATTAATCATTCCACGTTGTATACGTGTATCAAAAAATCACACTGTACCCCACAAATTTATACAATTATGATTTGTCAATTGAAAATAATGTTTATAAAAAATACAAAAATAAGTAATTTGGAGAGATTCTTTGAGATTATGTAAATATTCTCTTCCTCATCAAATTTTTACCCACTATTTTAGCAATTAATTGTTAGGAAATTTTGCCTGAGTAAGTTATTACTCTGATCTATGCAAAATGTTGATTTTCTAACTCTTATTATTCCTTCTACGTCTGTTGGTTGCCATTCTGCCATAAAGAGAGCTTTCTCTCCCTCCTTCCCTTCCTACCTTCCATCTCCTGTTTTATTTACTGTGTTACAGTCTATTCCTTTAGTTATTATTTTTTGAAATTTAAATTGTCCCTTTATTATAATTTTTAAGTACAAAATGTGATTCTGTCATAGTCTTCGTATCACTGTAGGAAGGGTCATGCTTTTGGGTGCATTTCAGGGTACTTTTAAAAGTTCATCTCATTTATCCTCTCAGTTATTATTTGAGGTGTTGGACAGCTAATCCTCATTTGAGAGATGAAGAGACTTAGTTCACAGATTTGGCCAGAAAATTAATACTCTTTTCCTGTGTAGCATCTGCACAATTGAAATTGGAGGTCTCCTGCTTTCATTCCTATTTGTGAAGATTTTTCTGGGAGAGCAGAGATCTTGCTATCTTTGCTCATAAGGCTTCCTTATAGCTCAATTTAATTCTTTGTCTGTCTCCATCTCTCCTTTTCTTCCAGTCTCTTTTTGTTTCTTTTCTATTCCTTTAGTAATATAGCCAAAGTATATTAAGTGCTTAAGTTAACAGAACTATAGAGCTTTTTGTAAACATATATGAAATACGACCCAAAGAGAGATTATGTGTAGAAGAGGGTATCCATTAGAATCATTTCCATACAGAGTATGCTGAATTTTTTTCTGTGCTTATGACTAGCCCACTTCAAAACTGAATGAGTCAATAAGTTATTTTTGTCTTATTTAACTCTATTCTCAGCTTTTGTTGATATACTTAACCAATGATTTTTCTCTATAGCAAAATTTTTAAACTGCTTGGGTTTGTTTATTTTTATTTTTGACACAGATTGCTCTTATTATTTGAGATATGGTTTGTTTATTCACTCCATTAATATAAAAATGATGGCACCTTAATTGCCTGACAAAAACGTATAACACCAAAATAGCATCTGCAGATACTTGACAGTTCTTAATGATGAGGCCGTGATTCAAGAAGTGTCCTTCAGGGGAAGGACATCATAAAATTGTAATTGTTGCCCTAAGGGTGTGACTTAGACTCTTTTGGGTTAAGATTCAGTGTGCAGTAGTAGGTTGGTTATGCATCATTGTTGCCTAGTTACCTTATTAGAAGCTAGAAGGGTTTAGTTTGTTGTTTGAAAGTCAAATGAAGTGTGTGTAACAGAGGCAGCAGCCTTTTAGGATCTGAAAGCACATGAGAAATGATGCTTTCGTACTGGATATAAACAGTTCATTAACAAAAAAACTGCTCTATTAACTGTGACAAACAGTCATTGTCAGGTTCGTATCTGGAAGTTTCTTTTGACTTTCTCACTTTCAGTATCTAATTTTGATGGATTATTTTGAGTCTTTACTATATATAAGGCATTGTGGGGACATGAAAGTGTATGTTTGACATTTTTGTTGCCTAAATAACTTGGAGGCAAAGAATTAACTGACCTAAAATGCTTGATTGAGCCGTTTTTTTGTTTTTTTTTCCAAGGGTAAGGGGATCTTAACGCTTGACTTGGTGTTGTCAGCAACACGCTCACCCAGTGAGCAACTGACCATCCCTATATGGGATCCGAACCCGTGGCCTTGGTGTTATCAGCACTACACTCTCCCGAGTGAGCCACGGGCCGGCCCATGAGCCGTTTTTATAAATGGGAAGTTCCCACTCTGAGAGCCTCACTCTGTACATAGAAGCTTTCTCATGAGGTTTCCTTTGCCCTACCCTAGGTAAGCCTGCCTGTCCACACACCACCTTCTCATAGGACATAGTTTCTCACCAAAAGTCTAGGTTCCTACTTCTTTCATGAATTTTCCCCTGGAGCATCTCTGATGTGAACTATTAACAGGTGCTTGCTACCTTTCATGACATAATATTCTGTGGTTAGACAGCTATTGCTAGAAAGTTCATGCTTATGTGTCCCAGATCATCAGACTTAATTACTTCATTGAGTTGGCCCACTTCTGCTACCTCTGATCCTTCTTCTCCTGTTTCTGTTCTTTGCCATCACCTGCTCTCATTTTTCCTACCTGTTTCCTTTCTCTTAAGAAGGTTTTTTTTTAAGCACATGCTAAATGCCAGGCACTATATTAGGCACTTGTACTTACTGAATGTCTTTTATGTCCCAGACATTATTAGCTGATTTTACATACAGTAATTATTAAATGCATTTATTTAATCCATTCACCATAAAACTTCATGGTATGGGATATTATTACTATTTTTACAAATTAGGGATTTCTAAAAGCTTAATGGGCTTAGTTAAGATCACGTTTATACTAAGTGGCAGAGCCAGCAATCAAACCTAGATCTGTTTGATTCCAGTTTGTGCTCATTCCACTGTGCCACTTTGACTTTTAAACAAAAAGCAAAAGAATTTGTGAAATCCTTTCTCTGCAAGGTCTCCCATACCCCTTGGAGATATTCCCTGCACCTGTGTGGGTGTGGTTCCAAAGCTGCCGCTTTCTTTTTATGGTCTTAAAGTACACTTATTCTTATGGACAGTGTAATACTTTTCTAATGTTTATGAAATGGTATGGTTATTTTGTTCGTTTTTATTTTTTTAGAATGTTTAATTTTTTAATTTTTAAAATATCTCAAACTTACAGAAAAATAGCAAGTGCAGTAATAAAGAACTTTCTTTTCTTGTGAACCTTTTGAGAGTAAGTTGTCAACATGATACTTTATCACCCTTGAATACTTTAGTGTGTGTTTCCTAAAAAACAAAGATGTCTTTTCCCATAACCTCAGTACAACCATCAGAATCAGGACATTCACAACAACACACTATTACTATCCAATCCTCAAACCCCATTTGAATGTCACCACCTCCATAATGCTCTTTATAGGAAAAGGATCCAATTCAGAATTACATGTTGTGTTTTAGTTGCCATATCTCATTAGTCGCCTTCAGTCTGGAAAAATTCCTGAGTCATTCCTTGATTTTATCACCTTGACACTTTTGAAAATGATAAGATAGTTATTTTGTAGAACCTCTTTGAATATGGGTTTGTCTGATGTTTTTTCATGATTAGATTCAAGTTATCTTTTTTTGACAAAATATTACAGATGTGATGTTGTTCTCATTGTATCCTGTTAGGTGGTACACCATTTTAAATTGTTCTATTATTGATAATGTTTATTCTGATCATTGGTTAACATGGTGCGTCAGGTGGCTTCTCTGTAAAGTTACTCTTCTTCCCTTTGAAATTAATAAATATTTTATGGGGAGGTACTTTGAAACTATGTGATATTCTGTTTGTCACAACACTTTCACTTTGTATCAGTTATGGAGCCATAGTTTTCTAGTTTTATTCAGTGGATTGAATCTATTACTGTCATTTATCTTGATGTTCAAATTCCCTGACATGGCCAAGTGGGAGGCCCTTTAAGCTAGTTTCTGTGTCCTTTTGACTATGCTCTAATGTCCTTCGAATATTTCCTTTCTTTCTGGCACAATAAGATTTTTCAGGCTCATCTTGTGCTTTCTTTCCTCTAGAGCTGGAATCAGCCCTTCTCCAAGAATCCTTGGTTCCTTTTAATGGAGAATTTTATTTAGAAACCAAGAGCTGGGTGCTAGGTATTCTCATTGCTGTTGGGTTGTTGCTGCATTTGGGCTCTCTCAGTGGACAGAGTCAGTTGATATATGTACATTATATACATACATTTATATCCATTTGTTACTATATCTATATGCAGTGAAAATCATGTTATCATCTCTACTTGTAATTCATACCCAACACCACAATGTTCGTTCAATTTTTTTTCTCCATCTATGTTTGTAACTTCCTTCTTAGACAATATTATCCTTAATATATTTACCTATTAGATACATCTTCCTGCTTTTTCATTTTTATGTGTATGTGAATATGTGTGTGTTATTTACAAAAGGTATTGGTAGCCTAGAAAGCTAATCATTGAATTGGTTATTGATATAGTATCACTATAATTATCAGGCAGTAATTAGAAACCTGAGCAATTCTTCATGGCTGGAAATAGTGATACTTGGGAGTAACAGTATAAATATATGTAAAGAAAGCTGGGTTAAGTATTGTAGAGCTTTTTAAGTACTTAAGCTTCGAATGCCCAACTTTCAACATAGTGAGCAAAGTTTTCAAAATCATGAAATTATTTATTCATGCAGATGAGTGGGGAAATTAGGTCTGGACTGAGTGAGTGTAAGGAGACTTGGGTTCTAGTATCAGCTCTTCCACTAACTAATCTGTGTGTTATTAGGCAGATCACATAACTGTATCATTCTTCATCTGTAAAATAGCTGATTGTCGAATTAAGGCAGGAGGGAGGGATAGGCAATTACAAAGTATACTTCGAGAGACTGTATGTTCCAGTGTTGGAGAGAGGGAGCGACAGAGATAGCAAAGAAATGGGGGCTAGAGAGGCAGGAGAGACAGAAACTAGTTGTGTGTATTTCAAAACAGTGATTTCACTTAGAGATAGAAAATACTAGAAACCTTGAACTTGAAGGGAATATAAAAAGGTACTTGTATTGGGCTGGCCATTTGGCTCAGCTTGTTAGAGCACAGTATTATGTAACAACAGGGTCAAAGGGTTCGGATCCCTGTACTGGCCAACCACCAAAAATTTTTTTAAAATAAAGATACTCATTTTGTATTGGCAATTGTATTTGTAGTTACTGCCTCATGAAACCATATTATGTGCTTCACATGTGACTTTATACCTTCCTTACTATTTTAGATTATAGTAACAAAGCTAATATTCATATTATGGTTTATAGTACATAAAGTTTTTTCACATTTGTATCCTATTTGAGTCTCTTGATAAACCTGTAAGTTAAGTAAGACAGGTATTATATTATTGTTCCCTCTTTATAGACGAGGAAACTGAGGCTCTGAGAGGTCCAAAGACTTGCCCAGTGTTACACATCTAGTGAGTCAGAATTGCAATTTGAAGCTAGGTCCTTTTGTTTTAATACGTTATATTATGGGATATTTCAAATTTACTATTCTTAAATTTTGAGTGTAAATTCCACAATTATTTATATTTTGCAATCTTTTTCATCTATTTTCCTTTCACCTTTTTTTGTTATTGTCTGCTGCAGTATTTTAAAGTAAATCTCTAACATGTTATTTAAATTATAAATACTTAGTATGTATCTCTAACTGATAATATATTTTTAAATATAGCCATGGTGTAATTATTAACAGTAACTCCTTAATATTATTTTATACCAGTTCATATTAAAATATCCTTAGCTGCACTAAAGATATCTTCTTATGGTTAGTTTGGTTTGGATTGGGATCCAAAAAGATCCACATATTGTATTCGGATAGTCTTTGAAGTTTCTTTTAATCTATAACAGTGCTCTCTTTATGTTTTGCTATTGGTTCATTGAAGAAACGGTCATTTGTCTTGTAGAATGTGCTACATTTCTACATTCTGGATTTGTTTGATTGCTTCCTTTTGGTGTCATGTAAATGTTGACAGTGGGAGCCTCTACAGATTGGTTTCTACCTCCTTTTGATTTGGATTCCATTAGTTCTTGACATCCTCTTTGCTTTCTGGCACTAGATGTCCCAGGCTCTTCTTACATATTTTTTGCCCCAGTCCTGAAACCAGCCATTTCTTTAAGGAGCTCTGTGAACCCAGGCTTTTAAATTTCAAGATCCATTCACTTTCTGCACACCAGGGTCTTTCAGACTCAGGATCATGATCCATTAGTAGGTAATACATTCAATTTCATGGGATGTGATTGGTGTTTTTTGAAAAACAAAATAGAATACAAATGCCAGAGTACATCAGGAGATGTAAGAGTAACTATTGTTTTGTTAAAGTTTTTGTATATATGTTTTTATGTACTGTGTTGCAATATAATGTATATTTTTTACTGTGGGTCACAGTCAAAAAAAAGTTTGAAAGTCAGAGTTCCATATTATTTTTATCACCTGGTATACAAACTCATTTCTTCAAAGTTCCTGTTGCTGCAAAATAGTTTATTTTAGTAGCATTGGACTAGGTATGAAAGAAGGATAACTGATAATTTTCTTACAATGCTGGTGAGAAGAGCTAAAATGAAAAATATTGATAGTACTAAGTGTTGTCAGGTATGTGGCACAACTGGAACACTTAAGCAGCACTGGTGGAAATGTAAATTAATACAACCACATTGGAAAACTGTTTGGTAGTATCTTCTTAAGCTGAATATATGCATGTTCTATGATCCAGCAATCCCACTCCTATCCAACAAAAATGTGAACATGTACACTAAAAGCCACATATAAGAATAATCATAGTATCATTATTCAAAATAGCCAAAGAATGTAAATAACTGAAATATTCATCAACAGAAAAGATAAATAGATTTTGGTGTATTCACAAATGGAATACTATACAGTAACAAGAATGAATAAACCATAATAGATCCTATACCATGGATAAATTTTACAAACTTAATATGAAGCAAAAAAAAGCCAGATAGTATTTGATTTTATAAAGTACAAAAAAGGCCAAAGTGAATCTATGTGTTGGAAGTCAGGATAGTGGCTAGTGGTGGTGGTGATGATGGGATAGTTGCTGGGAGAAGGCATGAGGAGTATTTCTAGAGTGTTGATCATGTTCTCTTTCTTTATCTGGGTGCTTATTTTGTATGTGTATTTACTTTATGAAAATTCCTTGAGCTATACACTTAAGACTTTTGCATATTTCTGTATGGATATAAAAAGTTTTACAAGTATTTACATCTGAGTCTTGTTTTAAAATTTGAGAGTGAATGAAGTACAAAATTAGGGACTAATGTTAAAGTACCTACTCTATATAAGGCAAAATGCTAACTGTTGTGAACACAAGTATGAAAAAAATGGGACTTCTGTTTTCTGAGTACTCATGTTTTTGGGGGAGGATGCACACTCGAGCAACAGAATGCTTGACAGACTGTGGTGAGAATATGGTATTTGAAATCACTCCCAAAGTTGATGCAATGCTTTTTTGTTTTGGGCTTTTTGTTTGTTTTTTAAGATATCTTAATCATGTTCTTTTGTTCTCTCTTTTCTGTTTACAGCACCTGACAGATACCTCCCATGGTGTAAGAAATAAATGCCTGCAATTACTTGGCAATCTTGGCTCTTTGGAGAAAAGTGTCACGAAAGATACAGAAGGTCTAGCTGCCAGAGATGTCCAGAAGATTATAGGGGATTACTTTAGTGACCAAGACCCACGTGTCAGAACAGCAGCTATAAAAGCCATGGTAAACATGATCATGGAAACTAATTGGGGATAGTTTTCATTTTTTTCCCCCTCATTTTTTAAAAGTTCATGGGCAGTACTACCTTGGATACATTCTGAATCCCCCCAGTTTACATCTGATTCATACTTTCAGGAAGGTATTGGTGGTGGCATCACAGAACTCAAAGACATATTCCTGTATAGCAGGCGTACTTTTCTTTGGGCTTATCTGGCAGATTTCATCTGTATTTCTGGAACATGGAAGGTACATTCTGTACCTGTTATAATGTAATACCAAGTCACATCGTTCTTCCAGGCCCGCTCATGTTTCATGTTTTTCTGATACTTCCTTGGAACAGTCCATGGTTTAGATCTATTAAATGCTTGAGTGCTTCTACTGAAAAGTCTTTGACCAGGTTTCTTTTATATATAGCACTGATTTTGGCTAAAAGGAATTGTGTTCATCTAATATAATGGGGGAACATATGTGAGATTGTGGAGAGACATTGGAAATATTGATCTTTTTCCCAAATTCTTAAACTATATCTTTATTATCTAGTTGCAGCTCCATGAAAGAGGACTCAAATTACACCAAACAATTTATAATCAGGTACCTTAAATGATTACTGTTGGGAAGGGAACGAGGTATCATGAAGCTGGGAGGGTGTCACAGTGGCTCTCAGAATTTGAAAATGTAAGGACTTTAGCTGGCTAGCAGTGGCAACATTAATTGGGATGAATGTGAAGATATATCCAAAACATACTTTTCAGGAAGAGCATGGGGGATACGTAATCGAATACTACTAGTACATGTGAAAAGGACTTTTAGGTAGCTCAATATGAATACCACATTGCATGAAGAAAAGGTAGTGTTTAGAATAAAGAAAGTGGTAGTCTTGCTGATCTCTTTTTGGTTGGGCCATTCATAAAGTCAGTTCTGGGCACTACACTTGACAAACTAGAGTATTTCTGGAGGAGAGTGACAAAGACCATGGGATCATATAAAAAGATGTTACATGAATGTAGTATTGGTAAAGAAAGGCATAATGAAGTTGTGGAAAAGCTGATTGACAGCCTAACCAAAAGGCCTTACAAAGTGGTATTTTTCTTAAAGAATAACTGAATGAATCTAGTGACAGGCAATCTAAATTCATGCTCAGAGATCAGATTTTGTTAGCCTACTAAGAGTGGTTTTATCACTTGGGGGAAGATGATAATTAGCCAAGCCCACATTACTGATGTGTAAGCCAAGTTAATTCTTTTACGAAATGAAATAGAATGGGTCCAGAATGCTTGTGTTGGCATGACCACCACTTTCTCCCCCTATAGGAAAACTATGTGGGAAGCCAAATGATTAAAGGAAGCTTGGAGAGTAAGGACACAGAGGAATGAAAGTTAGTCAGCTGATTCAAATGTTTAATGGTATAAGACTATGTCAGTAATCTAGGCAGCAATGAGGACCTCAAGGGAGTAAGGATGGAATGGTAGTGAGTTCAGTTTTGATTATCTTGAGTTTGAAAGGTTGGTAGGACATCCATGAAAAGAGTTGCAGGCTATAAGTAGTTATGAAGATGGGGTGCTCAGGAGAAAGAGCTAGAGGGGGATATTTGGAACCATCAGTATCTAGAGGACATGGGCATACCTAGGGAGAGAGAGGAGATCAAAACAGGCCGATGATCTCAGAACAAAGTAAAGCAGAACCATCTGGCCTCTTTTGGCTGTTTAGGATTAAAATTCTACATTTATTTAAAATGCTTGAGGTCTCGGATGGACTGTCAGTCAGAAATGTGTGCTTTAATTTTACAGGCAGGGAAAAACCTGTCTTCGGTGTTTGAGCTTGTGAGAGTAGTACTGTAGACTCCCAGCAAGCTTGGCTAGGTTTGATGCTGCTCTAGACAGTATTTGTGCTATCCATCAGTCTGTGGTTCTGCTTTCAGACATGGGTAGGGACGCTGCACAGTCAGAGCAGATGACAAGGATTCTTTGTTGGGCAAAGGTTCAAGAAATTAAAACCACCCACAAGTATTTTGATTGACACCCTTATTTAGCCACCCTATCTTCATTTTGAAAATAGTTTGAACATCACCTGGGAGGACACAGAACTAATAGACTTTTGGAATCTTTCCTTGTAGGCCTGTAAATTGCTCTCTGATGACTACGAACAAGTGCGCAGTGCTGCAGTCCAGCTTATCTGGGTTGTCAGTCAGCTCTATCCTGAAAGGTTAGTGTGGGTGTTAGCTGGCTTTTGTTCATTGCTAAGCTATTTTTCTCTCCTCCCACCATGCAAAAAGTCCACCTCCAGGAAAGGAATGTTTGTAGATTTTTGGAAGGCAGTGTGGAAGGGGAAAAGCACAGGCCCTGAAAATCAGGATGCGTGGTCCTCAGTTTTCATCTCTGCCATGAATTTTCTGTGTACCCTAGGAAAGATAGTTTACCTCTTGGGGTTCCAACCTCTCACCTGTAAGTAAAGAGATTGGACTATCTTTCTCAAGTGCTTTTCAGCCCCCCCCTCTTTTTTAAATCTTTAAAATTGTTTGGGACCCATTTTAGTTTAGTTTGCGCCAAATGCCAGATAAAGATACAAGGTTAGTTTGAGAATAATGATCCCTTAAGTAGTGTTTTCCTAGTTAAAAATATTTTAACACCAGTTAAATCATTGATTCTCACAGTGATTCTTTTAGGTGGAGAGACAAATATTATTTATTTTATTTTATAGAAGAGCTCCTTCTGTGGGAAAAAGATGTTTTTTCCTTTCTATTAAATTGCCAGCCAAAATGAAAACCAGAACAAGTTAATAAACTATTAGGGGTAGGCTCCATTTGTAGTTTTTCTAGGACGTATACACACACACATACACACGAAGACTAATTGGAAATTGTATCTTCTTTTAGAAGCAGTTTTGCAAGTACAGTTTTCTCTCTGCATCTGCAGGGGCTTGGTTCCAGGACCTCCTGAGGATACTGAAATCCATGCATGCTCAAATTTCTGATATAAAATGGCATAGTAACCTATGCACATCCTCCTGTATACTTTAAATCATCTCTAGATTACTTATAATACTTAATATAATGTAAATGCTGGGTAAATAGCTGTTATACTGTTATTGTTTAGGGAATAATGACAAGGGAAAAAAGTCTGTACATGTTCAGTACAGACGCAGTTGTTTTTTTTTTCCCAAATACTTTTGATCTGTGATTGGTTGAATCCCCGGATGTAGAACCCACGAATGCAGAGGGCTAACTGTATGTTTTATATTGATTTAGTCTGAGATTTACCATGCTTATAGCAGTTCAGTTACAGGAGATAATAAACTTAAGGATATAAAATACTCTGTGATAGCTACAAGATACTCTGGTATCTTGGAACCTGTGGTGGGTTACATACTTTTATTCAAGACACTGAAAATTTGCAGTGCAACTAAAAGGGTTAGTTCATACTCTGAGAGTGATTTGTTTATTCTGAAATATATTTCATAATTCTAGGATTTGAACTACTCAATTATCACTTCCATGTGTGCCAGTTTTCATTGATTGTTCTCAGTTTATTGAACCTGCAGCCTTAGGCTCATGTTTTGTCATATGTGGTTTCGGTTTCTTTTTTTTCCTTTAATTTAGCATTGTCCCAATCCCTTCTTCTACTGAAGAAATTCGCTTAATTGATGACGCGTTTGGAAAAATTTGTCATATGGTCAGTGATGGCTCCTGGGTGGTTCGAGTTCAAGCTGCAAAGCTATTAGTAAGTTATATTTTCTCTTTTTTTTGAAGTTAGAACATTTTGAGAAACTACAGATAGGGAGAGGGTTGACCCACTTTTAGAAACCCTAGACTTTCTTAATATAGAAAGAAATAGCTCACTTTCCGATAGAGAAATAGTCTTTTAGAACTACAAAGAATCTTAAAGATAATCCTATTTAACCTTGTTAACGTGAGACAGTCAAGGCCTAAAGAAAAAGGAAAATAGTAATAAAAGTAGTTGCTACCATTTACTAAACACCTTTTGTGTCCTAGGTATATTAACAAGGAGGACCTTTGCATACATTTTCTCATTTACTCTTCACAGTAATCCTGCAAGGTAGATGCTATTATCCCCATTTTCCAGATGAGAAAACTGAGGCTCTCAGAAGTTAAGTAAATTATCCAGTTTATAAAGATAGAAAATTGTAGAGCGGGATTCGATCCTAATCTTCTGACTTTTAGCCTGGTATTTTCCTAATCTCTTGCTTTTGAGGATTCAAAAAAAAATCTAACTTTTCAGGGATGGAACTGTTTTATAGTACAAAGAGTGTCAGCCTGATATTCAGCCTTATTTTGTATCTCCGTTACCATAGACATGTCATTTGATCTTAGCCTCAGTTAACTCATTTGTTAAGTGAGGTTCTAATATCTCATGTTTACCTCCCAGGATTGTCATGATGCTCAAATGAGATGCTATCCATGAAAATGTTTATAAATTGTAAAGTACTCTACTATGTGGGGTTGGTGAGGATTATAATTATAGTACATAAATATATACATCTAAGTATCTATAAAAATTTGTGTAAACCTCACAGCAAGAAAATCTGAGGTTCTTTTGGACATTTCCCTTTTGAGGGCCTCTAGCTCTGGCACTTTTGGTGAGATTGTTGGCTGAATGCTTTAGACCTGACTGTACTACACGCAGATCCAGTGATGGCCCTAATACTATGATTAGTGTTTTTTAGGGCAAAATTGCTGAAAGCTGTGTGAAACATTTTTGTGGAATAATAAGGAATATGGATGATTTCAGCATTTCCTGCTTGTAAATTTTATTGCTTGTCCATAATAGAATAGTGTTAAACAAGCCAGCTATTATTGAATTTTATTTTTGAATTCACATTTTAAAACTTTGTTTTGGTTTATGAATATTTTAAAATTCAGAACAGTCCACTCATTCATCAAATTCTTTTAGCATTTACTCAGCATCCTTCATGAACTCTGTGGAGGAAGGGGCAGTATTTTAGAGGGATAATTTAATGATGTAATGATATAGCATCTTCACCTGAGTAGGCAGTTTAGCAAAGTAATCTTTAAATCAGGATCATTCAAAATTTTCACCCCATAGGGCCTAAAATTTATGTTAAGTATTAATAATGAATGGTATATTGAAGGATTTCTGCTTGGATGACTCTAGCTTCAGTCAGGTGCTTCATAAAATAATTTCATGATTTTAAATCTTAAAAAGCTTTAAATTATGTAAGTAATTATGTTCATATTCAGTAGTAAGTAATAATCAATCTAATCTTGCTACTACTGCTACTACTACTAATAATAATTGATAATACTTATAGAGTTCCTAGCCTACTAAGATAGGCATTTTTAGTCTTACACACACACATAATCTTCTTCTCTCTCTCTCACATTCAAAATACGTATACACCCACTTCCTTATATATAGGCATATGTACATACATCTACTTATATACATACTTTTTATAAGTAATTTTTAGTCCTTTTAAACTCTTCAAGGTAGATATTATATTACTTATTTTATAAATAAGAAAACAGATTTAGGAAGGTGATGTAATTTTCCCAAGACCACACAGATAGTAAACGACAGATTAGGCCTCAAAACTTTATAATCTGAAGCCCATGTGGAATCCCTTCCTAGTGAGGGTCCAGTTACATGTTGGGACCAGTGGTTGGGCAGTTAAAGCCCTACTACTTTATTAGTTCCTCTGTGCAAACTAAGAGGTAAAGCTGCCCTACCTCTCTAATATACAAACCTGTGAGCAGGTGAACTGCATATGATATTTAGACCACATTTTCAGCAAGTTACAAACGCTGAGCACAGTTTCTCTCTTCAAAATAGTTGATAGTCTTGTAGGCTGAGATAAATAATTGGTGAATTATATTACCTGGTACTCATAGGAAAGAGCATCTACCATAACCATAGAAGGCTTCTTGGAGGAGGTGATTTCCGAACTGAGTTTTGAAAGATAAATATGAGTTAGCTAGGTAGGACAGTAGGGAAAGAGAAAATATGAGCAGAGATATAGAAGTAGTATAATATCATGCATACTAATACTAGCACGTCTTGGTGGGTGCATAATGTTCAGCATGGGGGATGCGTGAGAAGATAAAGCTTGAGAGGAAAGCGTAAGCAGGTTTTGCAAGAACTTAAATGAAACGATAAGGCTTTAGACAAGTCCATCTTGCATAAAACATGAACAGTTTCCATTCTTCTTAGCTTATAGCAGGATGAAAAATTTTCAGATGTGGGTTGTATCAGAAAATTCAAAACCATGTAAAAGAGATTGGCTTTTGATTATGTATAACTGCCATAATGGGGCAAAGAAACTTGATTTGCAAGTAAGCAGATCCATGGGACTATTTAGAATACAGTCACTACTTTGAAATTAAGCATGGTAATTGACATTCTATCTAGGATGTAGTCTTTTAGTTCAATGATTTCTTCTTGGGATGTTTAATTTCTCTTATTCAATAAGGGTTAAACCATATTTATAAGCCTCCAGATGTATTATGCCTTAAAAAGTATAGTATAACATATTCAGACTGTTAGATTACAGGCTTTTGTGCCTGTCCAAGTCTGCCAAGTACTGGTCTTTCTCAGGGAAAATGCAGATGTCCTAGTTAATGGCAGTTTTATGTATGATGTACTAATTCATCTTTTTTGTAGTTCTTCTGCTTCTCTTCTAATCACCTAATAGGATAGAAGCTAGAAGCCTTAAATCTAAAGAAAATGCGCATAGACTTATTTATATTAATTGAGCAGTTTTTGCTCTGAAAGCAAGTTTGATATTTGTTTGTTAAATATCTTGTATCGAGGGCCAGCCCGTGGCTCACTTGGGAGAGTGTGGTGCTGATAACACCAAGGCTAAGGGTTCTGATCCCTATATAGGGATGGCTGGTTAGCTCACTTCAGAGCGTGGTGCTGACAACACCAAGTCATGGGTTAAGATCCCCTTCCCGGTCATCTTTAAAAAAAAATTTATATATATATCTTGTATCTAAACTTCAGAGACATTTAATAAAGCTCTCCAGTGAAATGGTTTTCTTAGTGTTATAAATTTAGGTTGTTAAGTAGTAGTAATAGTGCATATGGAGAGGCAACGTCTTCCCTGAGTATATTTGTCTTGGTTAAAGTACACAAGAATGTAGATTTTTTCTGATTGGTGAGATGCACTTTATGATGAACTCATTCTCTTTTTGGCCCACATCTACTCCTTCTATATTTTTATGAATGATGCTATCATCTAAGTCATGAACCAGAGGAATTTGGGAATTCTTTTTCTATCTATGACCCATATCCATTGAGTCATTAATTCATATTAGTTTTATCTTCTTGACATCTCCTAAATCCATCCCTTCTCTATTTCCACTAATATAGGCCTGCACTAATTTAGATCTCTCCATTTTTCAAGTGGATTACTATGCCATAGAGCTACGGGCATTTGTGGATTTAAAATGGAAAGCTTCGGCTATTCTTAAGTGATACTGAAAATTTATTGGGAGTAGTGATGTGTAAAATACCTATATTTTTAATTTAATTTAATTTTATCAATATACAATGTGGTTGATTCTTGTGGCCCATTACCGAAAACTCCCTTCCCCCTTCCTCTCCCCCCTCCCTCCCAGCAACCTCATATCTGTTCGCTTGTTGTAGCAACTTCAAGGAATTGTGATTGTTGTGTCTTCTTCCCTCCCCCCCCCAGTTTATTTGTATATTTATTTTTTTATTTTTAGTTCTCACAAATAAGTGAGAACATGTGAAATTTCTCTTTCCATGCCTGACTCATTTCACTTAATATAATTTTCTCTAGGTCGATCCATGTTGTTGCAAATGGCAGTATTTCATTTTTTATAGCAGAGTAGTATTCCATTGTCTAGATATACCACATTTTCCATATCCACTCATCTGATGGTGGACATTTGGGCTGGTTCCAACTCTTAGCTATTGTAAATAGTGCTGCAATGAACATTTGATTTGATGATTTCCATTCCTCTGGGTATATTCTCAGGAGTGGGATAGCTGGGTCATCTGCAATTGTTTGAGGAACTTCCATACCATTTTCCATAGAGGCTGCACCATTTTGCAGTCCCACCAACAGTGTACGAGAGTTTCTTTTTCTCCGCAACCTCGCCAGCATTTATGATTCACAGTCTTTTGGATATTAGCCATCCTAACTGGGGTGAGATGGTATGTCAGTGTGGTTTTGATTTGCATTTCCGAAATGCTGAGTGATGTTGAGCATTTTTTTCATGTGTCTGGGCCATTTGTATATGTTCCTTTGAGAAATGCCTATTAGCTCCTTTGCCCATTTTTTAATTGGGTTACTTGTTTTTTTGTTTTAAAGTTGTTTCAGTTCCTTGTATATTCTGGATATTAGTCCTTTGTCAGATGTATATTTTGCAAATATTTTCTCCCACTCTGTTGGTTGTCTTTTAACTCTGTTAATTGTTTCTTTTGCTGTGCAGAAGCTTTTTAGTTTGATATAATCCCATTTGTTTATTTTTCCTTTGGTTGCCTGTGCTTTTGGAGTCATATTCATGAAGTCTGTGCCCAGTCCCACTTCCTGGAGTGTTTCTCCTATGTTTTCTTAAGGAAGTTTTATTGTTTCAGGGTGTATATTTAATTCTTTAATCCATTTTGAGTTGATTTTGGTATATGGTGAGAGATACCAGTCTAGTTTCATTCTCTTGCATATGGATATCCAGTTCTCCTAGCACCATTTGCGGAAGAGGCAGTCTCTTCCCCAGTGTATAGGCTTGGTGCCTTTGTCAAAGATCAGATGGCTGTAGGTGTGTGGGTTGATTTCTGGATTCTCTATTCTATTCCATTGATCAGTGTGTCTGTTTTTATGCCAGTACCGTGCTGTTTTGGTTATTATAGCTTTGTAGTATAGTTTAAAGTCAGGTAGTGTTATGCCTCCAGCTTTATTTATTTTGCTCAGGATAGCTTTGACTATGCGTGGTCTTTTGTTATTCTATATAAATGTCTGGATAGTTTTTTCCATTTCTGAGAAAAATGTCATTGGAATTTTGATGGGGATTGCATTGAATTTGTGTATCACTTTGGGTAATATGGACATTTTCACAATGTTGATTCTTACAATCCAGGAACATGGGATATCTTTCCATCTTCTTGTGTCCTCTTTAATTTCTCTCAACAGTGGTTTGTAGTTCTTATTATAGAGATTTTTCACATTCTTGGTTAACTCACTTCCTAAGTATTTTATTTTTTTGGTGGCTATTGTCAATGGGCAGGCTTTCTTGATTTCTCGTTCTGCATGTTCACTATTGGAGAATAGAAATGCTACTGATTTTTGTGTGTTGATTTTGTATCCTGCAGCTTTGCTGAAATCATTTATCAACTCCAAGAGTCTTTTTGTAGAGGCTTTAGGTTGTTCAATATATAGGATCATGTTATCTGCAGACATGGTCAGTTTGACTTCATCTTTTCCAATCTGGATGCCCTTTATTTCCTTCTCTTCTCTGATTGCTCTGGCTAGTACTTCCAGCATTGTGTTGAATAGGAGTGGTGAGAGTGGGCATCCTTGTCTAGTTCCTGTTCTTAAAGGAAAAGCTTTCAGCTTTTGCCCATTCAGGATGATATTGGCAGTGGGTTTATCATATATGGCTTTAATTAGGTTGAGATACTGTCTGTCTATACCTAACTTGTAGAGAGTCTTTATCATGAAGAAGTGTTGAATTTTGTCAAATGCTTTTTCAGCATCTATAGAGAGGTCCTTGTGTTTGATTTTATTGATATGGCATATCACATTTATTGATTTGCGTATGTTGAACCAACCTTGCATCCCTGGGATGAATCCCACTTGATCATGGTATATAATTTTGCATGTGTGTTGCTGTATTCTGTTAGCTAGTATTTTATTGAGGATTTTTGCATCTGTATTCATCAAGAATACCGGCCTGTAGTTTTCTTTTTTGTTGTATCTTTATCTGGTTTTTGTATCAGGGCAATGTTTGCTTCATAGAATGAGTTTGGGAGAATTGCCTCTGTTTCAGTCTTTTGCAATAGTTTGTAGAGAATTGGTGTCAATTCCTCTTTGAACGTTTGGTAGAATTCTGCTGTGAATCCGTTTGTTGGGAGCCTTCTGATAACAGCTTCAATCTCTTTTATTGTTATTGGTCTGTTCAGATTTTCTCCATCATCTTGGCTCAGTTTTGGTAGTTTGTGTGTGTCCAGAAATTTATCCATTTCCTCGAGATTTTCAAATTTATTGACATATAGTTGTTTATAGTAGTCACTAATGATTTCTTGTATTTCTGAGGTATCAGTTGTAATATCACCTTTTTCCTTTCTAATTTTTGTTATTTGGGTCTTCTCTCTTTTTTTTTTAGTTAGCTGTGCTAATAGTTTGTCAATTTTATTTATCTTCTAAAAAACCAACTTTTCAATTCATCGATCTTTTGTATTGTTTTTTGGGTTTCAATTTCATTATGTTGTGCTCTGATCTTAATGATTTCTTTCCATCTGCTAACTTTAGGTTTGGATTGTTCTTGTTTTTCTAGATCTTTAAGGTGAAGTGTTAGGTTGTTCACTTGCCTTCTTTCCATTATTCTTAGGTGAGCATTTAATGCAATAAATTTCCCCCTTAGTACTGCTTTTGCAGTATCCCACAGATTTTGGTATGATGTATCATTGTTTTCATTAGTTTCAATAAATTTTTTGATTTCCTGCTTGATTTCTTCTTGGACCCATATGTCATTAAGTAGAATGTTGTTTAATTTCCATGTGTTTGTATGGTTTCCGGAATTTTGTTTGTTATTGATTTCTAATTTTAATCTATTGTGATCTGAAAAAATACATGGGATCATTCCAATTTTTTTGAATTTGTTGAGACTTGATTTGTTACCTAACATGTGATCTATCCTGGAGAATGATCCATGTGCTGATGAGAAGAATGAATGTTCTGAGGTTGTTGGATGGAATGTTCTGTAGATATCTGCCAAGTCCAATTGGTCTAGAGTATTGTTTAGATCTTGTGTTTTTCTGCTGATTCTTTGCCTAGATGATCTGTCCAATATTGATAGTAGGGTGTTCAGGTCCCCTGCTATTATGGTATTAGTGTCTGTTTCCTTCTTTAGGTCTAATAGAGTTTGCTTTATAAATCTGGCTGCTCCAACATTGGGTGCATATGTATTTATGATCGTTATGTCTTCTTGATGGATGAATCCTTTTATCATTATGTAGTGGCCCTCATTATCTCTTTTTATGGTTTTTAGTTTAAAGTCTATTGTTTTAGTCCATTTTGTGTTGCTATAACAGAAATACCTGAGACTGGGTAACTTATAAGGAAAAGAGGTTTATTTGGCTTACGATTCTGAGACAGTTGCATCTGGCACAGGCCTCAGGCTGCTCATGGTGGAAAGTGGCAGAGAGCTGGCCAGTACAAGCAGATCACATGGCGAGAGGAAGCAAGAGAGAGAGAGAAGGTGCCAGGGTCTACTAATCGAGTGAGAACTCACTCATCAATTCCCCCTCCCCCAGAGAGAGCATTAATTCATTCATGAGGGATCCGCCCCCATGACTCAATCAGTTTCCCACCCTGCCACATTGGAGATCGAATTTCCACATGAGTTTTGGAGGGGACAACACATCCAAACTCCATCATCTATTTTATCAGATGTAAGAATAGCTACTCCAGCTCGTTTTTCATTTCTGTTTGCATGGTAAATCTTTTTCCATCCTTTCACTCTTAGTCTATATGTGTTTTTATAGGTGAGGTGAGTCTCTTGAAGGTAGCATATAGTTGGGTCCACTTTTTTTAATCCAGTCAGTCTATGTCTTTTGAGTGGGGAGTTTAATCCTTTTAAATTAAGAGTTGTTATTGAAAAGTGTTGTTTTATTGATTTTTGTTTGGATGTCTTAAGTGTTTTTTGTTCCTTTCTTTCTGATTTACTGTTTGTCTTCTGTATTTGTTGGTTTCTTGGGTTGTAGATAAACTTTTTTTTTCTCTTCATTGTTAGCATTTTTATTTTACTAGTGCATTTTGATTTTTCTTGAGTTTTTCTGGCAGTGGTGGTTATTTTTCAGGTACCAAACCCCAGTACTCCCTTGAGAATTTCTTGTATGGGTGGTCATGTGGTAGTGAACTCCCGCAGTTTTTGTTTGTCTGAGAAATATACTATTTGCTCTTCATTTTGGAAGGATAGCCTTGCAGGGTAGAGTATTCTTGGCTGGCAATCTTTGTCTTTTAGTATTTTGAATATATCATCCCATTCCTTTCCGGCTTTTAGGGTTTGTGATGAAAAGTCTGATGTTAGTCTGATTGGGACTCCCTTATAGGTGACCTGATGCTTCTCTCTTGCACCTTTCAAGATTCTCTCTTTGTCTTTGAGTTTTGCCAATTTGATATCATGTCTTGGAGAAGACCTTTTTGGGTTGAATACGTTTGGGGATCTTTGAGCTTCCTGAATCTGAAGATCTGTGTCTTTTCCTATACCTGGGAAGTTTTCTGCCACTATTTTGTTGAATATGTTTTCAATGCACTCTCCTTTTTCCTCCCCTTCTGGAAAACCCATGACTTGGATATTTGAGTGCTTAAGGTTGTCTGATATCTCTCTTAGATTTTCTTTAATGTTTTTAATTCTTTTTTCTTTTTTTTTTTTTGTCTGCCTGTGTTATTTCAAACAGCCCATCTTCAAGGTCAGAAGTTCTCTCTTCTGCTTCTGCAAGCCTGCTGGTTAAACTCTGTTGTGTTTTTTATTTCATTGAATGAATTCTTCAGCTCAATGAATTCAAGCTCTGCTAAATTCTTTTTCAGGGCATTGATTTCCTTGTACATTTCTTCTTTCAGGTCCTGTATACTTTTGCTTGTTTCATCGTGTTGTCTAGCTGAGTTTTCTTGTATCTCATTTAGTTTCCTCAGGATTATCACTCGAAATTCCTTGTCAGACATGTCAAGGGCTTCTTGTTCTATAGGATCTAGAGCTTGAGAGTTATTACTCTTTGGTGGTGTACTTTCTTGACTTTTATTATTTCTGGTATCTTTCCTTTGATGTTTAGTCATTGTGGCAAGAGATTTCACAGTCCACTGGTTGGACACTATTGTGTGGCAAGGATCCTGCCAGGACTGCCAATTTGGCACGGCTGCCTCAGTGCCTGTGGGTGGAAGGTTTGGGCCTCTCTGACCAGCGCCTACTCGCCCGGGGTGGGGTGGGTGCAATGGCGGCTAGGCCTACCTGCTTGGTCACGCTGGTGCCTTGGGGCACATGATCTCCGCGGGTGGAGGGCCTGGGGGTGGGAGTGGGGGGGTGCCTCTCTGGTCGACACACACTCACCTGGGCTGGGTATGGGGTCCGGCGGTGGTGGGGCCTTACCTGCTCGGTTGCACTGGCGCCTTGGGGCACGTGGTCGCTGTGGGTCTCGGGCTTCTCTGGTCGGCATGCACTCGCCTGGGCTGTGGATGGGGTCCGGTGGCGGCGAGGCCTACCTTCTCTGATGTGTAATATTTTGTGGCCTGAGTTTGAATAGTACACCCTCTGTGCTGCTGTGTTGGGAGAGAGCTCAGATGGAGGCATTGGAGGAGGGCAGTGGGAACTATGAATGGAGTAACTTACCATAAAGTCATTAAAACTTTCATTCTTTGTGGAGGAAACAGTATCCCTTAAATAGCCAACTGCCAGTGCTGGTGAGAAAGTTAGGAGATCTTAAAAATTTATAGTTCTTATTCATGAAATCGATATTTGCATTAAAAATGTTTGTTAGATTTGTCAGTGGCTCAGATCTATGTAACAAACAAGTGTACCACCTAGAGATAAGAAAAAGTGGTTTTGTAATTACTTTGGTTAAAATAATATAGCAATATTCACCTAGAGTTGTAGAAAAGGTTTCAGCTTGGGTAAAGAACATGTAATTTTCTGTGGAAAATGTGATTGGAGAAAAGATCCGAGTTTGTATAAGCATTTCCATGTTTATTAAGTTGAGAATTAGAGAAGGTCTAAGATACATTCCTTAAGAATATCTAGACCCTGCTGTAGTAGCCTCCTACACTGGTCTCTTTGCTTTCATTTTGATTCCTTCTGGTCCATTAGCCACTCTACTGCAAGATGATTTTTATGAGGTATGAATCTGACTATATTCCCCTTTACTTGAAACAAGCAAGTTACCTAATCTCTCTACCTCAATTTCTCATATGAAAAATGGGAATAATAAAGATGTTCTTCATGGAATTATTTGGAGGAATAAAATTTTTAAATAAAGGTAAAATATTTTGCACATTATTGAGCTCATTAAGTGTTTAGTAGAGATTATCTAATCATTATTAATAAGGCAACCCCTCTACCATGGCAAATAGGCCCTACCTATCTTTCCTGTCTTATTTTTGGCACCCGCATCCTGTTTTCCATTCATAAAACCATTTAATGTTTCCCACATGGCATTTTCTCTTCATGCATTTGCACTGTGATTTCCAATTCCCCAAATATACCTCTTCCTGCCTTTACCCCATCCTGCTTATTCTCTCAGTTCCCATAGCATACTTGTAAATGTATATATAGCATTTCATACCATAGTGCAGTTATCTCTTTGCTTGTCAATTTCCCTCACTAGTCTATGAGATCATTGAGTATAAAGGTGATATCTTTTTATTTTTGTATTTCTGTTTCTGGTAATTGTAGGCTTATAATTGAATGGTTGCTAAATAAATATTTGTTTTATTGAATGAGTGAATGAATGAACAAATAAATGGGGAGAATGGAATGAAAAGGAATGGAGAGGCTGTACAAAGCAGTGGTAAAGACAAAGGATTCTGGAGCCTGGGTTTATATCCCATCTCTGGAATTTACTTTTTGTGACCTTGAGTGAGTTACTTGATCTTTTTGTGCCTTCTTTTCCCCATATTTCAAATGGGAGTAACAATAGTATTTACTTCATAGGGTTGTAGTGAGGATTAAATGAGGTAATATATTTATAAAACTAATAGAACAGTACATGGTACATAGTAAGCTCTATTTAGGTGTTTGCTGCTGTTTCTGCTAGTATTTTTATTATTTTCCTGATGATTCAGAACCCATAGGCATCTTTATTATCAAGAATAGTATTATCTTTTTGCATTTAAGTTTGCTGCAAACTTTGAATTTTAAGATAATGTTCAAATCATAAAAGTTGTTTAATATGCCCTGGATTCTTTCTTTTTACAGGGTTCTATGGAGCAAGTCAGTTCTCATTTCTTGGAGCAGACCCTTGACAAGAAGCTTATGTCAGATCTGAGGGTAACTTGATTTTTTTGTTGTTTAAAGTGGGTTTCTGTAACTAACATCACGTAGCTATATGCTGAGTGTGTTGATTTCGTTTAGCAGCCCATGCATTTGTTAAGTTAATGTACAGTGACTAGATTACATTTTAATTAAAAATCCTAGTAACTTGGACCAAATTACAAGCTACTTCATTAAATTTTGTATTATTTTAATGAAATAGTTTGCAAAGGTTGTGTTTTACAAAGAAGAGGTAAGGTTAACTTTCTATTTATTAGAAACTACAAAGGTCTGGTCTTATTTTGTGAGATGGTATGACATCTTAGGACTACTTTTCAACAGCAGTTCCCATTGGAAGAGTGAGTAAATCCTTTCTCTGAATAGAAGCAATATGTCTCTTATGGAATGCTCTTAAGCTTTGACTGAAATGGTTCTCTAAAGTGGTTGTCAGGACCAAATATGAGTCTGAGAAAATGATACAGACATTCATTGACTATACCCTAATTTTTTAACTGTAAAAGTGATAATAAAGAGCTATAGCTTTTAAAAATGTAATATATGTACACAACGGAATATTACTCAGCTGTAAAAAGGAATGCAATATTATCATTCACAGCAACATGGATGAACTTAGAGAAAATCATATTAAGTGAGATAGGCCAGGCACAGAAAGAGAAATACCATGTGTTCTCACTCATAAGTGGGAGCTAAAATTATAAACGTATAAATAAAAGAAAGAAAGATACAACATTCCCAATAATACACTGAACTTTCAAAAGGACAACTGGGGTTACTAGAAGTAGGAAGGGAGAGGGGAGGGAGGAATGGGTAAAGGGCCATGAAATAGCAATGATATTGTATATTATTGAATATAATTTTTTTTTTTTAAATGACCAGTAAGGGGATCTTAATCATTGACTTGGTGTTATCAGCACCACACTCTCCCAAGTGAGCAATGGGCCAGCCCTGAATATAATGATATTCTGAAGTGAGCATTACATATTGCATGTGGGTGTTGATGTTCAACTCTGTACCCCACAGATATGTACAATCAATTTTGTTACAGTTAAAAAAAAAAAGAGTTATAGACTTTTTGATAAATAGAGGGAAACAGGAGATAATTTACCCATGTTCTCACTACCCTAACCCAAGGACTTTGGTCATTTTGGTATATTTCTCACACTATAGGTATTTTTCTTTTGTATGTTTTAAACATTGAATCATTGTATACAGATAATTTTGTAGTCTACTTTTTACATTTACCACTATATCATGCACTTTTTTTTTTTTCCATATTGTCAATTTCATACTTAGCATTTTATGGATTGCATAATATTCTGTTAAGTAGACATGCCATCACTTTTTAGTCCTTTCAGTATACTGGACAGTTAGATTCTCCTGACTTTTCCACTGTTATAAATCACATAAAGAGTATAATCTTCATGCATATTAGCTCTTTTCTTTTATTGAGTTATTCCATAATATAAATTCTTAACAATGGTAATGAAGTTGACATCTGTGCTTCATGAAACATTGCCATATGGCTTTCCTGAAGGGCATTGCCTTGATTTGAGGTCAGTGTTTGATTTTAAGTATTCTTTGTGTGTAGTATGATGGAAATGTAAAGAAGGAAATGCTCATGGTGAATGGAGAGGGATGGGTAATGCAAGGCTTTCCAAGAAATATCGCAAGGTACAAGCTTTAATGCTGGATCTAACACACATCCTTGCACACTCAGGTGCTATATCTCATCCGTGTCTCTCAGATGGTTAGCCATGAGGTTATGGACTCACACCAAGAAGGTTCATAAAAGGCTGATGTGTAGAGCGGGGTGCCAGTTCATTTATTTATGATGAGAACCATAGCTGTCAAGTGGACTGAATATTTACTTTCTCTGAGCAGTACATTCCCCTTAATCAATTTGTGTGGAAATTGAACTTACTAGATAATTTGGTGAACACAGTGTAGCTCAAGTAGAGCACAGTTTTGCCAAATAAAGACTTAATTCTACTGGAACTGAAAAAAATAGTTTTCTAGCATCAGTTTTTATTTACCCAAGATGGTTTTTGGAAGGGCGCTGCCATTATTTGCCTCTCTGGCTCTTCCTTTCCTATGTTGTTGCCATGGCAAACATAACTACCGATCTGAACAATGCTTTCTTTAGTTATCTTCATCTTCTTTATAAGGTTACTGCCTGCTGTTATAGACTTGTGAGCCTTTAGTCTCACTTTGATTTGCTGAGAAATTTTTTTAAAGTATAACCTTTAGAGAACAATTTTATGCCTTACCTTCTCATGTTCTTGGGGTGTACCTTAGTGTTGCCTCATAAACCTCCTGCAAGTAGTAATTGTTGTTGTCCTCTACAGAGGAAACGTACTGCACATGAGCGTGCCAAGGAACTTTACAGTTCAGGGGAGTTTTCCAGTGGCAGAAAGTGGGGAGATGATGCTCCCAAGGAAGAAGTAGATACGGGAGCTGTGAACTTGATTGAGTCGGGAGCTTGCGGAGCTTTTGTTCATGGGTTAGAAGATGAGATGTATGGTAAGTATGACTGCATAATAATAATAGTACTCATGTAATGAGTGACTCCTGTGTGTCAGGTATTATACTGAGTGATATACAAGGGTACTTCAAAAATTCTGTGAAAACATAAAATTAAAAGATAATGTGAGTCTTTGTGCTATGGATTGAGTTGCATCCCCCAAAGTGTCATGTATTAGAAACTTAATCCCCACTCTGACAGTGTTAAGAAGGTGGGAAATCCTATTGTGGTAATTGAAAGATGGGGCCTTTAAAAGGTGATTAGATTATGAGGACTGTTCTCTTGTGAATGGATTGATCTATTCATGTGGTAATGGATGTGGTCCCAATGGCTTAATATAGAGAGTGAATGAGCAGGTTAGCTCTCTTTTGCTCAAGCCATTTGCCATGTGACACCCTGTATTGTTGTGAAAAGTCACTACCCACTAGCAAGGCCCTCAACATATATGTTCCTGGGACTTGGATCTTCCCAGCCTCCGAAATTGTAAGAAATAAAATTTATTTCTTTATAAATTACTCAGTTTCAGATATTTTGTCATAAGCAAGAGAAATGGACTGATATACTTTCCATGAATTTTTTGAAGTATCCTTGTACATACATTATCTCATTTAGTCCTCACAGTCACTCTGTGAGGCAGCTACTATGATTTTTATTTTACAAAAAGAAGAGCCTGAGACCCAGGTAGTATGATACAGTGGTTAAGAGTATGGGCTTTGGGTTCAATCAATCTAGATTCAAATTCCAGCATTTCCATGAAATGGGGATAATAGTGTCTTTCTGAGTTGTAAGAATTAATTGAGATTATATATATACATAAAGTGCTAGGCATAATACATGACCTATTTATAATAAGCACTTAATAATGGGTAGTAAAAATTGATTTTAATAACAGTAGTAAATTATTAGTCACTCAGCTAGTAAGAGACAGAAGCAAGTTTTAAACCTAAGTACGTCTCACCACAAAGCCTTTATATGACTGATAAAAGTTTTCACCTTCACTATTGAAAGATATTTTTGTGGGAATAGAATTCTGGATTAATATATATATCTTTTTCCTCACAGTCTTTCAAAGATGTTGCTTCATAGGTTCCTGGTTTACATTGTTTCTGTCGAGAAGTCTGCTGTTATTTTTATCTTTATTCCTCTGTACATAATGTGTCTCTTTTTCCCCAATCTGCTTTTAAAATTTCCCTTTATCACTGGTTTTAAGCAATTTGATTATGATATGCCTTGGTATAGTTTTCTTTATGTTTCTTGTGCTTGCAGTGTGTTGAGCTGCTTGGATCAAATAGTTTATAGTTTTCATCACATTTGGAAAATTTTTGGCTGTTATTTCTTTAGATGTTTTTGTGGCCCCATGGCCCTTTGGGCACTCCAGTTACACATACATTAGGGTACTGAAGTTATCCTGCAGCTCACTGATACTCTACTTTTTTTTTTTTTTTCCATTTTTTTTCTCTTTGTGTTTCCTTTTGGGTAGTATCTGTTGCTTTGTCTTTGAATTCACTAATCTTTTCTTCTGCAATGTCTAATTTGACTTTAATCTCTTGATCCAGTGCATTTTTCATCTCAGTGTAGTTTTTATCCCTAGAAGTTTGATTAGGATTTGGGTCTTTTTTAGTGTCTTCCATGTCTCTACTTAACATGTTTATCCTCTTGCCATGTCAACAGATGATATATTTATAATAATTGCCCTAATGTTCTTGTCTACTAGGTCTGTTATTTGTGTGATTTCTGGGTTGGTTTTGATTGATAGATTTTTCTCCTCATTATGGATTATCTTACCCTGTTTCTTTGTGTGCTTGTTAATTTTTTTTTTTTTTTGACAGCTGGCCAGTAAGGGGATCTGGACCCTTGACCTTGGTGTTGTCAGCACCATGGCTCCAACCATGTGAGCTAACTGGCCAGTGCCTGGTAATTTTTAACTGGATGCCAGACATTGTGAATTTCACTTTATTCGGGACCAAACATTGTTTTATTCCTATAAATATTCTGGGTCTTTGTTCTGGGATGCATTTATTCAGGTCTTATTTTGAAGCTTTGTAAGGTGGGACCAGAGCAGCATTTAATCTAGGGCTTACTTTTCTCCACTGCTGAAGGAATATTCTTCTGAATAAACTATTATATGCCCTATATGAGATCTGGAGATTGTTCCCTCTAATCCTTTTGGGTGGTTCTTTTCCATCCCTCAGATAACTTTCTCACAGATTAGAACTCAGCTGAAAACTTAAGGGGGACCCTCTGCAGATCTCCCAAGATCACTCTCTCTCTCTATTCAGCTCTGTCTGTCCTTCCTGGTACTTCGCCCTGTCAACTCTAGCCACATTGGCCTCCCCAGAGTCCCAGCTCTATCTTCTCAAATCAGGGAGATCTAAGACCTGGAAACTTTCTCAGCATTAAACTGCTGTAATCACACAGCTCATTTCATTTATTTCCCATTCCTCAGAAATCACTGTCCTTCATTGCCTGATGTCCAGTGTCTGGAATACTGTTGTTACATACATTTTGTCTCTTTTATCCTGGAAGGATAAAATTTGTCCTCCTTACTTCATCTTGGCTGTTAATAGAAGTCCTGCAAAGCCCTTGTGATTTCCGTAATGTGATGCTATCTATCTCTCATAAATCTCAGAATGACAGTACTTTGAGATGATTGATTCCAACCCCCTCATTTTCAGTGAGGGTAACAGACCTGGAGCAGTAATGCTGATTGTCCGAATTTTAATGTATGTTTATGTTAGAGACAGGATTAGAACCCAGCTCTTAAAAATGCCTATAAAAAAATGGCCTCAGAATAGAACTACTTCTTAGAAGGAGAAGAGTAGTATTTTTGTTTTTTGTTTTGTTTTGTTTTGTTTTGTTTTGTTTTGTTTTGTTTTGAAGGCTTGCCAGTACAGGGATCTAACCCTGGACCTTGGTGTTATTAACACCGTACTCTAACCAGCTGAACTAACTGGCCAGCTCAAGAGTATTATTTTTGAAGGACAGTTTTTTTTATTAGTATATGTAAGAATTGGGTTTCTCTATTCAATTTGCTAAGACGTTCCCTATATATGGAAATTAGTTAAAGCCACTTCAGCTTTTTTATTTTTTATGAATTTGAAACGTGAATTACTATTTAAATAGTATTAGATAGTAAGGAAGTCCAGTTATTAAAACCCGTTTTTCCCTAAGATGAGTAACTGAAGCCTATTTTGTTTTGTTTCTACTAGCATATTTGCTTGGTTTAGTTTCTGCAATTGGATTTCATCACTATTAATGTTTATATGGTTTATTTTTACAGTTTTCAGTTTGTCACTAAGATTTAATTAAAGTAACAAGTTTGGAAAGTGAGTAGACCATAACCAGGTAGCAGGTATGGCAGCTTTCTAATTATATCATATTTATCAAATTCCAGGTAAATTAGGGTTTTAGGGGCCCATTTCTTTTTTTCTTTTTCTTTTTTTTTTTAATTTTATTTTGTCGATATACATTGTGCTCCCCATCACCAAAACCTCCCTCCCTTCTCCCTCCCTCCCTCCCCCCCAACAATGTCCTTTCTGTTTGCTTGTCGTATCAACTTCAAATAATTGTGGTTGTTATATCTTCTTCCCCCTCCCCAGTTTGTGTGCGTGTGTGTGTGTGAATTTATATATTAATTTTTAGCTCCCACCAATAAGTGAGAACATGTGGTATTTCTCTTTCTGTGCTTGACTTGTTTCACTTAATATAATTCTCTCAAGGTCCATCCATGTTGTTGCAAATGGCAGTATTTCATTCGTTTTTATAGCTGAGTAGTATTCCATTGTGTAGATGTACCACATTTTCTGTATCCACTCATCTGATGATGGGCATTTGGGCTGGTTCCAACTCTTGGCTATTGTAAAGAGTGCTGCGATAAACATTGGGAAACAGGTATACCTTCGACTTGATGATTTCCATTCCTCTGGGTATATTCCCAACAGTGGGATAGCTGGGTCGTATGGTAGATCTATCTGCAATTGTTTGAGGAACCTCCATACCATTTTCCATAGAGGCTGCACCATTTTGCAGTCCCACCAACAATGTATGAGAGTTCCTTTTTCTCCGCAGCCTCGTCAGCATTTATCGTTCATAGTCTTTTGGATTTTAGCCATCCTAACTGGGGTTAGATGGTATCTCAATGTGGTTTTGATTTGCATTTCCCAGATGCTGAGTGATGTTGAGCATTTTTTCATATGTCTGTTGGCCATTTGGATATCTTCCTTTGAGAAATGCCTACTTAGCTCTTTTGCCCATTTTTTAATTGGGTTGCTTGTTTTCTTCTTGTAAAGTTGTTTGAGTTCCTTATATATTCTGGATATTAATCCTTTGTCAGATATATATTTTGCAAATATTTTCTCCCACTCTGTTGGTTGTCTTTTAACTCTTTTAATTGTTTCTTTTGCTGTGCAGAAGCTTTTTAGTTTGATATAATCCCATTTGTTTATTTTTCCTTTGGTTGTTAGGGGCCCATTTCTGAGAATGAAATGGAGCCTTATTTCGTTGTCTGTAGACTAACGTAGTATCTCACATTCTTTTAGTCTTTTAATTCTTCCATCTTCTCCCTTCCTTTTGGGACTTTGTACATGCAGTTCCTCTGCTTAGAAAGATCTTTTCTTTCTTTTTGACCTACCAGCACCTTCAGGTATTGTTTTAGGGGTCACTTGTTCCAGAAAGTTGCTTCTGATCTGGTTGTCTGGGCCATGTGCCTCTTCTATTTTCTTGTACTCCCTGTGCTTTTCTACTGTAACATTCATCACTCTGTAGTGCTGTTAACTCTTCTTATTTGTAAGTGCTGGGAGACAGTCTTGTTTTTGTTCATGTTTGTATCTTCAGTACTAAGCACAGAGCTAGTATGTAGCTAAGCCAGGATCTGATTACACATGTTGAAATGCCAATTGTTGAATCTTTTTTTCCCCTAGTGTAGCAGATTCCTTTTCTCTGCCCTGGACCCTTAAGGAGTCTGTTACAGATTTTCAACATTACAAAAAGTCCAGTAGAAAATGTTAATTTACTTGCCTGTAACCTCTCTGTACAGATAGAGCACAACACCAAGTTTCTTTCCTTCCACTTGGAATTGTACCCGTTCAGATCACACTGATTATCTCATGCTGATCAGAAGTTCCTATGTGGTTCTCTTGATGAGCTTGCAAAGGTTACACATGAGTCAGTGTGGCATAATGGATAAAACCCTAGGAAGAAGAGCCAGCACTTAATGTGTTTGGGTTCATCTCTGGCTTGCTTTACAATTATTAGCAATTTCATGTTTAAATCATATTATTGTGAAGTAGAGAAAATCCTTTCCTTCTGATGAAAAGGAGGAATTCATAACTACCAAGAAAAATCTGAATCATCTTCCTTTAATGTAGTAAGTCTACTTTGAACGTGGCTATAAAACCGTCCTTACACAAAGAGCAAATTATGTTTGTGAGTTTCAACCACAACTTTAAGTTTAGTGGGGTTTTTTTTGGTTTTGTTTTGTGTTTTTTGAAACTGTACATTTTGTTGCAGAACCATTTGGGAACCACTGGAACAAAACAACCATATATGGAAGTCTTGTGAGCATTGTCTATATGTTACTCAGTTCTCATCTGTGTATCCTAGCAGTTAGTGCAAGGCCTGGCATATAGTATGTGTTCAGGAAACATTTATTAGTGAATGAATGAAGGACTGCCTGAGTTCAGTGGCTTTACCCTTACATGTTCAGAGCTTGCAAATAGGTAGAAGACATGCCTTTGTTTTCAGAGTGCTTACAAAACCCATACTTGTGCCCTAGCTAATATTTATTGAACGTTCAACATGTACCAGGTAGTGTGCTATGTGCTTTACCCCCCCTGCATTATCTCATTTACTCCTAACAACTCTATAAGGAAATAGATATTATTTCATTTAACAGTGAGAAAATTGAGCTGCCAGAAAGTTACTTATTTAAGATCATACTTCAAGTTAGTGGAGGGATCACTCTCCACAATTTGATCTAAAACCTCTGTCATTCCAAAACATGTGTCTTTAACCACTATCTACCTGATACTAGCCTAGAATCAACTGACCTGAGTACTAGTCTTATCTCTGCCCTCATTCACTTTGAGGCAAGTTAATTCAATTTGCTGAATCTTTTTAAAATGAGAATTGTGATATCTAGCTTATTTTATCTTAATAGTCATAATAGTATTTAATAACTGACTTTTTAAAAAGTAATTTACTGTGGTTGGAATACTGAGATAACTAAAAAACTTAGTTTTCCAGAGATTCAGTTGATGGAAACAGACATGTGACTCGATCACATGTAGGTGGGGTCAGATTTAAACCGTAGTCCTTTTGACACCAAAGTTTATATTTATCATGAAGGTGGTAGCTGAATCTGTGGGCATGGAGGAGATCTCCGAGGGAGAGTTTGTAGAGGGAGAGGAGTAGAGAATGAAAGACAACCTGAATGAGAAGGAATCCTGCTTGGATTTTTGCCATGGCTCTTAACTTGATGTGCAGTTTTATTTGTCCCGTTTTCTCTAGAGGTCCGCATTGCTGCAGTGGAAGCTCTCTGCATGCTGGCCCAGTCTTCACCCTCTTTTGCTGAGAAGTGCCTTGATTTCCTGGTTGACATGTTTAATGATGAAATTGAAGAAGTACGTCTGCAGTCCATACATACCATGAGAAAAATTTCTAACAATATTACCCTCCGAGAAGATCAGCTTGACACTGTCCTGGCTGTGTTAGAGGTAAGCGTTTCCAGATTGTTATTCATTTCTTCATCAAATACCTACTGAGTGCTGCCCCCCACCCCCCACTTTTAAAAAAAAAAGCAAACAGGTATTATGCTGGGTATTGGTGAGACTACAGTATATCAAGCTGCACAATTCTGCCTTGTCAACACACCTCTCCTCCAGGATGGAGGAAACTGACTGTTAAACAGGAAATTTGAATAAGCTTGTTATTTCTATGATCTGGAAAAGACCAGATGCCCTGGGAATATAGAGTATCTAACCTCAATTGGCTGAAGGGAGGTTGGGGCAATGGGGAAGAAAAAAGGAATGCTCCAGTGGACACTTGAAGGAGGAGTGGGACTTAATGAGGCATTTTTTTGTTAAGGAGAGAGTGGCACTCGTGAAGGGGTACCTGAGGGTAAAAGGATACGAAGCAGAGGAAGCAATGTCTAAAGATCCAGAGTAAGAGAGAATATGATGTTTTCAAGGACTTAAAAGGAGTTCATTATAATGGTAGCATAAAGAGTTGGGGGGAGGGGAGGAAAATGGCTGTAGGTAAGGCAGGGTCTAAATAATGAAGACCTCTTTTCAGCCTTTGATTTGATTTCCTTCTTCTAGTAAATCATAGGCTGTTACAGCAGGAACGGATCTTAGGGACTGACTTATTCAACCCTGGAGTTTTATAGAGAAAAAGGTAATTTGTTTGAGGTCACACAGATCATAAGTGGCTGTGCGGGGATATAAACACAGATTTGCTTTCCAGGCTACATAATTCTATGTGGTTCTTGGATTAATTTTTCTGAAGTGTCTGGATTTTCTTTGTGAGTACTGAAGTTTTTCAAAATATGCATAAATGAGATTTGGCTTCTGGTTTCCTCTTTTATTTTGTGGTTTTTCAGATGTGAAAGAGATAACAATTTGATGCTTAGTTATTAGCACACTTGTTACAGATTTCTGTTACATATTTTAGAAAAGCAGATTGGGTACTTTGGTTTTGAGGGTCACTATCATTCTCTCAGTTGCTTAGCACTTCTATTAAGATTTTTTTTGCTGAATTATAAATCTTTATTTTTAATCTCTCATGTATTTTTTCCTACAGAGTTCAAGTTTACATTCCATGGATTGTTCTCCATGGATGATCTCTATAAACTAGCCATTCCTTTCTTTTTAGCTTTCTTTCCCACCATTCGTCACCTCGTGTGTTCCTTACACATCATGTTTTTCCTCACCATTTTGCCTTTCCTGTACTTTTTCCTCCCTGCATACAAAATTGCCACTTTTCACTGAGTAGACTTCTATTTATTCCCACAGTCCACATTAGGCAACATATCCAGGAAGCCTTGCCTAACTACTACTGGCCCCACCCCTGGGAGGGCTAAATGCCACTCCTCTGTATTCCCATAACACCCTGTGTATAGTACTCTAGCATTTTTCAGTAATTTTCTATTCCATAATACTGTGAGCTTCTCTGGGGGGCAAGGACCTGGATTTTTTTCATTTTTTATTCAAAGTATCTTGCATTGTCTGGCACAATTAGGTGTCCAGTAAGTGTTCGCTGACTACCTGAGCTATGTTTTTTATTTTTTTATAAAGATGACCGGTAAGGGGATCTTAACCCTTGACTTGGTGTTGTCAGCACCACACTCTCCCAAGTGAGCTAACCGGCCATCCCTATATAGGGATCTGAACCCATGGCCCTGGTGTTATCAGCACCACACTCTCCCAAGTGAGCCATGGGCCAGCCTGAGCTATGTTTTTTTTAGTTGACAATTAATAATTATGTATGTTTATGGAGTACAGTATGAGGTTTGGATACATGTTTACAATGTGGAGTGATTAAATCAGGCTAATTAACAAATGCATCATGTCATATACTTTTATTTTTTATGGTAAAAACATTTAAAATCTACTCTTTTAGCAGCCATGTTATGTGTCGATGTATACAATTATTCACAGAGTCACGGGTATGCTTATTTGTGAGTATATCTGTGTATAACTCACAAAGAATTTGTATAGGTATAAACTTCTTGACTTGGAATTCTGTTCAAGAGTTTAGACTTATATAAACTCATTCTCTCTCTCTCTTTTAAAAATTCCATCTAGTTAATTAATTAGTTTTATTTATTTATTCATTTTTGGTGGCTGGCTGGTATGGAGATCTGTACCCTTGACCTTGGTGTTATAACACTGTGCTCTAACCAACTGAGCCAACTGGAGAGCCCTAAACTATTTTTTTGCCCTGCTAGTTACTGCTCCCTTACGTTTACTGTGTCACTGTACTTTGTTGCTTTGACCCTCCAAGCTGGAATTTGTCTTTTTTAAAAAAAAAAAACTGTGCTGAGATATTACCCTGCCTAGAGAAATTCATTTATGGTAAGTACTGTCTTTGTACTGGAAATATAGTGGTGTCAAAAACAGGCAGGGTCCCTGTTCTCATGGAACTTACATTCTAAAGAGAGGTAGAGTAAACAAACAAAAGTGATTTCAGATAGTGATAAATCTCATGCAAAAGATAAACAGCATGAGGAGTGGAGAATTTTACTGTAAGTGGTTAGTAAAGCCTTTCTGGGGAGAAGATGTTTGAGCTGAGTCTTGAATGACAAAAAGAAGCCAGCTCTGTGAAGACCGAGAGAAGGAAGTTCAGGTAGAGGCAACAGCTAGTAATGGAAAGGCTGTAAGGCACAAATGAGCTTTGGTGTGTTTGCAGGACAGAGAGTAAGAAGGCCAATACTATAGGTGGAACATAGAAGGTAGAAATGTGGTATGAGATGAACTCTGAGAGGGATATAGTGGACAGGTGGAGAGCCTTGTAGGCTATTGTGTGATGTCTCGATTTTATTGTAAGCATTATCGGAAACCAACCATTGGAGGATTTTATTAAGACGAGTGACATGTCGATTTTGCCTCTTTTCAACATTTCTCATTCTTGAAGTCTTGTTGAAATTCATATTGGATAGATTGGCTTTTTCCCTCATTCCTTCATTTAGTATGTAGTTTTTGAGTACCAGGCCCATGTCTCTCTTATTTTAGCTTTCCCATTTTACTGATGGCAGATTTTTGTGTATTTTTCTTATCTCCCTGATGAGATTATTAGCTCCTTAATAAGGAGAGTGACCCTGTACTATATTCCTTTCGGAGTTTAATGTGGTGACTTATGCATAGTGAATGCTTAATAAACATTTCCTAAAATGAATCTGCACAACTGGGAATTATACAGTTCTTAAACACAAATCAAAATCGTTTTCATATTACTTTGAAAATTCTTTTTCCAATACACTGATACAGCCACCTACTATCAGTGATGGAGATTCGTTCATATAGGAAGCATCATATCTTATGGTTAAGATCACAGTGTTTAGAGCTAGACTGATCTGAATCAACTTGTCAGTTCCTCTCTTTGGTCTTTCCCTGTTTTCTTCTGTTTCTTTAATATGTCTTGACCACCTATTATGTACCAGGTGCTATACTCATGGGGGGATACAATAGTGAGCAAAAGCCATGGCCCTGTTCTCATGGTCTTTATAGTTTAGATATGGGGGAAACAAACAAATAATGACAGATATGAAAGTATAATAATAAGCTGAGATAAGCTCAAGACAGAAAGGAGTAAGGTCCCATAGGAGTATACAGAGGAACTTTGTTTTTTGGGACTAAGGGGGTACAACAGTCAGGAAAGGCTGAACAACAAAGGAGGACTTAGGCACTAACTTGGCAGTTGGGAGTGTGAGGTATAAGAAGATTTCAGGCAGAGGAGCAGCAGGTATAGAAGATCTGTGGAAGGTGGGAACACGGCACATTTGAGGGACCAACAGAGGGCTGCGTGGCTGGAACAAAGAGCTAGTGAGTGTGGTATGAAATTAGGCTGAAGGGGTAAGTTGGGCCAGCTCATGCAGAGCCTTGAAAGTCATGTTAAGAGAAAAGCAGCTGGAAGCCATTAAAGGATTTTAGCAGAGTATCATACTAGCTTCGTGACATTTGACAAATTAATCTCTCTTGTCCTTGGTTTTTTCATCTATCAGGTGAGGATAATTTCAGATATTCACATTGTTCTTATGAGAATTAAATGAGAGAATTCATGTAAAGTACTTAGCATAGTGCTTAGCAGTTAGAAAGTGTTTGTATGGTAATAGTTGATAGTATTGGTGAAGTCATTTTAGAAGTATTCACTGATTTTTTTTTTTTCCTGAGCCGGTTCTGTACCAGGTTCTGTGGATGCCAGACAGTACTAGATCTTGCCTCTGAGTTGCTCATAGTTTTATA
Organism: Cynocephalus volans; assembly: GCF_027409185.1. Taxonomy (NCBI): domain Eukaryota; kingdom Metazoa; phylum Chordata; class Mammalia; order Dermoptera; family Cynocephalidae; genus Cynocephalus; species Cynocephalus volans. The sequence goes on from NC_084463.1 coordinate 96,916,998, forward strand.
GGGAAGGCAGCAGTATAAACCAGTAATTATAGATAGTATTCAGAGTGAAGTAAGGAATGGTATTCTAGGCAGAGGGATAGCAAATGACCATAGGTAAAGGCTGGAAGGGGTGAAATGTCACAGTGTGGACAGAGAACATTGAGAAGTTGCTGTGGCTGTGAGAGAAAAGTAATGGGAGATGAAACAGAAGAGATGAGCAGGGAACTGATTGTGACGGGCCTTGTGTGTTGTGCTGAGAAGCCTGATCTTTATCCTTGGGGCAGTGGGAAGCCAAATGAAGTTCCTAAACAGTAGAATGATATGATAGATGTGTTTATTAGGAAGTTGACCCCACTAATTGTATAGAGTAAAGAGATGAGAGAACTGCAGGATGAAAGAGGGTGCCTGCAGAATAGAAAAGGCATGCCTCCAACCAATCTTGAAGAAGACTCACAGGATACTGATATTTTGCTATGTGGATGTAGATGTGTCGTTTAAATTTCTTAGTTTGATTTTTTTCGTGTATTTTGTAAAACCTAAAACTGTAAAACTTATAGAAGTTTTGGCAATATGGGAAAATATTTCTGACCTTGGATTAGACAAAGATTTCTTAGATATAGTACTAACATTATGATCCATAAAAGAAAGAAATACATACATTGAACTTCATCAAAATTAGAAAGATCTTTAATAAGTTACTTTTAAGGAATTTTAAAGACAGTACAACAATGTGACTTTACTTGGTGTCACATAACGGTACACTATACAATGGTTAACATGGTAAGTTTTATGTAGATTTTACCACAATAAAAAAAGGTAATGCGACCAAATCAACACATATAATGCCTTTGACATATTAACAGTACAAAAAAGGAGGGTGGGATTTGGACACAGAAACATGCTTAGAGGGAAGATGAGGTGAAGACACAGGGAATGTGCCATCTACAAGCCAATGAATTCCTGAGGCTACCAGGAGTTAGGAGAGAGGCGTGGAACAGATTTTTCTGTCACAGCCCTCAGAAGGAACCAACCCTGCCAACACCTTGATTTTGGACTTCTAGTCTCCAGAACCGGGACAGTAAATTTCAGTTGTTTGAAGCCATAAAAAAAAAAAGACAAGCCACAGAGTGGGAGAAAATATTAACAAAACACACATCTGATAAAATATAAAGAATTCTAAAAATTCAATAATAAGAAAACAACCCAATAAAAAATGAGCAAAAGATGTGAACAGACACCTAACCAAAGGAGATAAACAGTGGCAAATAAGCATGTAAAAACATGCTTAACATTACTAGTCATTAGGGAAATGCAAATTAAAACCCCTGTGAGATATTATAACACTCCTAATAAAATGGCTAAGAAACAAAATAAAGAAACCCTGACAATATCAAGTGCTGGTGAGATTGGTAAGCGTAGTCAATTGAATTATGTCCCCCAAAACCTCAATGAAGCTTAAATTGTCTCCCAAGTTTTATGTATTAGAAACATGGCCCCCACCGTTACTGTTAAGAGGGTCGGAAATCCTATTATGGTAATTGGAAGGTGGAGCCTCGAAGAGGTGATTGGATTGTAGAACAGTGCAGTAGTGAATGGATTAAAAATGGTGGTCAGGGGCATAGTTCTGCACACTTTAAAAGAAGAAGAGCATCTGTCTCTCTCACTCTGCTCTCTCTTGCTTCCTCTTGCCATGTGATCTGCTTGTACCTGCTGGCTGCTGGCTGCCTGCCGCTTTCTGCCATGAGTAGAAGCAGCCTGAGGCCTGCGCCAGATGCGTTCCAGAATTGTAAGCTAAATAAACCTCTGTTCTTTATAAATTACCAGTCTCAGGTATTCTGTTATAGCAACACAAAATGGACTAATACAGAAAATTGGTACCAGAGAAATGGGGTGTTGCTTACAAGTACTTGAAAATGTGGATGCCGCTTTGGAACTGGGTATTAGGCAAAGGTTGGAGGAGTTTGGAGGACTCAGAAGACAAAAAGACAAGGGAAAGTATGGACTGTATGAGAGACTGGTTACATGGTGGCAAGCAGAATGCTGATAGAAATATGGACTATAAAGACCATTCTAAGGAGGTCTCAGATAGAAATAAGGAGTTTATTGGAAACTGGGGAAAAGATCATCCTTGCTGTGAACTGGCAAGGGACTTGGCTGCATTGTGTCCAGGCCCTAGGACTTTGTGGAAGTTGGAATTTAGGAGTCATGAACCAGAGTATCTGGTGGAAGAAATTTCTAAGCAGCAAAGCATTAAGGAAGCAGCATGGCTACTTGTAACAGCTTACGCTGAGTTATGGCAGAAAAGGCATGATGTAAAGCCAGAATTTAAAAGGGAAGCAGACTGTAAAGATTTAGAAAATTTGCAGCGTGGCCATGTGGTGGAGAAGCAGAGAGTATTTTCAGAAGGAAAATTCAATGGTTATAAGAAGATTAACACAAGAGTACGGGATTATCAAGAGAAGAGGAAACTGGCTCTGACAGCATTGCAGAAACCTCTGGGTTCAACCCTTCCATTACAGGCCCAAAGGCCTAGGGAGACAGAATGGTCTTGGGGAACAGACCTGAGGTGCCCTCCATGGGCTCACTGCCTAAGACCACCTCAGGAAGCTGCTTCCAGCATTAGTACCCCAGCTGCTCTAAACTGTCACCAGGTGTGGCTGGACCTGCAGCTTTGGAAAATACAAGCTGGAAGCCTTGGCATCCATGTGGTGTTAGGTCTGCAGGCTTGCAGAATGCTAGAGCTGTGGAAGCTTGGGAGCCTCCACCCCCATTTCAGAGGATGTATGGAAAAGTCTGGGGGCCCAGGAAGAGATCTGTCACAGGGGCGGAATCACTGTAGACAACCTTGGCTAGAGCAATGCCGAGTGAAACGTGGGGTTGGAGTTGCAGCAGAGAAACCCCATCAGTGCCATGTCTAGTGGAGCCGTGAGAGTGAGACCACCACAGAGACCCCAGACCTGTGGAGCTACCAGTGTCCAACACCAGTCTGCAAGAGCTAAAGCATCACCTGAGACCAGGAAAGCCATAAGAGTGGAGCTGCCCAAGGACTTGGGGACACCAGCATGCAGAGGAGGTTGAACATGGAGTCAAGTTACATGATTCACCAGCTTTGAGATTTAATGCCTGCCCTTCTGAGTTTTGGACTTGCTTAGGACCTGTTACCCCTTTCTTTTGGCCTATTTCTCTCTTTCGGATTGGGAATATGTACCCTGTGTTTGTCCCATCGTTGTATCTTGGAAGTATATAATGTATTGATTTCACAGATGTGACTTTGAACTTTGGACTTTTGAGTTGAAACAAGTTGAGACTTTGTGGATGAAATGAATGTATTTGTATGTGAAAAGGACATGAATTTTGGGGGGCCAGGGGTGAAATGTAGTGGATTGAATTATGTCCCCCCAAAACCCAATGAAGCTTAAATTGTCTCCCAAGTTTTATGTATTACAAACTTGGCCCCTACTGTGACTGTTAAGAGGGTGGGAAATCCTTTTACAGTAATTCAGTAATTGAAAGGTGGAACCTTGAAGAGGTGATTGGGTTGTGGGACCATGCAGTAGTGAATGGATTAAAAATGGTGGTCAGGGGCATGGTTCTGAGGGCTTTAAAAGAAGAAGAGAGCCTGTCTTTCTCTCTCTGGTCTCTCTCTGCTTCCACCATCTTGCAGTGTGAGACCCTTGGGTCACTGTCACCACCACGAGATGGACTTTGGACTTCCTAGCCTCAGAAACTAAGCAATAAATTTCATTTTCTTATAAATTACCCAGTTCCATGTATTTTGTGTTAAGCAACAAAAACGGACTAATACAGTAAGCAACGGGAACTGTCATGCATTTTGCTGGTGGGAGTGCGAGATGCTAGAGCCACTTTGAAAAAATTAGTGTAACAGTTTCTTAAAAGTTAAACATATGACCTGAAATCCTACTGCAAAGTATTTACTAAAGAGAATCGAAACCTATGTTCACACAAAACCTATATGTAAATGTTTATTGTGGCTTTATGTGGATTAATCCAAAACTGGAAACAATCTAAAATCTTTCAGTTGGTGAATGGGTAAGCTGTGGTACATCCATATAGTGGAATTCTTCTCGGTAATAAAAAGAAATAAACTACTGATACACACGACAACATGGATGAATCTCAAATGCTTTATGCTAAGTGAAAGGAGCCAGACAAAAAGAAGGATAGTGTATGATTCCATTTGTATGACGTTTTGAAAAAGTAGGCTGGGGTGTGAGTGGAAGACTACAGAGGGACACGAGAAAAATTTTTGGGTGATGGATGTATTCTATATCTTAGTTGTGATGATGGTTACACAACTGCATGCATTTGTTAAACTCATAGAACTGTACACTAAAAAGAGTGAATTTTACAAAATATAAATTATATGTCAGTTAATCTGACTTAAAAAAAAATGCTTTCAGGGCCGAGCCCGTGGCGCACTTGGTAGAGTGCTGCGCTGGCAGCGCGGCGACGCTCCCGCCGCGGGTTCGGATCCTATATAGGACTGACCGGTGTACTCACTGGCTGAGTGCCGGTCACGAAAAAACGACAAAAAAAAAAAAAAAAAAAAAATGCTTTCAGATCCCATTTCTCCCTAAAAAGAACCAAGGCTCCTCAGAGAAATGGCTGATTCCAGGTTTGTGGCAGAAAATATAATAAGATGAGCTTGGACCATCTAGTTGTACAGAAAGCAGATATTAGCTATCAAAGTCCTCTAGGATCACATCAAAAAGACTAGGAGAGAATTTAAATAGCCTCTCATTGGCCAAAGTTGGAACACATTAGTAAGAATAGTTACAAATATGTCAAGATTCATGATAATTAAAAAACAAAAACACCTTGTTAGTCATCTTTGGAAGATGCCAAATAGTCAACTCATTATTTTGAAAATTGGTAAATTAAAATATCAAGCATTTATTTTTCTTTTTCCTAAACAAACCGAACTTCAAGATAACCAAACAGTTAAGAATGATAGAATTTGTTTATCAGTTTACATCGTTAATGAATTACTAGATCGAGGCAGTGTTCATCAATGATTATGTACTAACATCACAGAAAAGAAAAAGACATCTTATAGTTCCTGAAGGAAGTACCATGAGGTGATCTTATTAAAAAAATTGACCCCAAACCAGTTAAACCCTCCAACTACCATTATAGGACATAAAGGGGAGAAATTGCAAGGAAAAACACTAGATGGAAAGGCATTTTATATTTTTAAAGATACTTTAGAGACATATTACTTAATTGCAGTGTGTGGACCTTATTTGGAGCCTGATTAAAGCAAACAAAAAATTTCCGTCAATCATAAAAAATTGAATACTAACTTGATAATTGCTATTAGGAATTTTTAAATTTTTTAGGCATGATATTGGTATTGTAGTTATTTTTTGTAAAGCATCTTTATTTTTTAGAGTTATTTATGGAAATATGTACTAATAAAATGCTATGATTTCTCTGATTGGCTTCAAAACATGACTTGGAAGAGTGGGTAAAAGTATAGATGAAACAAGATTGGCTATGAGTACAGTTGAAACTGGGAGATTTATTGTCTCTACTTTTACATATGCATATCTTTCAAATTGTCCATATTTAAAAGTTTTAATGAACTAGTAAAAAATGTTATGGAGATATCAAGCAAGGTTAGAACTGGTATGTGTCCATTTAATTTAGCATAAAGAAGTTGTTGACCACCTTTTCTAATCATTTTAGTGAGGTTGAACAGCCGGTGTTGGGAACAGAGGCCACTTCTCTGACATCATCTCTTACTACTCACTTTTTGTTTACTCTGCTCTAGCCACCCTGGCTTCCTTGCTATTTTTCAAACATGCTTCCACCTCATGGCCTTTGTGCTTTCTGTTCCTTTTGATTATACTATTCCTTTTGATTATGTAAAATACCCCACCTATCTCAGCACTCTTTCCCTTAACCTGCTTTTTATTTTCTCCATAGTACTTATCTCTGTCTAATCTATATATTTATTTACTTATTTTTGTCTTCCCACTATAATGAAGCTCTGGTGGATTTGATTTTAATCACTGCTATGTCCCCATTATCTGGCATATATAGGTGACTGATAAATGTTTGAATTTTTAGAAAGTGTTTAATAAATGTTGAATTTTAGGGTCGGCCAGTTAGCTCAGTTGGTTAGAGCGTGGTGTTAATAACACCAGGGTCATGGGTTCGGATCCCCATACTGGCTAGCTACCAAAAAACAAACAAAAAAACCCCCAAAATAATTGTTGAATTATGGGTGAATGAATGAATGAACAAATAAATGAATTCTTTAGATCTCACCTCATGTCACCTCCTCTGTGAATCCTTCCCAACTACCAGCCCCTCCTCTCTCAGAAAAATGAGAGACTCTTTATCTTGTACTTCCATTGTAACTTGTACCCTCCTCCATAACAGCAATCATCTGATTGCTACTATTTGTCTTCATGCATATGTCTCACCTTCTAGATAGTGAATTTCTGGAGAGCAGGAACTATGGCCGCCGTTACACTCCTGTCAAATATTTTACACTTCAGCCACCCCGAACTACTGTATTTGTAGCTCCTTCAGTATCCTTTTTTCTCTCATGCCTTAGTACATCAGATTTATGATTCTTGACATGCCTGCCACCTCTACTCCATCTGTTTGGTGAATTCCCATTGACTTTTCAGGAATCAGTGATAGCATTACTATTTATGTGAGTCTTTCTATAACTATTCCAGACAGAGCTATGTGTATGATCCTCCACATTCTCACAGCACCCTGAAATGTAATTGTTTGCATACTTGCCCATCGCTATACTGTGAGTACTGTGAGCACCTTGAAATTAGGGGTCAAAATCTTTTTGGGGGGCAGCTAGCCAGTAGGGGGATCTGAACCCATGACCTTGCTGTTATAAGACTGCACTCTAACCAACTGAGCTAACTGACCAGCCCAAGGACCATAGGTACTAATATTATCCTAATGCTTAATATAGTACCTGATCCCTAGAAAAACCTTAGCAAATAGTTTTTGAGTGATAGAACAAATCACTATTATTTTTATTTGCTTATTTTTATTTTTTTCTATTTTTTAAAAAATTGGGAAAAAAAAAAAAAAAAAGTTTTTGGGCCGAGCCCGTGGCACACTCGGGAGAGTGCGGCGCTGGGAGCGCGGCGACGCTCCCGCCGTGGGTTCGGATCCTATATGGGAATGGCCAGTGCACTCACTGGCTGAGTGCCGGTCACGAAAAAGACAAAAAAAAAAAAATTGAAATGTAATTGATTATACATATTTGTAGGGTATGGAGTTGATACACCTGTATACAATGTGTGATGATAAAATCAGGATAATTAGCATATTCATCATTACAAAACCTAATCATTTCTTTGTGATGAGGACATTCAATCTCTCTTTTAGCTGTGTGATAACATGCAGTAAATTAATGTTAATTATAGATGCCTAGCTCTACTGTATGCCAATAGAACTTATTTTTTCTAACTAGCTGTTTTGTGTCCATTAACCATTTTCTCACTATCTCCTCTCCACCTCCCCCTAGTAACCACAGTTCTGTTCTCATTATGAAAGTTCAACTTTTCTTTCTTTCTTTTTCGCTTTCTTTCTCTCTCTTTTCCTCTCTTCCTCTCTTTTTCTTTCTTTCTCTTTGTTTCTTTGTTTTTTTCTTTCTCTCTCTCTTTCTTTCTTCCCTCCCACTTAGGAGTCAGAACATTCTCTTTCTGGGCCTGGCTTATTTCACTTAACATAATTTTCTCCAAGCTCATCCCTGCTGATGTGAATGGCAGAGTTTCATCCTTTTTTCTGGCTGAGTAGTATTCCATTGTGTATATATACATTTTCCTGATCCAGTCATCCACTGATGGACATTTGGTTTCATCTCTTGGCTAGTGTAAATAGAACTGCAATAAACATGGGAGTGCAGGTATCCCTCTGACATGATTTCCATTCCTTTGGGTACATACCCAGTAGTGGAATTGCTGGATTGTATGGTACTTCTGATAAAACAAATTAGTATTGAATAAAATCTTGTAAATTAGGAATGTATTCAGCTGCAGTTAACAGACTAACCAACAGCAGTCTAATATATGATGGCTTATTTTTCTTATACACGGTAAGTCCAAATCTGGGCAGTCCAGGAGCTGGAGCAACTGCTCAGCAGTGTTGAGGAACCCAGGCCCTTTCTTTAATTTTTCTCTGGACTTCTGAGCCTGTCCTTTTTTATAGCTGCAAAAAGCCTCTTATATGAAAGCATCATGATAGGGTGCCAGACAGGAAGGAAAAGGAAGGTTAAAGAGCAAAGGGGGCAAGGCTGCTGTATTTTTTCTCTTTTGTTTTTTCTCTGATCAATAAAATGAAGGCTTTTTCAGGAATTTCAGCCAGCAAACTTCTGCATAGTTTGTCACATGGCCACACTAGATGGGTAGGTGGCTAAGGGAGAAGGGGATGGTGGATGGAAGCTGGGTCTGATAACCAACAGTGACTACTGCTATTACTATTACCTTTTTTTTTTTTTTTAAGGATTCATCCAGAGATATTAGAGAGGCTCTTCATGAACTCTTATGCTGTACTAATGTTTCAACAAAAGAAGGGATTCATCTTGCATTGGTGGAACTGCTGAAAAATTTAACCAAGTATCCTACTGATAGAGACTCCATATGGAAGTAAGGACTTTTTGCCTATTTACTTACTCAATCCCATTATGTGTACAATGCTGACATTAATTGGTGAATTATCATAGATTTTGAGTATGGCCCTCAATTTGGCCTTTAATTTAGAAACCTGATTCAACTTAACCAAACTCTCAGGAATCTAATTCTTAAACTTAATATCACATTTTAGGTTATTTATTAATATGTCCATCATCCACCTAGCAAATACTACGTGCCTGCTGTTTGCTGACTATGCACCAAGTCCTGTGGTAGGTGTTAGAGGTACACAGGTAACACAACTACATTTCCTTTTTCTCCTATAGTATTAATCACTCCTTTATGTGTTTTGCATTTTGTATAGGATCACAACCATCATCACAGAGATTAGAGACAGGGCCTGCACTTGACCTACAGATGGGAAATCACAGTCATTTTCCCCCTGATTAGCTTTAGCTTTACTGATCACATTCAGGCTGTTCACACTGTTTATGAACCACCGAAATGTTACTTGCATATATGTAATATAAAATATGTGTTATGGTGCTCCACATATTTAAATGAGCTTATGTGATGAGATCACTCCAAATGTATATAGTTTATTGATTAAAAAAAAATTACTGAAAAGCAAAAAACTGTGATACTTGGAAGATATATTATGAACTAAAAATACCCAAAGAGTCTTGCTTTAGGTAACGTTTTCGATGTCACATTGTCTGTTTTGCCATTTCTTTATGTTTGTACATTCCAGTTCAGCTCATTTCAGCATGCATTTGTTGATTGTCTGCAAGGAGCACTCAGTCATTTGGTGTGTGGGGGTTATAGTGGGGATAAACACCTATGTCAGTAACTGTAGTTCTGTGGAGACATAGAAGGAATAATTAATTCTGCTTGATGAAGAAGTTGTTATGGAATATTTCACAGAATATTTTTCTAGCATTAAAATAAGATTTGTGGTTATTTTGTCCACCCCGAGTAATTATGTGAGGCTGTCTTTATTGGGTGAATTGTGGGCAAAAAAAACTCCTTAACTATATAGTGCTTCAAAAGATTTTGAAGTTACCTATTCTAATAATCACTTCATTTTTAGCATCTCTTTCCAGGAATGGTGACTTTATTTAGAAATATCAAAAAAGAATATGATAAAAAAATAACACAATAGTCAGAGTGGCATGTTTGTCAGATTTTGATAAAGATAGATGCACAGATAAAAGTTTTGAAGGAGGTAGTTTGTTTTGTTTATATATCTTTAATTCATTCAACAAATCCTTACTACTTGTTATAACCCAATCACTGTGGAGACTTAAAAATGGATTAGACTCAGAGACCTGTCCCTCAAATAGCAGGGAGAGAAGTAAGAGGTATGTAAATAGGGAAGTAGATGAGATAGTAAAAAATTAACTACATTAACAAGCCAGAATTGAAGACTAGCTTTAGAGGGGCCTGGGTGTGGGATGTGTAGGGGTCCTACAGGTACCCAATTAATAGCACTTGTGTTCCCCCACCTGCGTTATGAATAGAAAGAGAGATAAAATGAAGGAGTGGCACCTGGAGACCAAACTGCAACCTTTACCCTGAGGCACATTGAATAAAGGGGCTGAGAGAGGCCAGAAAATGAATGATGAAGTTCTTTCCACATAGAAGGAAAAACATCAGCCTGGGAAAAGCATGTTTTCTAACAAGATAAATGCTTTACATAAGATGCCTTTCATACCCCATATTTTCAGGATTTGTTCATGGTGTTTGTTTTTATCTGTCTTTTGCTGATCTACCCATTTTCCAGTCCCTGGTGAAATCCCATCTCCTGTGTGATACTGTCTCTGATCATAGCAATCTCTTCTACCTTTGACAGGGAGAAAGTGGAGTGTCATTCATTTCATAGTTCATTACCTGTAGTGTTAGTCATCTTTGCCTCAGCGGGATTATAAACTCAGTGAGGACAGAGATTACGATTTGTTTCTTTTCAATTTACTGCACCTTCTAAACCAGAATTTAACAAATAAAAAATAATAAAAATACACAATTACCTTGCTTGTACAGTTCTTTATAGCTTATAAAAGGTCCTTCATGTAGTCATAATGGCTAACATTTATTGACTTCTTACTGTGTGACAGACACCTTGCTAAGTACTTCATATTCATTTAATCCTTATAGCAACCCTATAAGGTAATGACTTTTAATCACATTTTGTAGATGAAGAAAGTTACCTGCCCAAGGGTACATAGTTTCAGACCAAGTTTCTGATTTCAGAACTTCACTCCTATATCAGCTAGAATGCTTTTGCCTGCAATTAAAAGAAAATCTGATGAAAAATATCTTAAACAATAAGATCTAATTTTTTGTATAACAAGAGGTTAGAAGGTTGGTTTCAGGATTCAACAGCTTAACAAGGTTAGGGCTCTGGTGATTTCTCTGCAGTTCTCTTGGCTTTCTCCTCAGAGTGATAAGATAGCTGGCTGCCTTAGAAGACAATATCTAAAGAAAGAAAGGAAGGGAGACTCCATTTTATGCATTTCTCTTTTTATTTGGTTAGAAAAACATTCCTGAGAAGCTCCCCAGTAGACTTCCTCTTGCTCCTCTGACCAGAACTGGGTTTCTTGACTACCAACAAACAAGTCACTGGAAAATCGGAATGAGATTGCTAAGATAGGTTTAGACCAACGGTGGGCTGGGCCTGCCTTTTCTGTGCACTTTGCTGAGTGCTTGATAGCTGAGTAAAGTCAGGGTTCTCTTGGCAAGGAAAATGGAGGAAATGTCTATTGGTTAAATAACCAATAAATCTGCATCTGCTGTACCATCTCTTTTATCTTCATAATAACCAATTTTTTTTTAAAGATGAATTAACTAAGTTTCAGAATAATTGGATGACTTATCTGCATTCAAAGAGTTAGCAGAAGTGGATGATTGAGAATTTCCAGTTCCAAATCAGGTTTTCTGATTCCAATTCTAAGTATTTCATTAATTTACTGATGAGGGTTGTTACTTGTTTGTTTCAGGTGCTTGAAGTTTCTGGGAAGTCGGCATCCAACTCTAGTGCTTCCTTTGGTGCCAGAGCTCCTGAGCACCCACCCGTTTTTTGACACAGCTGAACCAGATATGGATGATCCAGCTTGTATCCTCTGTGCTTAGGATGGGCCCTGCTGACTTGGCAGGGAACTTTGGCATCTTTCTGCAGTGTAGCTAGTGTGGTCTGAGTTTTATTTTTTTCATTTCCTTTAGGTAAAAGAGTATGTTCTGAGGGAGGCTGGTGATTATTATTCTTAGCTTTCATTCTTGTTTCACAATACTCACCCTTGCCATTTAATACTAATAATTATTTTTGCCATTTATTTAGCATCTGCTATATTGCATATACAGTGAGATACATTCTAAGACTTCCATTGGAAGCCTGAAACCAAAGATAGTACCAAATTCTATATATAGTATGTTTTTTCCTATAATACATACCTATGATAAATTTTAATTTATAAATTAGGTACAGTAAGAGATTAATAACTAATAATTAAACAGTTATAACTGTTACTGTAATAAAAGGTATGTGAAAGTAGACTCTCTTTCTCTCTCTCTCTCTCTCTCTCTCAGAATATCGTACTATACCATACTCTCCTGTTCTTGGACTGAAATTGACCCTGGGTAACTGAAGCTCCGGAAAGTAGAACCATGATAAGGGGGGACTACTATATTTAGGAATTATGTTTGGCTGTAAGTAATAGAGATGGCCTCCAAATGTAGCTTATACAAATTAAGATTTTTATTTTTCTTTGATGTAAGAGAAGTCTAGAAGTAAGCATTCCAGTGCCAGTATAGCAGCTCCACATGATTCTTGGTGATGCAATCTCCTTTTTCTGTTCTGCCATTTCTAGTTGTTAAGGATTGTTGCTAGAGCTCCAGACATCAGGTGTAGGTTCTAGACATGAAGTTAGAGAATATCTGGAATAAAATCAGTATTAATAATGAAAAAGGGAAGGATGGATATTGGGTAGGCAAATATCAGGCTCTTGCACAGGGAAACATATGGAGGATTGAAAGCCATGTTTATCTTTTAATTTCTGATTTTTCCTCCATTATAAAATTAATATACATAAAAAGAAAATCCAAAAATATAGAAAGAAGAAACTTCATACTTAACACCTAAAGTCCTACTAGCCATAGTAATCTACTGTTAATATTTTGGTGTATTTCCTTCTTTTTTTAAAAGCTTGGGGTTGAGATTTTGATGCTGTTAGTTTTTTTTAACATAGTTTATTTCATCAACAAATATTTGATAATAGATAGCTGTTATATTCTCTATATATTTTAGAGCTGCCTTTTTCACTTACGAAAAAATGATTATGATACAATATTATAAATTCCTTATAAATACAATTTTTACTGATTGTGTAATATTTGTATCTAAGTAGGCAAAACACAAGTTGTATAATCATTCTGTTTTTGGACATTTAGGTTATTTTTGATTATTTGCTATTATATATGATTCTGTAATATTAGGTTGTTTACTTAGAGTAGATTTTGAGATGTGGAATTATTCAGCATTCGTAAGACTTACTGGCTGGTACCAAATTATTATCCAGTGGGATTGTGCCTATATATATATATATTTTTTTAAAGGTGACCGTAAGGGGATCTTAACCCTTGACTTGGTGTTGTCAGCACCATGCTCACCCAGTGAGCTAACCGGCCATCCCTATATGGGATCCGAACCTGTGGCCTTGGTGTTGTCAGCACCACACTCTCCCGAGTAAGCCAGGGGCCGGCCCCAGTGCCAATATATATTTTAATAGGCAATGTGCTGAGAGTTTCAGTTTGTTGATATTTTCAGGAGCATTGGACATTATTTTTAAAAAAACCTTTGGTAATTGAGGGGGTGTGGGTTGATTGGGGAATGTATTGGGTTTGAATTTGCATTTCTTTGCTTATTAGAAAATCTTACTCCCTTAATGAGAATTTTGGGAGTGGGAAGTAGGGGTGGTAGATTCTAGCCAAGCTCAACTTTTTATACTTCCAAGTTTACTTAACCGATTGATCTATCAGACATTGCAGTTTTGGTTCTTATTTTCAATGCTGCTAAAATGTGCCCAACAATGCCAGCATTATTCTCAGATCACACCTTTAGGCACTATGCCTATCTCCGAGACAGTCTTTCTCACCTTGTTCCTGCCTTGAGGGTATGTTGAAAACATCTGTTGTTCTTACTTTCACTTTTTTGAATTTTGGGGCTTTGTGGGTATTAGATAGCAGAAAACAGGCTATATATTCTCTGAAAACTTATTCATTCTGTCTTGGACTCTTTCACATTGTTTTGTACTTCTGCTTCTGTATCCTTTACCTTCTAAGAAGATTCATTTTTTTTAGTGTCCCTGGGTTATTGAATATGTGATGTTAGGCAAGAAAAGGGAATCTGGAACAGTGGATTATATTTTAGACCAAGAATTTAAATTGTTTTTTAAAATTATTTTTTCTAATTGATACAAAATAATCATACATATTTATGGGGTATAAAGTGATATTTCAATACTTGTATGCAATGTGCGATGAGGAAATCAGGGTTAACAACTAGCATAGCCATCACCACAAACATTTATCATTTCTTTGTGTTGAGAACATTTGAACTCTTCTCTTCCAGCCATTTGGAAATATACAGTAAGTTATTGTTAGTTATAGATACCTAGCATTACTGCAGAATACTAGTTATTCTTCCTCTCAAGCTGTAAGTTTATATCTGTTAACCAGTCTCTTCCTATCCCTCCTCCCCTTACCCTTCTTGGCCTTTAGAAATCACAATTCTACTCTCCACTTCTATGAGCTCAACTTCTTTAGCTCCCACAAATAAGTGAGAACATGTAGTATTTATCTTCCTGTGCCTGAATAAATTTATATTTTAACAATTGTATCAAGCCGTGATTCTCAACAAGTCAGTGTTTATTTTTTAATAATAATATCGTTATTATTTTTAAAACCTAGAGATACAGAAAGAAAATTTTAAAATAGACCATAATGATAATAGCTATAACACTTAATGAATGCTGTGTTCCAGGCCCTCTTCTAAGCTCTCTATTTGTATTAACTCATTCCTGCTTAGGTAAATCCAGATAACTTTAGAATAATGTATGTGTATTGTTAGAAAATTTATACTTTATAGAGTAAGATACAAAATGAAAAATGAAATTCTCTTTGCTCTCCCCTCCTCATCTCTTTCTTTAAAATGTAACGACTTTTAACAGTAAGAATAAGAATTATATTATCCTCATATAAGACATTTTTCATTGTATGCTACATAAACTTATTTGGGAATAAATCATCACTCTTCCATGAAGTGAAAAATAAAGTTTAAATATAAATGTCACAACAGATTAATTTTTAGTCCCATTTCAGTTAGCAATAGAAAATAATATACCATTCTCTTTTCTTTTTCTTCTGGCAGATGTGGCTGTGTTTGGGTAGACCATGTTTGCATTTTCTCTCTTTCACTCTCTCTCACTGTAGCTGGAGAAGGGGAGAAAGGTTATTTATGGAATCTCTTAGCCTTTTTCCCTTTTCTTTGTTTGGTTTACTTTTTTTTTTTAATTTCTTTGTGTTACCAAAAGCTGAGCCACAGAACTTGATGGCATCATAACCCCACAATGTTTGCTTAGTTACCAGGTAGAAAACTAGTGTCATCAACCGTTTACCCCAATATTGTGCCTCATGAGGATCCTTCCCAGCAGTTCCTGCAGCAGAGCCTTGAAAGAGTGTATAATCTTCAGCACCTGGACCCTCAGGGAGCCCAGGAGTTACTGGAGCTCACCATCAGGTAAGGTGATCATCCCTTTCCTCTTGCAAAGTTAACATTGCTATGCTCAGCTTGACTGTTTTGAATTCCAGTGTTGGTCATTAGGCTTAATTTTCTGACTCCATTGGCTTGTACTCACACATGGTTTTATGCTCTGTTTATATTTGGATTATATTGTGGTTTGAGCGTATTTTTAAAAAAGCTCTTTGTGTTCATGATTGATGAGTAGTACAAAATAGAAATAGTTACTAGGAAGCTGTCTTTAATTTTTCTTTCTTGTATGTTAATTAGGGTAGGTGATAGAAATGCAAAGTAACAGTGGCTTAAACAAAAGGAAAGTTTAATTCTTTCTCATAGGCAGGACAGGACTGAGGTGACCATCAGGGGTCTAGGCTCATTTTTTCTTTTGTCTCCATCTTCTGCATCGTGGCCTCTGCCTGACAATCCAAAATCTAACTATCTAAATCTAAAAAGGAAAGGGCAAGTGAAGGGCATCATTTGCACCCCACCCCTTTCAAAAATACTTCCCAAGAGTTGCACACACTCATTTTACTTACATGCCATTGTCTAGAGCTTGAGTCACATATCTAGCTTCAAGGAGCTAGGATATGCCGTGTTTATTCAGGATGACTAGTGCCTGGTTAACATTTGATAATTATTACTTAGGGAGAAGGGGAGAAAAGAGATATTGGGGAGCAACCAGTAGGCTCCACCAGTCCTTATTAAAATGGTCTGAATGATATGAAAAGAGTATTTTGGTTTTGGTTTTGGTTTTCTTTGGCAACTGACTGGTCCAGGAATTGAACCCTGGACCGTGGTGTTGTCAGCACCATGCTCTAACCAACTGAGCTCACTGGGAAGCCCCTGAATGATATGAAAAGAATTGAAACTCATTTGCCTTTAGCTAAAGCAGTATTTTTTGCTGTTAAAGGATAGAAAAATAAGATACCATTTGCAGCTTGGTTGAGATCTCTTTTGATCTGCCCTGAAGAATATTGATATCAGTCACATTCAACTAATACTTCTTTTTTTAAAATTCACTTTCCAGATAAAACAGTTGCCAATTAATAATTCTTAATGGAATGTTCTTTTCCGTACACTGAGAAACAATTCTGTTCAATACACTGAGGTCCTGGAAAAATAGAATTAAAAGATAATATGAATCTTTGCACCAACTTTTTGAAGTACTCTTATACAGATCAGCTAGGTAGGATTTTGCCCTTAGAGAGCTCATGTAGTCAAGATGGACATAGACAAAGAATTAAGATGGTGGATAGCAGTACTTTATACTTTATTCATACTTTCCTGTCCTTTATTGCATCTAACATATTATGAAGCAGTCCAGCTGAACCATCCTACAAATATGTTTCCCCATGATATTAGTTCATGTCATGTCATTCATTCAGCAGCATTAACTGTGTATTTATTCTGGTAAGTGCTACAGTGGAAAGAAGCGTAGGTACTGTGGAAAAACAAATGAAAGTCTCTGACTCAACACAGTGGTAGTTGTCAGGGACATTTCGCAAAGCAGAATACCCTTTAGCTAGTATGAACTGAATTGAATATGTCAGTTTAGTAGGTATGAAAGAGAATCCCAGCTGAAGCAAACATCTAAAGAGCCAGGAGATCTGAGGGAGAATGGCCTCCTCACAGAACTGCAGTAGTATAGTACTATAGTACTATAGTAATTGAGTGAATGGGGCTTTGAAGACAGACTGATTTGAGTTCAAGTCTGAGCTCCACCACCTAATACTTGTTTGACCTTAGGGAACTTTATTGCTCAGCATTCACTTGTAGAAAACAAAATAGGCTTTTAACTAATTTAAGTAGAAAGAAATTTATTACAGGATGTTACATGGTTCATAGAATTGTTGGAAAGGCTAAAGATACAGAACTAGGTTGAATTTCCAGGAATGATATCCAGAGCCACACCGCTAAATGGGACACTGAGGGAGCTACTTTTCCTTCAACAGTCAGGAAGCTGCCTGTTGAGTCAGGATGCCATTGATAAAAATACTGGCTCCAGAACCATGTCTTGCACTCTGCCTCTTTCCCCATTTAATTTCATTCTTTATGTAAAACTCATGAGAATGTGTTTGATTGACAGATGCCAAATCACACCTGGAATGTTGCTTTGCCTCCCACGGATTTATCACCCTTTTCCCCTGGGTGACAG
The DNA here is from genome assembly GCF_027409185.1 of Cynocephalus volans. NCBI lineage: Eukaryota > Metazoa > Chordata > Mammalia > Dermoptera > Cynocephalidae > Cynocephalus > Cynocephalus volans. The sequence goes on from NC_084463.1 coordinate 96,934,555, forward strand.
AGCTGCCAAAGATTACTCAAAGCCCATCTCTTCTGATCAGTGAGAAGCCCTGAAAAAGGGTTAATCTCCTGTAACTCTGAAGATAGAGTCATTCCTTCCATTTGGGAAATTAACCACGAATTGGGGTTCTCTTCCCGCATTTATTCTGTAGATCAGGAAGTTCCAGGAAGAGAACATAGGTGGGGTTTTTGCTAAGTACAGTTTAACAAGTTTAACAATAGAAGCTGGTAACTTTCAGTAGGGTGACATTCTATAATGCAATTAAGTCGATCCACTAACAAAAGCTTGATTTTAGCAAACATTCTCTTCTCACAGCAATTTCCCAGTATCTTTTACATATCAATCAGTAACCTGTCTGTCTTTGAGCCAGCAACCTTGCTGTGTTACAATTCTTTATCTTACAACAGAGACTATATAGCCTGGGGAAAGTTTCCTGTCCTTTGCAAGGTCAATATTTGAAACTGCAAGGCTTTGGAAAACCAGGCTCTGTGAAGTACTTTTGTTTTATGCATACTTCACATCTCCCCCCATTTTATTTATTTAAAAGAAAAAGCAAAAGCTTTAGATCAGGTTTTCACAGTTAAGACACAAGCATTTAAAGCAAAGTTGGTATCATTTAGCATGGCAAGTCCTTTTAATTTACTTCAGGTGAGGACTGATGATGTCATCATCTCAGAGCGGGTCCAATGGCATCATTCCAGGTGCTGTGAATTACCAATTGTTGAAACTCCAGAACAGGATTCTGCTCCATATAATAGTTGATTCTGAGTCCAGAGAATTTGTTAATGTTCATCTGTCCAGGACATTACTGTTTTTAAAGCATCTAGTCTTTTGTAAAATTTTACAAGACTTTTGTTTAGGAACAGAGTGTCTCATCCAAGTTACAAACACCCTCTTTAAGGCCAAGAAAATTTAGAGAACTGCTTTTGTAGAGAAGACGTTATTTCCCCCTTTATGATCAAGGCATTCTTCATAAAAGCATTGATGATCAATATCTTGATTGAAAAGGCCTTACTTTTCTTTGTATAAATCCCATGCTGCTGGGAAGGCTCATCCCCACGTGGTGATCTGTCCCACGTCAGGGGGAAAGATGAACAGCAGGATGAAGCAGCAGTTAGGCCAAATTAAGGCAACATGAAAGAGGGGTCAGCAACTTAGAAGTGAGACATGCTATCTTATATCCAAAGTTTTACATTATATTATATGTTATAAAGAGAGAGAGTTAATTTCATTGAACTTATAAAAATAGCCACATTGCCATAATAATCATAAGGATACTTAAAGTTATTAAATTTGGGGGGATCAAATAAATCAATCAAATTTATCTCTGTTTTAAATGATATTTTACCAAACTGTTGTTAGTTATGGATAGCTTAAGAGAGAGAGAGAGAGGGTTTTCTTAAATTTGGAAAACGAAACATTAAGAGAACCAGCAGTGTTTCAAAATAAGGAAATTGTAAAAACCCGTAATTCTTTTTAATTAGTTCAGTAATTAACTTTTGTTGTTTTGACCTTTGTGAACAATTTCACAAACCCATCAGTTTCTTCATTAGAATATTGGAAATTAGTTTAAAGGTGTGAACTCAAACTTTGTCAGGAAACTGTACCTATCAGAGTTTTTTCATGAAATATATGAAAACTTAACATTTTTAAATTATAATTAAACCAAGATTATGACCGGTAGGATTTATATCAAGACACAGATATTTAAGAACCTTACAAGATTTTGGAACACATATCCTTAACACCTTCAGTACTGACAATGCTTTCCCATATAGTCTAATTTATTAAATAAGCCAATTAGTTTTGATACATTTTTATATATCCTTTGAGAAGCTCCAAGGCCCTTGGAACTCCTCAAAGTTATTTTAAACCAAAAAGGTTGAACTTTCAGTTTTGGAAAGCTTTGTCAAGTAACAAAAGGCTTAAAACACTTAGTTGAATAAAATCACAAATTATTACAAAAAGTAAAACCAAAGTGACAGAGGGTTTCAAAGGCAGCGAGCACAAGAAATTATCATGAAATAAGTTTCTTAAACCAGTTATCTAAGGGACAAAGAAAACCTTTTACAATTTTGTATTAAGAGCAGTCAAGTGAAAAGTCCTCTAGTAATCCTGTTTGATTAGTAAACCCAGGCAATGATGTGTGCTCATAAGAACATTTTTATACACTCAGGTTAGTAAATAGGTGTCCATTTATCAGAGCAAATTATACAAAGCTCAGTTTGAGTTTTAGCTATTTTTACCAAATACATATTTATGGTTTCCCAGCCAAAAACTTGGTGTATTAGATCTATATACCCTTATCAGTTAATGTTAACTAAGGCCTATGCGATATTGGGCATAGGTTTCCTTTCACCAGCCATTTTGGGTCCCAGGTTTCCATGTGGCAGTTGGAGCCATGTGGAGCTTAAGACAGAGGGCGGTATTTACAAAGATAATGTCTAAAAGATATTGTTTCTCCCAGCATGGCCAGGAGGCAGAGCTGAGAAAACAAGGAGACATTTTGACCTAGAGACAAATTTAGGTAAAAGGTTTAAATCAAATTTTGAAAATATATTTATCAAAACTTTAGAAAATTTAAGTCACATGAACTTGAAAAGTATACTTATTTATTTAATGAGCACACATTAATTATAAGCCAATTTGGTACCTTGCCGACAACACAATTACACATACAGACATGAACATATAGACATAACATGCGGCTTACACATGCATATATGCGGACATAAACAACAAAAACAAACAAGGATCTTATAGGTTTTGTGCAAGACGTAAAAAAAAAAGCTCACTAGTAAAAAGGATAGTCAGGTTTAGATTGTGTTTTTTTTAAAAGACTTATTGGTGAGGCCTCACCCTGCCTTAAAGAAAGTAAGATAAATTTACATTGTAAAGCAAAGTATGCAAGCCTTTTCAAGAAGACTCAGGAAGATTTTCTTCCTTTTAAGAAAATAGCATAGAATTCTACTATAGGATTTTGTGAAGAAATACATAGATAAGAGTAGGAGAAAATTTAGAAGTCTGTTTAAGATAACCAGCTAGATACCAGAACATTTGAGACCATCTAGTTAAACAGGTAGATTTTAGGTTTTTGTCTCTCAAATGAGTTACTGAGCTTAAGGGCTGAGCTATTGAAAGCTATTTAACTGCTGAAGTTTTTAAATTTACCCCAGGGTCAATTTGGAGCTTGTTGTCATTATTTTCATTACTGGTGGTCTGATGTGTAACATCCCCGGTGAGATGGATTGAGGTGTGATGGCGAGGTGTTGAGATTTTGGGATCAGATTCAATTCCTTGTCTGGGTTGGGGTTCCACACAAGTTTTAACAGCCTTAGCAGGAATCCATAGCAGTCCTGTGGGTGAGAGAACAGATGCATGCCCTCTCCCCCATGTTAACAATTCGACAGGTCCCAACCATTGTGGTCCCATCGGTAGACGGTGGAATAAAACCAAGGGTCTAGGTCTCTTTTTAGGAGGTAGAACGTGTTGCTCTGTGGCCGTTAATTTTTGAGAGTTACAATTTTTAAAATTTAGTGTAAACAGAGCTTTAAAGACCTGTTCATGAGAGGCCATTTCTATATCTATTTTACCCCTCCTTTGTTTACCTATTTGAGATTTAGGAAGGCCATTAGCTCTTTCAACAATTGCCTGGCCAGTGGGGTTAAATGGGGTTCCTGTGACATATTTAATGTTCCATTTGTCACAGAATACTTGAAAGACTTTGGAGGTGTATGCTGGTCCATTATCTGTCTTAATTTGATTTGGAATCCCCATGATGGCAAAGGCAGAAAGACAGTGTTTTTTTTTAAACATGTTTAGCAGTTTCTCCTGTTTGGGCAGTGGCATGAATAAGAACAGAGTAAGTATCAACAGTAACATGTAAATATTTAAGACGTCCGAAGGTGGAATAATGAGTGACTTTCATTTGCCAAATTTCATTACCTTTTATTCCTCAAGGAAAAACCTCTGACAATCGGGAAAAGCATGAACAATATCCTGAGCTTGCCTGTAAGAGATCTGATGCATGTTAGCCAAAGCTTGTGCACCCTGATGAAAAAACTGATGAGAATCAGTAGCTTTTTGTAAAACATTATTATACATAATAAAGTGATCAGCCATATCATTTCCAAATGATAAAGGGCCAGGAAGACCAGAATGAGAACACATGTGAGTTACATAGAAAGGATAATGTCTTTTTTGAATAAGTTTTTGTAAATGTTGAAACATTTCAAATAAAAGAAAATCATTTCCCTCATGGATAGGTGCATTTGAATTACCTGTAAGACTCCAACTACGTAGGCAGAGTCAGCCACTAAACTAAGTGGCTGATTGTAAAAATGTTGCAAAGCTGCAATTGCAGCTGCCAGTTCAGCCTTTTGAGTGGACTTATGATGGATAGTAACAAAATGTTTCGAGATTCCCTGCTCCCGTCATGCCACAGATCCCCCTCCTGATCTGCCAGAACTGCTGACAAACACAGTTGATGCTTGAGGGAGGGGAATAGGGAATAAACAGGATCCCAACTGCATGGGCAGCATTCAGAGTCCCTGCAAAACTCTATCATGGGGTAATGAGAACTGTATCCCACCAACAAAATCAACCATAGCCATCTGTAAAGACTCTGTTCAAGGGAAGAGCAAAAATCAGCCCCAGAAAGACCAGGATTAACAACATCAGGATCAGCACACAGCAAGCACTCGACAATGGTGTCCTCCCCCAGTGAGCAGCCAAATACATTGTCCTAATTTAGTATATAATTTCTTTTTTTGTTGATGAGGCAAGGAAATCCATTCAATGACTCTTATTTGAGGAAGAAATTGACAAAGCAAACCTGTGGGACTATATGGGGTGTTTAAAATAATGAAATGAATGACTTGAGATTTAATAAAACATGTTAATTGTCTGGAATGTAAAAAGGATTCAATCTGTTTTAATTCTAATTTTGCTTCTTCAGTTAAGTAACAAGGGGAGGACAGATCAGGGTCTCCTTTCAAGGTATTAAACAAATGTTGTAATTGATAAGTTGGAACACCCATAGAAGGGTGGAGCCAGTTAATATGGCCAAGTAATTTTTGTAAATCATTTAGGGCAAAAGGCTCCTGAATATGGAAAGATATTTTGTGGCCATATACTTCTCTGAGTGATTAAAAAACCAAGGCATTTCCAAGGCTCCTTTTTTTGAATTTTATCTGGAGCTACTTGTAAGCCAGCATTATTAACTTGTTTGACTAAATGTAAATAAACTTGTGATAGCAGTTCTGGATTGTCATGAGCATTGTCAGTTTGTCTAGTTATAGCATCTTGAAGACAATTAATAAAATCTATATAAGGCTCAGTGGGTCCCTGTCTAACAGTAGCAAAAGATTTAGTGGGAGTATTCCAGGGACTATGCCATGGCTCTAAATGTCCCATTTGTAACTGTTGTTTAACAAGTAAAGTAGCTTGATTTAATTTCTCCCCTATAAGAGGCTACTGTTCCACCCAAACCATAGGACCAGGGGTCCATTGTAATTTGGATGGTGGGAGTGTGGCTGTGGCCATCATGATAAATTTTGAAGTAGATGTCCCAATATAAATATCCCATTGAGCAGGGAGGTCTTGGCTCCATAGGGTTTGAGGTAGATCTGGAACATAAGGCATAATGGAGGCAGTTTGTCCCTTGGGGCCAGCACACAACAGAGGATTTTTACTTTGATGAGGGATTTTGAACCCGCCTAATCCAGTAAGTGTAACTGGTGAAGAAATTACTTTCCATAATGGAGTCCAATCCTTTTTAGCAATTATGGTAAGATCAGCCCCCAAATCTGTATTAATTTTTGTTCAACAGATAATGTCAACAGTGGCTGAGTCTTATCTAATCTTTGTATCCAAAACGCATCAGGGGAAGCAAGAGGTTGAAGTTTAGATTTTGTTTGAGGAATTTTGTTCCAAGCCTTTATGGCTGCTCTAGTTGTTTGATCAAGTAACATGTCCATGCTAATTTGAACCTCATTTCGTAAATTTTTGAGTGAAATAGCATGTAAGGCTTCCCGATATTCTTGTAGCTATAGAGTATATTGAGCAGGAGTTAAAACAGTTTTTCCAAGTGTTTTCCAATCCCAAGGGGTCGTATTATACCCATTAGCAATTGATTCTAAGTATCCCTTTGTAAAAGTACTATGTAAGCCATTTTCTGTTATGCTCTTTTTAAATCTTTCAAACAAGGAGAATGGGAGATTTTCACGTCTCAACTGACTCCCAGTTCTTACAACAAGAAAGACATGACGAGCATCAACTCCTGTGTTATGTCCTTCTTTAAGACAGGACTCCATCAAAGGAATAAATGAGTTATTTACCTCCAAAGGTGGAAGTGGGAGGAGAGGAGAAGGAGGAGGTGAGGATTGTTTTTCATCCTCTGTAATGGCATAAACATGTATTTTTCTTTTGTTAAGGTTCTGAATAATTTTTAAAGCAATTTGACAATATTTCCAAACCACTATAATCAGTAATAATTTAGTTAGTGACGATTACTTTATAACCTGCTACCTTAAGGAGACATAGAAGGACTGAACTATGTTGAATTTCCCTCTTAGACAGTAAACTACCCATAATTGCAAGAATAGATAGAGAATTGAAAGAGTAAGAAAGCAAAACTTCCGGGCAAAGCCATAGTAGACACTGCAGCAGGTGTGCAATCACTTAATTGAAAGCCACCCCTGTGATCCCCTTTACCGGGGTGAGTCCCTCTTACTGGGATTTCCCTCTTGACGGGATGAGTAGACATCCTGTTTCTTTTTCTGGGCATCTTTTTTCTTTTCCTCCTTTTTGTTGCGACCTTTTGTTTCCTCCTTTTGTCGGGATGAGTGGTGGATGTCCTCTTTCTTTTCCTTTCCAAGGCTTGGCAGGTCAGTCTCTGATCCGTGGACCCAGAATTCATCACGTCAGGGTCCGTTGCCTCCCACGGATTTGTCACTCCTTTTCCCCTGTGTGATGGAGCCGCCGAAGATTACCCAAAGCCCATCTCTTCTGAGCAGTGAGAAGCCCTGAGAAGGGGTTAATCTCCCAGAACCCTCAAGATAGAGGCATTCCTTCCATTTGGGAAATTAACCACGAATTGAGGTTCTCGTCTCTCATGACTATTCTCTAGAATAGGAAGTTCCAGGAAGAGAACATAGGTGGGGTTTTTGCTAAGTATAGTTTAACAAGTTTAACAATAGAAGCTGGTAACATTCAGTAAGGTGACATCCTATAATGCAGGTAAGTCGATCCACTAACAAAAGCTTGATTTTAGCAAACATTCTCTTCTCACAGCAATTTCCCAGTATCTTTATACATCAATCAGTAACCTGTCTTTGAGCCAGCGACCTTGCTGTGTTACAATTCTTTATCTTACAACAGAGACTATATAGCCTGGGGAAAATTTCCTGTCCTTTGCAAGGTCTATTTGAAACTGCAAGGCTTTAGAAAAGCAGACCCTGTGAAGTATGTTTGTTTTATGCATACTTCACATGGAACCTCGCTGAAGGCAGTCTGAGAAATGCATTTTTATCTTTGCAACCTGTACAATCTCTGAAGGTACATTAGATGAAGATTGGAATATGTGTGAGTGAGCCAAATCCATAGTATGTGCCCTAATTACCAAACTGCTCTGAGTTCTAGTTTACTCATCTAAAGGACTTTGTGACTAGCTGGGAATACTGGTGGGAGTGCAGTAATGGGAGAGGTAAATGGGTGGTATGGTAATCTAGTAACCCTATAAAAAGTTGAGGCACATTCTGGGCTTCCCTGGGAGCATCATGGGCAAAACCAGGCTGAACTGGGTAGAGAACGCTCAGGTGTGGGTATAAGCACAGGTGCCAGCAGAAGAAAGGGCTCAGCATGCTGGCAGCCAGGGGGAGCCTCCTGGACCTCAGCCTGGGGCACATAGTCATTCCTATACTCCAGGAAAGCCTCTAGAAGCTGCACAAAGGCCCACAGGGGCTCTCCCATCCCAAGATCTCCCCCCAGGGAGCTGTGGGCCCCAACAGGGAAAGTTCACAAGGTCTGCTGAGCCCAAGCCTTTGCAATTTGGCAAGAAAATCCTTCTGTGGACTGGGTGCTTCACATCAATGGAGGAGATCCTGCCTCTGTTTCCTCCAGAAATGATATGTCCTGCAAGAAACAAAGCTCAGTGAAAGCTTAGTACATAATGATTGGACTCATAATTATTACCTGCTTTGTAATGATAGCATCAGTCAAAAGGGCCGCAGAATAATATAAATCCTTAACATCTTGGAAACTGGCAAAGAAAACTAAGTGGCATGAAGAAGCTGCATTGGCTGCCCAGGCTCAAGCTAAATGATATTCTGAGTGTCAAAGTGTTCACCTGAATACCATCACTATAATCAGCAACAATAAAAGATAGATAAAATAGAATATTTTTTAATAAGTTGAAATGGTATTAGCCTAATAGTTTGTTCTCTTGCTGCTGTACACTTACACACTTGATATTTATTGATACTTTTACACATAGTGCCTGCTATGTGCCAGGAACAATACACTAAACTAGGGGTCACCAGACTATAGTCTGTGGACCAAATCTGGCCTGCTGCTTGCTTTTGTAAATAAGATTTAATTGAAACATGGCCACTTTCATTCATTTAGGTACTTCCTATGGGTGCTTTCATGCTATGGTAGCAGAGTTGAGTAGTTACCACAGAGACCGGATGGCCTTTAAAGCCTAAAATATTTGCTATCTGCCCTTTTACAGAAAAAGTTTGCTGACCCTGCTGTAAGCTGAGGACACTTCATAGCTCTGCAAGCCAAGGTTCCATTCTTTCCTATATCTCTTGCTGAACGATACCTGTCACATTTTTTTCTCTTCTCCCTCACCAAAGTGCTTAGTTTAGGAGGCTACGAAGTGAGGTTGTTGGCCCTGAGCCCAGGAAAATAAGCTCTACTTCCTGACTCATCCCTACGTAAATAAACAGTTAGATTTTGTTCTTGACAATTTTATCCAATTGGCACTAAAGCACGTGCAAAATGCACAAAAGCAAGCTAATTTGATCATTTGCTGTAGTGTTGGTTGTTAGTCGGTGCTCAGTAAATATCTATTGGTTTGATTGCCTTCATGATCTGAGTGTAATGAAGCGATAGGTCTGCTTAGGCTTTGGAATGGCCAGATCACTGTTGTAGCACTGTGGTCAGTCATGGGCACTATGTTTCTAGCACTGTGTGTTTTTTTGTTTGTTTGTTTGTTTTGTGGCTGGCCAGTATGGGGATCTGAAAACTTGACCTTGGTGTTATCAACACGGCTCTAACTGAGCTAACTGGCTAGCCTATTTTTAGCATTCCCAGGAGGATAGTCAGAATGGTGAAAGATCTTGAAGGGAAAGCAAATGGAGTAATAGCTACTGAGGGCCTACTATGCTTTACAAACATTGCAGATATGAAGCAATTTGCTAGGAGTGGCAGAACCAAGATTTGAATCTAGCTTTGTCTGACTCTAAAATTGATGCTCTGTGGTATATAGCAGTGAAGGGGATTCCTGTATTAGGTGGAGATCAAATCAGATGATCCCTTGGGTTTTTCACAACTTACTGTTTCTGTTGTTGTTGAAAAGTAAAATGTTAGAATTTCTACAGAATTTGCCTTCATTAGAACTAGGGCCATGTATTTATTAGTACTGTATTAGTGTAAAACAATCTTCACCATCATACACATTGCTGTTTATTGTAATCCAAGCAGCTATTTAACCCAACCAAAAGCTCACCTACAGAAACTCTGCTGTAGTTTCCTGTGGGTTCTGGGAGATGATTTTTATTTGTTTCTAGAACTTGACATAACTACTTTGCCTTCACTGCTGTACCTTAGGTACCTTAAAGGGGCTCAGTAAATATTTATTGAAAACTGTAGTAATGGTGACTTAACTGGGAATGAAGGGTTTAAAGATTTTTATAGATAACATTTTCTTCTGGCCATACCTCATCTCCAGAAATACAGATATGATGTTTTGTTGTCCTTGATTATAAGAGCTGTTATCTATCAAGTGCCCACTCTGTATCCACTCTTCTAGGTCCTTTACATACATTATTTCATTGAATTTGAAAATAATCCCATGAGGATTATCCCATTTTCTACAGTGAATGGGGTAACATGCTTGGTGAGGGAGCTGGAGTTCATTCATTCACCATATGGTTTTTGGTATCCATCATATGCCAGATACTATGCTAGGCAGAAGGGACGCAGTAGTAAACAAGATTCTACAGTCTCTGCTGTGAGGGATCTTACAGCCTGGTGTGGGAAAAGCTGGTTGAACAGGAAATGCAGAATTATGCTTTACATACTACAGTAGAGTAAGTACAGAGTTCTCTAGAAGAATGTGAGGGGACACCTAACCCTTCCTTGGATGGTCTAAGTGATGACCTGAAGAATGAATAGAAATTAGACAAGTGAAGAAGGGAAGATAGTGTATCAGGGACTAGGAACAGTAGAGTCTTGACTAGAACATAGAGTTTTCTAGCCTTCTGTCTGGTCACACTGCTCTGTTTCTGGTTAACAGTTTGAAGTAAAGCATCTAGTATAATGAGATTTGAAATCCAAAGGACTTGGTTTAAGTCTTAAAATTTATCACTTCCTAGATACATGATCTTGGGCTCTCAACTCCCTGATCTGTAAACTAAGGGTACTATGTAGCTCAGAGGACTGTTGTGAAGTTTGTTATAACGATATGTATGAATGCATTTTGAATATAGCAGTTATTTAAATAATAGTTGGACATTTATGAAATCCTGCTTTAAAATTTAAATCTAACTATGGCTCATTGACATACTGGACAGGCTCTTGATATTTTATAAGTAAATCCTATCCAAATGTTATAAATGTAATCATGTTTTAAATTCACTGTGTTGGGGGGCTTGTATTTTAAGGAAGAAAGCAGTCATTTGTTTGCTGTTTCTCAAGATGTATAATGCCTTCTGATTTTTCAGAGTTTGGATTTTTGTGTAAGTCTATGAAAGTGCTGTTACTGGAAAAATACATTATTATTTCAGGAAGCATATCACTTTAGAAGTTTTCCATAATAGAGAATTGTTCTTTTGAGTAAAAAAGCTCATTTTAACAGATGGGGATTCAGATATCAATAGAAATACACTTCTTATAGGAATCCTTTTATGCACCAGTCTTAAAGAACATGGGATTTTGTTGGTTTGATTCTTTAAAATTCTTTCGCTGTGGAACTTCTAATGTCTCTTAAGGTATAGCACCTGTTTTGTAGTCTGGGAACTAGTCCACTAATTAAAGAGACGGAAATAATGTTTGTAATCTGTAATCTAGGTATGAGGATGATAACAGCTTTTGAAAAGTTACTAGGACTTTGTACTTATTTTGCATTTCCTAACATTTCTTGTTCAGTCAAGCTACTAAGAGACATTAATTATAAATTTGAAGTTTAGCTCTTGTAAGAGGTTGGAAGAAATGTGTAGCCATAAACAATATTTGATTTGCACATCTAGAGTTTTTACTATCTATAACAATGATTTTAAAAATTAATTCAGCCTATTATGTAAACTTTTAAAAAAATCATACTATATGTAAACTTTAAATCAGTTTTGATCTCATCTGTATTTGATGTAGTTCATAAATAAATGAAAAGAGTTTAATAGCAAATAAATAAATGAGATACAATATGATAATGGTTTTTAAAAAAAGACTTGGAGTCAGATCTGGGTTCATGTCCTATTTTTGGTGCTTATTAATTCTGTGACCTTCGGTAAATGACTTAAACTCTGGTCTTTAGTTTCATGTTCAGTGAAATGGGATTAATTGCAATTCACATTGTGAGAATTAAATAAGCTCAGGGAAGGAAACATCTAAATAAGTACAGTGCACATAGAAGGTGCTCTGTACCCTTCTCATTAAAGAGTCCCTAGTCTCCTGATGGGTGTCTAGACTGAGGCTTCCTGAGGATTAGGGGCATAAAGAGCTACAGAGGAGAACACAGAAGATTTTTCCCAGGGCCAGCAAGTTTCTGTTTTTTGTTTGTATAGTATAGTTCAGATTTCCCATGGCTAATTGGGTTGGATTGCATCTTACTCTGTTCAGAACAGTTGCCACAATTCAGAGGCAATAGAATAACTTAACATGTGAAGGTAGTCAGTTAATACATAGTCAGTGTTCTCTATAATTGTAACAAAAGGCAGAATCTTCCTGAAGAAGAAATGCTTCAGAAGTAGAATGCTTCAGGGCTGTCTCTTGCAAGAGAGATATCAGAGAAACGAAAGGAAGAGACCAGCTGGCTACTAAAAATCGCACTTCACAGGTGTGATTAGCTAGTCCAGGGTTTTGCCTTTCATTGTGCTGGCTTCCCACATGTGAGCAGGCACTCCAGGACCAACTCAAGCCACTCAGCCTCCCAAGAAATGATATATGCTATAGAAAACAATTTCTTCAATCACTTTGGAAACAGTTAACTCTGTGCCCCTTTGCAGGGCATCTTCTTCTTGGTATCATATTCCCTAAGAGTCAGCATTAACTATTATAGAGTTGTCCACTGAGCATGCGATTAGAGGGAGGGGCTTCGTTCAATGGACAATTTTGTCTAGGCTACTATGAAATCTGATATATCATGCCTGAAACAGCTTCCCTAGTGACCCAAATCTTTCCACAGTTACTGTTTCTATGCAGAATTTTGATGTTGCCATTAAAAAATGAGACAACTTTCTGTGAATGCTGAGATGATTATTAGGTAACACACATACACACTTCCACCCAAAAAAAGGAAGAAAGGAAAGAAAAACAATACTTTTTGTAGATGCATAGCATATCTCTGCATCAATTCAAAAGAAACTGGTAGTGGTGGTTGCCTCTGGGAAGGTGTACAGGTGGCAGGGCAGCAGGCCACAGGTATAGGAAAGGGGACTAATTTAATTGTACATCCTTTAGTGTCTTTTGAGTTCTGTGCCTTATAGGTGTAATTTTATATCTTAGGTATATATTACCTATTCAAAAAACTAAATGTTTAAAATCACCAATAATCCTACCCCCAACACAACTATTTAATTTGTGTGTGCCACTTTCTGATTTATTGTTCACAGGCATATATATTTTTATATGGTCACAATCATTGTGTTTATACCTTTATCCAGTTAGGGTGTTTTTAATTCCAGGTATCAGAAAATTTTGAACTAGCTGAAAATAGTTACTTACTACCTGCGATGATCTGAATGTTTGTCTCCCCAAACTTTATTTATTGAAATCCTAACCCCCAAGGTGACAATATTAGGAGATGGGGCCTTTGGGTCGTGATTAGATTTTGAGGGTAAAACCCTCATGAATGCGATTAGTGCTCTTATAAAAGGCCTCAGGGAGTTTGTTCGCCCTTATGAAGATACAGCTAGAAGGTGGTGTCTATGAGGAATGGGCCCTCACCAGACACCAAATCTACAGACACCTTGATCGTGGACGCCCCAGTCTCCAGAACTGTGAGAAATTTCTGTTGTTTATAAGCCACCCAGTCTGTGGTCTTTTGTTATAGCAGGACAAGTAGACTAAGATATTTCCTCATATGATCAGATATTGGACATACGGTATAATTGAATAGCTTCTTTATTTCATTAAGGACCCAGTTTCTCTCTGTCTCTCTGGAATTTTCTTGTCTGTAGCATTGGCTTTATCTTAAGGCTTTTTTCCCTTAGAGTTACAGTATTCTCTTAGAGCCAGTGGCAGTCAGGACTATAAGCATTGTTGGTGAGTCCAGTGAGAGACAGAGAGACAAACAGAGAGACTTACCAACCTGCTCCAAGCATGGAATGTAAGTCCTTCCATCTGGACTGATAAGGCCAATTTAGGTCACATAATGAGAGGGATGACATGCATTAATTGGCTTAGTCCAGTCAGACTCTACCTGGAATTGGGTTTTAGGACCTGTTCTCTTGAAAAAAGTCAGGTTTTAATAATGAGGAAGTGTAGAATGTCTAATTGGGTAGGCAACCAACGGTGTCCACCACAATAGCTTTTTAAAAAAAATTTTTTTCTAATGGAAAAAATACATGTTTATCATGGTCTAAAAAACTTGCAAAATAAAGTGTAGTTGGGAAAAGGCACTAAAAAGCATCCCAATACCCACTATTCAGAAAACCACTTTACTATGTTTTTCTTCTATATATAGTTTTTACATAGTTGAGATCATGACATGTTATTGCCATTTTGTATTTTAATGGCTGTAGAATATTTCATTGATTGGATATACCATAATGTATTTAATAATTCCTCTACCACTGGGTATTTAAGTAATTACTGAGTTTTTGCTATAATAGTCCACATAACAATAAATACTTGGGAGCATAAAGCATTTCATTTCTGTTGAATATTTCCCTTAGGATCACTTCTTAGTGTACAGTTCTGATCAAAGTATTTTAACATATATGTGGTTTTTATAACATAGTACGGTTGTGCTTTCCAGAAGAGTTTTATCAGCTATCAAAGTACGAGCGAACCAATTTCATTATAACTACTCCAGCATTTGTTGTCATTTATAAAGATTTATGACCAATTTACTGGCTGTAAAATGGTAAAATGCTTTTGGCATGATCTTTATGTTGGTGGCATTATTCTTATCCTGTATTTGGCTTGGGGTTTTATTTACTACAGAGATCTGCAAAGACTTGGAGAGCTTCAGTCTGAATTGGCAGGAGTAGCTGACTTCTCTGCTGCCTATCTTCGGTGTCAACTGCTTCTCATCAAGGTTGGTTTGGATCCATTATGTTTATGATTGTGATGCAAAGAATGCAGTTTAATGGATCTAGCAGTGTTTGAGGCCATAAGTGGAAAAATTTAAGGTTTTATGCAACCACTTAGCAATGGTGAAATTATGTACTCTTCAGTGTAATTATATTTGTCTCTAATTAAAGAAATGTTAACTGATATAGGAATTTGAATTTTTTAATTTTGGGAGAATTCTTTCATCATTACATAATTAGAGAAGATTGGATAATCATTTTAATTAGAATGCCAAGGATTTCAAATGTTTTGTATAATTTGTTAGCAAAGGACTTGTATAAACTATTTTCTTCAAATGCCCATTTTACTTTTTCAAAGTTAAAAGGTTAATTTCAGGCTGAGCAGTTAGCTCAGCTGGTTAGAGTGCAAGTGCTGTTAACACCAAGGTCCAGGGTTCAATTCATGTACCAGCCAGCCAAAAAAAAAAAAAAGGTTAATTTCATTGCTCTTAAAAGAGCCAATTTGCTGGCATTTCATATCAAATAGTCAGATCATATACATAAAATTGGTACCTAAGAAGCAATTTAGGTTTACTGAGTTAAAAACCAACTAAACAAGTTCAATAGCTTTCAGCTTCTACAACTATTTGTTTAGGCTCAAGATTTAGGAGAGCCCTTCTCACTTGATTAGCCTTTTTTATCTTGGCTTTAGTTCTAAATATTCGTAGTCTTCAAAGTGATTAATGACATTTGACCAGAGTCAGAATAAATGGGGGAGAGCCCGTGGCGCACTCGGGAGAGTGCGGCGCTGGGAGCGCGGCGACGCTCCCGCCGCGGGTTCGGATCCTATATAGGAATGGCCGGTGCACTCACTGGCTGAGTGCCGGTCACGAAAAAGACAAAAAAAAAAAAAAAAAAAGAATAAATGGGGGAGTCAAAAATTGTTTTCTGCTTTAAGATGTGTGAATTTGTGCTAAACGTTATACTTAGGTTGTGCAGGTGTGTGTGTATACATGTGAAGGTGGGTGTGTACACTGAGGTGGGTTGGGATTTAAATAGCCCTTGTTAGGCTAGGTATATTTGTCACATATATATACCTGTGTAACCACCACCACAGGCAAGATATAGAATATTTTCATCACCTCCCAAAGTTTCTTCATGCCGCTTTGCAAAATTGCTGGGGTTTTCCAAGTCTCTGTGAAACAGGGCTAATTATAACTCTATGCCTTGGGGATAGGTAAGTATCCCCAAGTAGTGTGTGTGAAAGCCCTTGGCCTAATATCTGGTATACAGCGAGGGCCATGGAAGTATGATCTCTTCCCCATAGGAGTACAAGGAGGCCTTTGAAAAGAATCTACTTTTCTTTCTTTCTTTCTTTCTTTTTTGGTGGCTGGCCAGTGTGGGGATCTGAACCTGCTTCTCTACAGTAGCAAAAGATGGGAGAGAAAAAGCGAAGAAGAGATTACTCCTAAAAAGAACACATAACTATGTTGATTACTCAGTGTCAAGGGGTGGCTGGGTAGGTAAGTCATCCAGGCCTGGAAACCAAGGCAGGCATATGTTTGATAATAGGGGAAGAGCTAAATAAATTGTGGCACAGCTACTGAATAGTATATTCTATAGCCAGTAATGATCTTTATGAAGAATTATACAGCAACATGACAAAAATACTTAGAGTGTAATGTTATATACCCCCAAAAAGATATAAAATTCTACTTTCTGACTACAACTGTTAAAAAAAGTGTCTATGAGAAATGATTGGCTAACACCAAGGTATAGAGTTTACATCTGTACTGGCCAGCCACCAAAAAAAGGGAAAAAAAAAAAAGAAAGAAAGAAAGAAATGATTGGAAGTAAATATTCAAAAAAACTCTATAGTCTGTATTCTAGACCTACCACTGTTCAATATGATAACCACCAGATAAATGTGACACTATTGAGCACTTACGTCATTGTTCAAACTGAGATGTGCCGTAAGGGCAAAAATACACACTAGATTTCTTAGACTTCAGTATGAAAAAAATGTAAACTCTCATTAATAATTTTAAAAATAGTATGTGGAACGATAATATTTTAGATATATTGGGTTAAAAAAACTATATTTTAAAAGTTTTACCTATTTGTTTTTAAAATGTGGCTACTGGAAAATTTAAAATTACGTATGTGGCTCATATTATGTTTCTGTTGGACAGTGTTAGTTGAGATTTTCTGTAATGTCATTTGATTATGTTTGTAATTAAGAAAGACCAAGAAGATAAGAGGTTTGGATGACAGATGAAGTCATATAAATGGATAAGTGAGGAGAAAGATGGATGGTAAAAATCCATGGCTTTTAGTGATAGTTTTGAATGTAGAGAGGGAGAGTAAGGAATCTAGGAAGGCTGCTTGATTTCTAGTTTGGGTATGTTGGTAAGATGATGATCAAAGGATAGTGAGCATAGGGGCAAAGAAAAAAGAACCAGTCAAGAAAGAAGGCTCTGGTTAGTCCAGTGGCTCTGGGAACAATGAGGGCCCAGAGCCCAGAAAGCTGGCTTGCCTGCACATTCTGGTGAAGCCTTCATGGCTTCTGTTCTCTGGTTTCAAGCAATGGTCTGAGACACAGGGCTTTTGGGCCAGGAGTTGGACTGAATGGGCAGGAGTTCATTTAGCCCAAACCATTGGTCTCCTCTTTCTCCATAATAGGTAGAGTGTATTGGCTTAAATGAATAAGAATAATTGAGAGGAATCCCAATCATGGTAGATTTTCAAGGCAAAATAAAAATGAAAACCTCAAATGATATGACAGTCTTTATAACCTCTGTGTTCTTTTCTCTCCTAATTTGTCTCTGCAGGCCTTGCAGGAAAAGCTGTGGAATGTGGCTGCCCCTTTGTATTTGAAGCAGAGTGATTTGGCTTCAGCAGCAGCAAAACAAGTAAGCTTATTGAGACCTTCTCCTCAGATAGGTCTCTATCTGGGAGTTGTCTAGTTCGTGGCCGAGCCAGAGGCCTTCCCATGGCTCCACGCCTCTGCTATGACTTCCCTAATTCCTTTCAATTTCATGCTATGACAGAAGTTAGTGATATGAGAAGCAGCATAAGTAGGGGACACAGCACAGGCTTTGGAGTCAGAATACCTGGGTTCTAGTCCCAGGTCTTCCTCTGATTTGCTAAGTGATATTGAGCAACTTACTTAACCTCCCTGGATTTCTCCTCTGTAAAATGTGGCAATTGAACTAGAGGATTTATAAGATTCTTTTGTGTTCTAAAATAGTATCAGTTTGTATTTTAGATATGCTGAAATCTAATAAATACTGTATGGATCTTTCATCTGAAATGTAGCTGGAACTCATTTTGAGATTGTTTATATTTTTAGCCTGTATAATCTCTTGAATGTTAAAAGGTACTTACATTTCTGCTTAGTTCATTAAGTAGCATTTTATTTTATTTCCCTCTAGTTTCTTTCTTTCTGGCTTTGAGCAGTTCCCCTTTGTTCTGAAGTATTGGGACTTGGTGAACTCCTGTGGGTCATGTCTTCCAGTTAGTGAGTCTGTATGTGACCAAGTAGGAAGCTAATGATTGTGACTGTGATTGTTACATTACAGTTCACTAAATGATTTCAAGTCTATTATCTTAATTAACCCTCACGGTAATCCCATTAGGTAGGAATAAGTATTAAGTGCGTGTTATAGATGAGGTAGTTAAAACTCAGTAAGGTTAAATTCATTGAACTATAAGTAGTGGAGTCAGGACTTAAGACCAGATCCTCTGATACTCAGAATCTGCTTTCTTTTTACTGTACTGCCCAATCTCTCTGATCCAAACTCCCTCTCAGATCTGGTCTGTGGCTTATATTAGGGGCATAGAACTTAATGATTATAGTTCAAAAATGGGCCATATTGGGAAGGGCAGGACCAGGGAATAGTAGTTTGGAAGGAAGAGAAGAAAGGAATTACAATTGCTATATGCCAGATACTGTGCTAAAAAGCAATTTCCATGCCCCATTTGATACTTTAAATTTTATGACATTGGTGCTATTTCTTCCCTATGTACAGATAGGAAAATGAAGGCAATTGAGGAAAATGATAAGGTAACTTGTCAGTTGTAGGAAATCCTGGAGTTATTTCTCTGACCCCAAAGCATTCAAAGGGAGGCAAGCACAGAAGGGAAGGAGAAGCATCATTCGGATGGAAGTAGCTGATTTGTATAGAATTGAGCAAGAACTTAAGATGCACTGGGCTTGATCTGGGGTCATTGATGGTGTTTTTTGCACTTATTTCCTCCCCAAACTCCCTCAGACAGACCAGGCCTACAGAACAGTCCTGTTCCTGATGGTTCCTGATGCTTAATTCATGAGAATGTTGCTTGGGGATTGGGTTTACATGCATAGTATATGTTCATTTGTTCCCACAACACAGTGAGTTTGGTTTAGGGTAACAAGCAGTGCTTTGCAATTTTATCAGTAATTAAATTTTCATATCTTCACATCATCAGCTTAGATGATTTAATTAGCAGGCGAAAGTCTTTTTTTAATTGACAAAATATTTTATTCTCTTTTCACAAAGCATACTAATTTATCTCAACATTTAAGCGTAGGTACTTAAAAATCTCAGTTCAGAATTAAAGCCTAGGCATTTAAAAAAAAATCTTAGTTCAAAATTTCACCTAAAAAGATCATTTAACAGTAGAATTCTGTGCTGCTCTCAAGTAAGACTTTGATATTTTTACTGATTGTTAATTATCTTTCTTTATAGATTATGGAAGAGACTTACAAAATGGAGTTCATGTACAGTGGTGTGGAGAATAAGCAGGTGGTAATTATACATCACATGAGGCTGCAGGCCAAAGCTTTGCAACTTATAGTAACGGCACGAACTACTCGAGGGTAAGATGTGGGGTTGGCCAAAAGGCATGGCATGGTCCCTTCAAAGACACTTCCAGATATAGAGATCTCACTAAGGTTAATGATATGTAAAATGAGATTTAGGAAAGATTAGCCAAGGGACATGCCATCTATTCATTTTTCAGATATTCCAAGTTCTGTTCTTGGATCAGATTTGAACCTTGGAAATCTGATCATGTCTCTTCCTTGCTAAAAACTCTCCAGTGGCTCTCTATTACCTACAGCACAACACAGGACTTCAGCTGGTAACAAAGATTTTTGTGTGGTCCCACTTGATAGATTTAAGAATTTAGTGCCAGGAACCACTTTTTCTCTCTTTTTTTTTTTTTTAAAAGATGACCGGTAAGGGGATCTTAACCCTTGACTTGGTGTTGTCAGCACCACGCTCAGCCATTGAGCTAACCGGCCACCCGTATATGGGATCCGAACCCGGGGCCTTGGTGTTATCAGCACCGCACTCTCCCGAGTGAGCCACGGGCCGGCCCAGGAACCACTTTTTCTCTAATGAAGGAATTAGTAAGCTTTTTCCCAGGCAGTAAAGACAAATTCAGAGGATGTACTGTGAAGTCAGACTACTTTGTTCAAATCCTGACTTCTGAAAATGAGAATGACAGTGTCTATCTCATGGCATTTCTATGAAGAATAAATGGGATAATGCAGTTGACCCTTGAACAACACAGTTTTGAACTATATGGGTCCACTTAATATGTGAATTTTTTCAACCGAGAATCGAAAATACAGTTTTTGTGGGATGTAGAACCTGTGTATACGAGGGCTGACTTTTCCTATCTGCAGGTTTTGCAGGGCTGACTGCAGGACTTGAGTATCTGCAGATTTTGGTATCTTCAGGGGGTCTTGGAACCAATTCCTGCAGATATTGAGGGACGACTATACATGTAAAAACGTTCAACATGGTACTTTGTACATAATAAGAGCTTAATATAATGGTAGCTGTAAGACTTTCTGATAATGGGGATTGCCATATTTCATCCATCCTACGGTGCACATTTTTAATTATTGTAACTTCTCTGTAATCAAATATTTTGAAGGTGTGATTGAAAGTGTTTTTTGTTTCTTGGTATTTCATAAAATAAAGTGCATCTTAAGAATGAGGGCATCACAGATTTGATACAGTGCAATACTTATGTAACTTGTTGCCAGCTCACAGACACATTTGATGCTCAAGTCCAGCAGCTTTGTCAACCTAAAAGTGGTATAGAGAAATAAATATTAGTGTTTAAGTAAGCAATGAAAAATACTAGGTCAGAAAGAATATTCTGAAAATTATTTTATTTCTTCATTTATCTTGATTGTGCCTGATAAATTCAGATAGTGATTTAATCTTAAAAATATCCATGTATTCATTTAACAAATGTTCAATCTCTACTATGTGAAACTTTGGAGTCTCAACTCTGTTTTTAGCTCAGGGATTTTTTTTCCCTCCATTATTTAATTATTACTTGTTTCATCCACTCCAGTCTCTCATACTGGATATTAGATCTTCTGGATCTATTTTCCCTATACTTCTTTTGTAATTTCAGTTTCTTTGTTTTTCTACTCTACTAAGTAAATTCTTCGATATGCTCTCTTAATTTACCATTTCAGTTTTCATCATTGTTCATTTCACTATTCATTGGCTATTGAGTTTGGTCTTATTATTACCTTTTATTTCCATGTGTTCTTCTCTATACTGTTTTTGTAGCCGTTTCTCCTGCTTTATCAATGCATTGTCCTTTCATATCTCCTTTTAACTCTAACTAATGTTATTCATTAGAATTTTTTTTTGAATTTTCCATGCTTTCTTGCCTTAACTTTATCTCTGAAGGCTGGTTGGTCACCTTTACAACTCCTGATTACCCTTTAAAACACCTAGTAATTTTCCATTGTCTTTGTGTACTTAAAAATGAAAATCTAGACTAGTTTAATAGGTAATTTATATAGACTTCCTTAACAGTTAGTTGTAGGTCATTGTTTGATTTCCCCAAGTGAGCCTCATTCTTTCACTGCTTTCCTCCTCACACCAAGGGAAAAGTGGGGGTTCTTAGTAGTGGAGGCCTATGTGTGTAGGTGAGGCTACCTAGTCTGTTTTGGGTAGAGTTCCCAAATCGTTTTGTATTTTATTTTGCTTGGAATCTCTCCAAGCTGGTTCTTTATAAGCACACCAAAAAAAGTGTCACTGCTTGTCCATATTGTTTTTCTTTGTGCTGCTGCTTGGCTGGAGTTCTCCCTTCCAGCCTTCTCACCCCCGGTGTTGTTTGGTGGTTTAACCTCACTATCTAATTTCAGTCCCATTTCTGGTAATGTATCAGTTAAGGAAGTTTCAAGTACTAGCTTTTTTTAAGGAGAAGAATTCAAATGGATGTTGCTTGTAGAGTAGGTTTCTATTTGCCATTTTGTGTTTATTTATTCATTCAACAAATATTTACTCAACGATGCTTGTGCTAGGAAATATATGATGAAGAACGCAGCGTCCCTACTCTTATGGAGCTTACATTTTAGTAGAAACACTAAGCCAGGAGATTCAGAAACTTGATACTATTCTCTTACATACTTTCATATAAGGAAGGGTTTTTTTTCCCCTTGACTGGAACTTTACTTTTCCAATGAATAATATATTAATGAAAATAGTCGTGTGTTGCCTAATGACAGAGATACATTCTGAGAAATGCACTGTTAGGCGATTTTGTCATTGTGTGAACATCATAGGGTGTATTTACACAAACTTAGATGGTGTAGCCTACTACCCACCTATAATCTTATGGGTGTAGCCTGTTGTTCATATATGCTGTCCATCATTGACAGATGTGTCATTATGCGGCACATGACTATAAATGGCATGTTTCATGCAGAAATTATATATAAGAAATAGGATGAAGATCAAGAGGAGAAGACATTGTGTAATTAGTAAATTATATTGGCCTAGTGTGTTGCTTGGATTATTTAGGTATGCAACAAGTTTTTGAACTGCTCGAAATACTATGAGGCCAAAGAACCCTTGATAAAGAGGAATGAACATCATCTGTGTCTGTGGGCAAAGTAGTAACAAAACCTTTTCCCCTTCTGCATAAGAATCAATCTTTGGTTAACTTTCTAGGTCTGTTGCCTGATTGTGTCAGCTATATTAGTAAGCAATATTCTATGGAAAAAATGATCTGAGTAAATTGCATCTAGACTAGAAGGAAATGTAAATGAACTACAACTTCCTGATTTAGATGCCATAGCTTTGGGCTTCATTGAGTGCAGTGATTCTTGTACTGGGCATATCCATTGTGGGTCCCTGGAAGCTATGTTTATGGAGTTGTCTCAAGAGATATTAGCACATGTGGAGCATGAGGCTTTTAAGCTAGAATGGTCTCCACACCTGCCTGATGTGGATCTCGACTTGAGCTGTCATCTGTGAGATCAAAGCTCCCAGGCAGCTGTGTGCACTGCTGCAAGGACTTCTGCAGAAGGGGAACGTGACACTGCACAGCAAGCTGTGCTTATGTCCTGTATCCTTAGTGAATCTCGTGTCAAGTGTAGCCTGTGATAGTCTTTGATTTTAAATGTTCATTGAGCCTAATGGGCACTGCAGGGGCTTAATCGGGTCTTGAGATCCTAGCAGATATATCCCCCTAGGACCATTAGGACCTTCTATTTGTCTTAGAGGTCATTTTTATAGTGAAATATGCAAATTCTCCTTTCATGTAGTTTCAAGTTTCTGGGACTTTTGGTCCTCACTCCTCAGTTCACAGATTTTACAAGTTAAATTAATTATTTTGTATTTTATTTCTACAGAGTTGACCCCTTATTTGGGATGTGTGAAAAATTTTTACAGGAAGTAGACTTTTTTCAGAGGTAAGTATTTCATAACTTTTCTTGTTTATATCTTTGCTATGCGAAGTAGCACTTACAGGCAACAAGAGCAATCACAAGCCAGATTCCTTGGTTTGACCTATGCAGGCAGCCTGTCATGTGCCCTAATTTGGTATTTTCGTTAATGGTGTATAAACTTCTTTTACTAATTGTACAACTGAATAATAAAAACATCAGGAATCATTTGGATTCAGCACTCAGCTGGGCCATAAAAAGACAAGTATAAAGAAAACTTATAAACTCTTTTGTTGAAAAAATCATGGCCTGTTTTTCCACCTGTATTTATATTTTTTTAATGGCGGGCCAGTATGGGGATCCAAACTCTTGACCTTCGTGTTATTAGCACCATGCTCTAACCAAGTGAGCTAACTGGCCAGCCCTACCACTAGTGTTCTTAAACTTGCATATGTCTCTGTAATCTACAAAGAATTGTTCTGTAATTCTGTAAGTAAGTTTTATTTTATAGAATAGATATGTTTTCTCAGAGTTCAGTGTGAAGTGAATGGGTTAAAACAGATGCATGGGGGGTAGTGTTGATAACACCAAGGTCAAGGGTTTTGATCCCCATAC
The DNA here is from genome assembly GCF_027409185.1 of Cynocephalus volans. Classification (NCBI taxonomy): domain Eukaryota; kingdom Metazoa; phylum Chordata; class Mammalia; order Dermoptera; family Cynocephalidae; genus Cynocephalus; species Cynocephalus volans. The sequence continues at coordinate 96,958,537 of NC_084463.1, forward strand.
TGGCCAGCTGCCAACCCCCCCCCCCCCCCCCGCCCAAAACAGATGAAGTAGGTGAATGAAAGTCTTGGTGAAGAAGTGGGAGTTGAGGTAGTGACTAAACCTGTGGTGCGCTGGCGATATAATACTGGAAGGAAAACATTTATAGGATTTTATTTTATTTTATTTTTTTATTTTATTTTGTCGATATACATTGTGGTTGATTATTGTTGCCCCTTACCAAAACTTTCCTCCCTCCTCCCTCTCCTCCCTCCCCCCCAACAATGTCCTTTTTGTTTGCTTGTCGTATCAACTTCAAGTAATTGTAGTTGTTATATCTTCTCTCCCCCCCCCCCCGCCCGGTGTGTGTGTGTGTGTGTGTGTGTGTGTGTGTGTGTGTGTGTGTGTGTGTGTGTGTGTGTGTGTGTGTGTGTGTGTGTGTGTGTGTGTGTGTGTGTGTGTGTGTGTGTGTGTGTGTGTGTGTGTGTGTGTGTGTGTGTGTGTGTGTGTGTGTGTGAATTTATATATTAATTTTTAGCTCCCACCAGTAAGTGAGAACATGTGGTATTTCTCTTTCTGTGCCTGACTCGTTTCACTTAATATAATTCTCTCAGGTCCATCCATCTTGTTGCAAATGGCAGTATTTCATTCGTTTTTATAGCTGAGTAGTATTCCATTGTGTAGATGTCATTTATAGGATTTTAAAGCACTTGATTAAGTCTTATTTTTTTTTCCCCATTGTTGTCTTAGCCCTCATGAACTTTACTAAAAGTGAGATTTTTATGACTCTACACTTCTTTTTTTCCCCCTATTTGGGTGAAGGTCGGGCTGGGCTGCAGTACCCCCCTTCACCAGCAGGTGATGCTCTCTAGCAAATGGTGCAGTCTAGCTTTGCACTGTTAAGCTCCTGGCTTCTAATCTGAAATAAACTCATGCCTTACTTTTGGTTTTAGATTATTTAAGGTAGAGAGCCTGTTTTTGCACAGGTAGGTTGAAGAGGTTTTTGGAAAGGTGATAGTTCTCAATTGCCAAAATTCCTCATCTGTTGTTAGCTAAAGCTGCATATTCTTTAGCCTTTCAGTACCTGCACAGATTTTATTTCCTCAGTGAAATATTTTTTGGGTATCCCCTTCCACATAGTAGAAGTACTGTTGAATCAATCTGAGCTGGGAATAATTTGCTTAACTTCTCTGGGCTTTGGTGTAACATCATCCTCTCTGAGTCTCAGTGCTCTTATCATTTGAATATAAGCTCCATTATAACAGTCATTTTCTTCTCTTTTGCTGACTGTATGTCCCCAGTACCTAGAATAGTACTTGGCACTTGGAAGGTCCTAAAAACACAGTTGTTAAATTAGTTAATGAATCTGTAATATGAAAATATTAATCCTAACAGTGTACAAGATTGCTGGGAGTATTAAATAAGATCATTTAAAACACTTAAGAGTGTGCCTGACACATAATGATTATTCAGCAGATAGATGCTTTTATGATGATCATGTCACTAAGGCATAATTATCCGGGTACCTGTCTGTCTCAGTCCTGAACCTTTAGCACCTCCCACTTCATCATCACCACTCTTGCTGCTGTGGGCTTGGCAGATGTCTGGGGCCTTGCCTATAGTGAGCAAATGCATAGTCAGTTGCTTCTGTTTGTTCCTTCAGGTGTTTCATCGCTGATTTGCCCCACTTGCAGGACAGCTTTGTGGACAAACTTCTTGACCTTATGCCCCGGCTCATGACATCCAAACCTGCAGAAGTGGTCAAAATTCTACAGACTACGCTGCGGCAGAGTACCTTATTGCACCTCCCTCTTCCAGAGCAGGTCAGGGTCTATGTCATACCCTTCAGGACAGAATCTGTCCAGACTATCAAAACTGTTCACCTTGTTGATCTTCTTTGACCAGTGGAGCATCTGGGTTTGGGCCCTTCCTGTGATTGACTCCTACATACCATTAGATAAGGAGACAGAAGGGCAAGGATCATGTTTTGTTGCCCAGGGATGACCTGGCTTTAGAATCATTGTATTTTCTTCTTGCTTACAGATTGACAAAGCTTCAGCTACCATCATTGAGCCAGCGGGCGAGTCAGACAACCCTTTGCGGTTTACGTCCGGGTTGGTGGTGGCCCTGGATGTTGATGCGACACTGGAACATGTGCAGGATCCTCAGAGCACTGTGAAGGTCCAGGTCTGTTGGCTTTTGATCCCTATTGAGCGTCTAGAACTTGTGTTGAAGTATTTAACTTTAATACCCCTGTGAACTCTGCCTGAGGGACAGAAACTGGGAAGGAAGGGCTGGCCGGTTAGCTCAGTTGGGTAGAGCACAGTGTTATAACACCCAGGTCAAAGGTTCAGATGCCTGTAGTTGCCAGCTGCCAATAAAAAAAAAAAGAACTGGGAAGGGAGAAGAGATGAGCCTCTGTGAAAAAGAGCCTGGGCTTGAATCCCAGTTTTAACGCTGAGTGTGGTCTGGACCAAGTTAAAGTCTGAGCCTCAGATTCTACGATGACAAAGAGGAATAGTTGACACTGAAATGAGGTGATGCATATAAAGCCCCCAGTGCCCAGTATAGGTTTGCTAAATGACAGGGCTCTTTCTAATCTTATGATGTGAAGTTAAGGCTTGGTCTTTTGTTATAGAAGAATGTAATAAGTCCTTTTCAGGCTGTGGATGGGTTAGCCGGCAAACAAAATTTATGAGTAGGAAAAAGCAATCACCAGGAAGTATTTTTTCCCAAGTTCAATAGATATATTAGAGACATTTGAGAGATACATTAGAGACACTAATCAATTCAGATAGTCTGCAAGTAAGTCCCATAAAGAGTACTACCCATCCATCCATCCATCCGTGCATACAATAGTGCTTACTCTGTTGCACATGCTAAGTGCTGGGGTTGCCAGGCTAAATGTATTGCACAGTTCCTGCTCTCAGTATGCTCACAGTTTCATTGGGAGACAGACAAATGGACAGGCAATTATAAAACAAAAGTTCGGTGATTAGACATGCACAGGATAAGTTAAGAGTACTATGGAGAGGTACTTTATTTGGAGAGTGTGGTGGAGGATAAGGAAAGGAAAAGTACTGAGATCCTGGTGCATGGGTGGAACCTGAGAGGATGAATAAGAATGAAGATGAAAGGCATAAGGAGGTATTCTAGGCAGAAGGGATACGAGTAACAGCAGGGATGCAAGCACTGGCAATAAGTATAATGAGAGGACAGAAAAATAGTCTGGAGCAGTCAGGGAGGGTGTCCTGGAGGAGGTAAGGATGAATCAGGCCCTGAAGATGGTACCTTTTGGCAATGGTGACGATAGAGGAATAAGCCCTTCTGGCTTCTCAGCAGGAATTATTATAAATGATGAGACCTACAGAAAACTCATTCTGAGCTAGCTGTGAAGTTGTACTGCAGGGTTTTTTTCACGTTAGTGGTTCTCCACCCTAGCTGCACTTTAGAATTACTCAGAAAGCATTAACAAGTACTGATGAACAGGCCTCAGCCTACACCAATTAAATAAGAATCCTGAGAGTAGGGCCCATAGGTACCAGCATTTTTTAAGAGCTCATAAGTAATTCTAATGTGCCGTTAGTGATTCTAATGAGAACCACTGTTTCACATTGTCCCTGAAAAAAGTTCACTGACCAACTGAGCATAAATGAGATTGCAGGCAGAATAAGGGTCATCTGTTGGACTCTCTCCTGAAAAATCCCCTCCAAAGCACCTATACTACCTGCAGGGCTAGACCATTTGGATGTTTCTGTAGGTAGGGATATGGGAAATTCACTATCCCATCATGGGACAACTCCAGTGGTGTGAAAGTGCCCTCTAGTCCAGGCACTACATTCTGAATGCCTCCTCTGTTCTGGGCACTGCTTTAAGCTCAAGAGATGGAGCAGTAAACATGCCTCAAAGTACATGGACATTACATTCTCCATTAAAGTAATGTATATCTTTTCTTTAAAGTAGACACTCCAGGAACTCCATTCAATAACATTTTTGTTAGCCTAATCCAGGTTACTGTATTATACCTGATGATAAGAGGAGATACAATTTTTAGTTGTTCTGGAATTCAGAACATAATCCATACTGGCCATTTTCTTCCCCTGACCTACTTAGGCCACAGATTTCTAAGCTTCACTCTTGTGAGTAGTAGAGGAATGAAGGAAGGCTTCCAGCAACTGCTTCACAGAGGAGTCAAGGCCTTTCACCAAGGGCAGTTTTGCTGAGAATGTTGGGAGTTTTTCCTGTCTTTGCCATTTTCTTTTCCATGCTCATTACTGTTTCAGCCCTCCTCTGCCCCTCTTTTTTAAAAAATGAAGCCAAAGTATCTTTAAAGATAAGGATCAGGAAGCTGTGACACCTGCATCTTTTGGCTGTAGTTGGTTTGAACCTGGAGATAGTGTGGGGAGTGGCAGCTTTAAGAAAGAAGAGTAGAATCTGGGGGAGGCCCCAAGACCTGTGGGGAGATGAAAGATGATTATGGGGCAAGTGAGCTGAGACATACCTCCCAGAGTTTCAAAGCTGAAAGACCTGTTTGGTTCCCTACTCTGCCCTTATATTTTCTGCAGATCCTCTCTGGTCCTAGGATAAACTTCAGTTGTTCCTCTAGTTCATCTGTACACTTTGCAATGTAATAGTCCCTTTACACAAGTAGCTGGGAGGCCCCCCTGGGATGCTGAGTAATAACTCAGTGGCAGTTTCTGAGATTTGAAGAACTGGCTAATAATTTGAGCAGATGCTTTTTTGAGCACTCTTTCTGTAGAAAGAGACAGATAAATGACTTCCTAGCTGCTTGAAATTTTTTTTTTCTTTTTGTAGCGGGCTGGTACAGGGATCTGAACCCTTGACCTTGGTGTTACAGCACTCACTCTAACCAGCTGAGCTAACTGACCAGCTTGAAATCTAGTGTAGAGAATACAGTTACAAAATAACTCTTAACGGTTGGTGATGGAGGCTGGGCCATGATGATTCAGAGCCATCTTCATGATGATTCAGAGGGAGGGAGAGTCATTCTGAAAAGGGTGTCTGGGAAGGCTTTTCACAGTCAGATTAATATTCCTACCTGTCCTTGTACTTAATAGAATCACTCTATTCCTATCACTCATTCATCAGGAATTAATATTCCTACCTGTCCTTGTACTTAATAGAATCACTCTATTCCTGTCACTCATTCATCAGGAATTCAGGAAATGTTTACTGAACACTGCTTTGTGTTAGGGCAGAGGTATGGAGATGTCTGCAGTGTTGCCTTCCCCTCAAGGAGCAGTCTTTTATGAAGACTAGTGTGATCTTTTCCTGTTTGGGGGTTCACAAGAGATGTCACCATCAATTTTGTTAAAAGCTCATCTCTCTTCTGCTTCTTTTTCTCATTTCTGTTACCTCTTAGGTCTTATATCCAGATGGCCAGGCTCAAATGATCCACCCCAAGCCAGCAGACTTCCGGAATCCTGGCCCAGGGCGGCACCGGCTCATCACTCAGGTGTACCTCTCCCACACTGCCTGGACAGGTATGGAGTCAGCAGGCCAGGGTGGGCAGGAAAATATGCCCACCCTTTAGCATTTGGATTTTGCAGTTTAAAAAAATACCTGAGTGAATCAAGCCTGCTGAAGACTGAACTTGATCCTTTAAGGAGTTTATAAGCTCAGACTGGGCACATTTGAACTAATTTGCTACACTTTTTTGATTGCATAAGGAAAAAGATTCTGTTAAAAGATATACAGGTGATTAAATGGAGTCTCATGGAAAGAGCCCTGGACTAGACTATTTTCTTGTTCTAACTCTGCCATTGATTTGCTGTGTGACTTTAGACAAGTTACTTTCCCTTTCTAAGCCTGTTTTCCTTAGCTTCAAAATGAAGATGATAATTCTCAACCTACAAATTAGTTGTGAGGATTACTCTGTCTGGAGATTAAATAGTTTTATATTTCTTACCAAAAATTTCAAATCACTGTCTCTTTGTATATGAACAATTCAGTTCATTCCCCCGAAACAAGAAAAATGATAAGTTACTGCCCTTCCCTACCACATGGGCTGGTTTGTGGGATAATGCAGAGTAAGATGATCTATTCATACAGCAACTGAGTAGAACCTGGATAATTTGCAAAACCACAGGGAGATTGTAGAAGTTTTTTTTTTTTTTTTTAAACCATAAGAATAAAATGAGAGAATACAAGTGCAAAAGAGCATTTCATTTCCAGTCTATAAGCCTGATTTAGAAGACTTAAAAAGAGACTCAGTCTGCAGAGCTTTAAATATGGGACAGAACCGAAAATATGGGGACCTCAGTGGTGTTTCCTAAACACCTCAACGAAGATGATTCAGGACCATGGTTGTTACTGGAGAAGGTACTTAGTGCCACCAAATTTGGTTTATTTTAGAAATTGGGGGATGCATTCTAGAATTTTCTTTCACTCTGTTTTTAAATACATGAATAATTATTTAATGCCGTTATTAATGGTTTCTCTCTCTCAAGGGTGTTAGATGGGTACTGATGACTTTATAAAGCTTTTACAAAGAGAAAGTGATGCTGTTGAATGTTAGGTCAGCCCCTTTGGGGTTCCAGTGTCCCCGGGTCTGGCAAAGTTGAGAGACCATCCAGCAATTCTTTTACCCAATATCTGCTTCCCTGAGCATCCCTCATTTCCATATCCTTGCTGCCTGGCATTTTATGCACCATTTACCAAACCACTAGCCCCACATAATCATAGATTCCTTATTCTAATATCTTCTGAGGAAGGAATCCTAGATATGGGGAAAGAAATGCTGTGTGGGACAATACTGTTTTGGGAAGGGCAAGGCTCAGGGAAGGAAATCTTGGCATATTAGAACTCAAAAGAGCTTGAAAGTTCTTGAGAGGGCTATTGACTTGCCCCTATCATACAGCAAGTCATTGCCAAGCCTAAGCTAGGACCTAGGCTGTCTGCTCCCAAGCTCGAGGTATTTTCCACTAGGCAGTTTCTTCTCAAGGTATCTTAGTTCGTTGCAGTCTTTTTTTTTTTTATTGCCCCATGATCCTGAGCCCGAAGAATTATCTCTTTCCATATCACCTCCTCTGAGAGCTTGCTACCCTGTCACTGTTACAAATCCCTGTTTTAATTCTCTGCATAGTACTTATTAATGTCAGAAGGTTTCTCATTTAATTGTGTACCATTAGAATGTAAGCTCCACTAGAGTAGGGAACTTGCTGTTCTCTATCCCTGTATCCCCAGTGCCTCTACATATATCCTTTGTCCCTAGTGCTTGACATGTAGTAGGCACTCAACAGATAATGAAAACTGAATACAGGATTTTAAGTGTACAATTCAAATTCATTTAATCCTTAAACCAACTCTGTGGTGGGAATTAGTATTCTATTCTTCATTTTACAGATGTGTAAATGGAGACCCACATAGCTGATCAGTGATGGTACTGAGACTGGTACTTAGATATCCTAACTCCCAAATCCCTTGGTTTTTTTCACTGTTCCATGCTCCCTTCTGGTCTGGAACACTAAAGTGAAATATGTTCTCATTATAAATGCACCTGCACCTTCTTTATGCTAATCCAGGAGGTGGGGCCTGGTGTTTGTAGGGAGCTCCTCCAGTCACTCAGCAGCTTCCAAACAGGGGCCTCTCCTGGGAGGCAGGATGTTGCCATGTAGGAATTTTTGAGTCACATATACCAGGTTTCAAATTCTGCCTCCCTTGCTGTATGATCCTGAGAAAGTTGTTTTACCTCTCTGTCTCATTTTCTGTATTATTAAGATAGGAATAAAAATATAAACTTCCTAAGAAATATATTCTTCCAGGCATGATGAATAGGTTATGTGATTTGTCCCAGATGATCTTTTGTCTCTTTCTCCCACTCTGCCTTACCTCTTGTTTTCTCCTCTCTCCTTTCCTCCCATGGCACTGGCCTCAGTTGCCATTCTTACCAAAAGCTGGTAAGGGAAGGCAAAACAACCCCATAGGGTTGAGTCCTACATCAACCCCCTCTGACCTTACCAGGATTTGGCTTCTTAAGTGTTCTGTGAGAGCCGGGGCTGTGGTTGTGGTCTGCCATTTGGGACAGAATAGGAGAGTATAGTGGGAAGCTGATACTGGTACCTACTTTGATTCCACCCTGCGTTGGAGATTCATCTGGAGCCCAGTACCAGAGAGCAGTGCTAATTTCATTACAGATGCACTCAGGGCTGGGGTAGGGCCCCCTTGGTATGGGGGTGTGTGCATACCACATAGCTGGTGTTGGTGATACTGAGGCTGCACTCATCTTGTGCTGAACTCTGGGGTTGGCTAGGTAGCTCTGGTATTGGCTGCCTGCAAGCCTTTTCTTTCTTGGAGGACAATAATCCAGTCTCTGCTCTGACACCTACAGAGAAGTCTGGAAGTGACCAGGTAGAGGTCTGGGGAGGCATTGAGAATTCTGAGGCATCTGCCCATATTAATTTAGATCTATCCAGTCCTCATTCTTACCCTCTGAACTTCTTAGCCTTGGGCTCATCTTTAACACTTGCACCTTTTGCTCTAGTTGCACCAAATTGAGGAGGACATCCCAAGCTCTGTCTGTTCTCAGCCTTTGCACTTGCCCTTAGTTTTTTCTGAAATCCTCTTCTCCATCTTTCTCAAAGAAGCCATGTGATTAATAGAAAGATTAATTGCTTCAGTTTATGAACTGGGTTAAAATTCTGTCACAGGTGTGGATTTGGACAGTTGCTTGAAACCTCTCTGAGCCTCAGGACTTTTTTCAAGATTGTGATAGTCTTTCTTTCATGGCATGGCAGGGTAAGAACTCTTGGGTTATGTGCTTGGCACAGAGCAGGCATTCTATTCCTGAGCCTTCCTGCACTCCCTCCTCAGTTCTCCTTACAGATGTCATTAGAGCATATACTGCACTCCACTGCAGCTGTCTCTGTCTCCTCAACTAAACAGCCAGCAACTCAAAGGGAGGTCTTATTTACTCTTGCTAGGGTCTGCCATATACAGACACTAGGTCAGTGTTATAATCTAATGTAATGAAAGAACGAAAGGTTTTCCAACATAATTTTAGGTTCCTGTAACATATTCCTGTTCACTGGTGAGAAATTTTTGGCAGAATCATTTCCTAATTGAAAGCTTTTTCTCCATTAAGAAAATAAAGTCTGTGGTACACGCAGCCCTGAGGCTTGAGATTGAACTGCATAGGAAGAGCACAGTTACCTGGGTACAAGAAAAGGCCACATGCACCTTTTGGTCCTCTGTCCTGAGGCTGGAGGATCTCTTAGAAGAAGGGTTTTTAGATCACTCTCTGATTGTCTCAGCAGCCCTGGCTCCAAACTGCAGGGAGCCCAGAGACCTGAGGAGGAGGTGGCAGAGAAGTGCCATCTGCAGGGCACAGGATTCAGGCTGAGAAAGTGTTTTTGTTTGGTGAAGGAGAAAGGAGTGATGCAGACAGATGAAGAAATATTCTTGAAACCCTATTGCTTCCATTGTTGACATTGCTTTTACTTGACATTTCATTCCAGTTCCTAGCAGTTGCCCAGTCATAGTGAATTTCTTTTGTCTTTTTTCCAGAACCATGCCAGGTGGAAGTGAGGCTGCTGCTGGCCTACAACTCTAATGCTCGCATTCCAAAATCCTCCTGGATTGAGGGTGGTGAAGTGTCACCCCAGGTGGAAACCAGCATCGAGGGCACCATCCCCTTCAGTAAGCCTGTAAAAGTTTACATAATGCCCAAACCTGCAAGGCGATGAGTCAAAGCAAGTCTTTACAGCTATGGCCTGGAAGGCTCCTCTTAGGTGTCAGAGTGAGCCAGAAGTCTGCAGCATACTTCACCTGGAAATGGTGTGTTGGCATAGGGAACATGTGACCCTTGTAGTCTCATCTGGTATCAAACACAGAATAAATTATTTTTCATAAAAAAACCAAAAACCTTCTAGTGTACTTTTTTCCCTTTCTGTAATAAAGTTGAGAAAACACCAAGCTTTTCTAGTTCCTGGTCCTTAGAGAAATTTGTATGACTATAGCTTCAGCATTCATACCACATGCTTACATGCTTATGTCCTCAGGTATGAAAAGAACTGCTTATTTGAGCTGTAATATTGTTTCTTAAGGTGATAGTGTTTGCCAGGGCTAACTCCAAAGCAACTTAAACAGGTGTACTTTTTTACCGTTGACAGTTCCTGAAGGACCTTAGACATTTGTTATCTTGCTGAGAGGCCTCTTCCCTAAATCAGGCAATAGCTGAGCCAGGGACCGACTGACTGAATAGCTGAGAATGAATCATCTGCATCCTTGAAGGAAATTTTTTATCTTGCCTGTCATTATCCTTAGGACATCTATGGCTTTATTTTTATTTTTTATTTTTATTATTATTATTTTTTTAAAGATGACCGGTAAGAGGATCTTAACCCTTGGCTTGGTGTTGTCAGCACCAATCTCAGCCAGTGAGTGAACTGGCCATCCCTATATAGGATCCGAACCCGTGGCCTTGGTGTTATCAGCACCTCACTCTCCTGAGTGAGCCACGGGCTGGCCCTAGGACATCTATGGCTTTAAAAATATAATATAGGAGAACCAGATTTTAGAAAAAAAAAGAGGATTATGGAAAAAGAGGAATCCAGTGTAAGAAGCAGTTACTTCCTGCTACATCTCTGATGAGTTGGAGCTGCATGTGAGTTAAAGGTGCAGGTGCAAAGCCGTGAGAGTCTGCTCCAGAGAGGTTAACCCTGTGGCAGCAGGGCATGTGCTCTGTGCTTTACCTATCATTTAATCCTCATAACAACCAAATGAGACTTAGAGAATAATTAAGTCACTGGTGGGAAAACTGTACAGTAAGTGGTAAAGCCTGTATTCAAATCCAAGAAGATTCCAATTGCCTAAGCTGCTTGTTCAGGAGAAGTATATGGGAAAGATCCTTCAAATCTTTAACTCTCTATGCCTCACTGTCTTCATCTATAAAACAAAGATAATTCTTCTTCAGTGATTGTTGAATGGGTGGATTAAATAATGCTTGGTAGAATCTGATTCTGCAGCCAGTCTTGATCGTATTTGGTACTTGGAGAGCTTATAAAAATAATAGCAAGATCATATAGTTACTCAGGTGGAGCTGGCATTGAAATTCAGGCATGTATTGACTTTTGGTTTAATACACTTACTGTGTGCTTGGGAATGTTGTAAACCCTTTACATTAGTTAACTTAATTAGCCCTTAGAACACACTGAGAAGTAGGTACTGTTATCTCCATTTTATAAACAAAGCAGTTGAAGTTCAGAGAAATTAAATTACTTGCTCTGGGTCACACAACAAGTAAATGATAGATCTGGGATTTGAACCCAGGCAATCTGGCTCTAGGAGGTCATAACTACTATCGAGGGACTAGGGGAAGAAAGCTTATCTCCAGGGAGCTGACTTTTCTTGTGTACTCTTCTGGTTTCATCTTAAGGATGTGCCATCAATGGGCTCTCGTGTGTCAACACCAAGATGCCCTGAAACAGGTGCCTGCCTTAGACATAAAGTGAAGCTTGAAGCAGGATGAATCATACCATGGCTGTGACATGAACACCTATGGCGATGGTTGGGTTGGAGATAGATGAGAACAGTAAGACAGGCTGCTGACTGAGCCCATCATGCTTTAACTATAGAAAGCCTTCAAAGGGTAGAATATGCTGGGTACTTCTCAGATTTAGTGCCTCTTTTATAAAAATCCTTCCAGGTTATCCCCCATTTTACAGGTGGGGAAATGAAGGCTTTGAGGTAGTATTTGTCTCCTATGGCACAAAATTAGCACTTCATTCCTATCTTAAAACCCTAAATAGGGTTCTTTTCCACCCAAGATAGACATACACTAAGGGGCAGATTTTGGTTTAGTATCAGAATACTTTTTTGAAAGCTGCATAAGAATTGAATGTGCTATACTATGAAATATGGAATTCTCCATGCTGGATGTGTTTGAGCAGAAGTTGAATAAGCCCCTGACAAGTTTGCTACTAAGGAATTCAAGTATCATATGAGGGGGTGGGCTCAACCCTTCCAAGTCCTTTTACCCTGAATTCTCAGGTTTCTGTATCTCATTCCACACTTTTTCACTGAAGTAAAAAAATGACCTTATAATACAAAGGCCTGGAAGGGAGTGTGAAGAGCACTGCTGTGCAGTACCTTTATTTACAAGTGAATGTATAAGCCCAGAGACCGAGTTAGTGATGAAGCTAAGGCTGGTACCCAGGCCTCCTGATTCTTCATCCAATGCAGTTTTCATCACAGTGGTCTTTTGTTCTTAGTAAGTGGTCTAGCTTTTACCCAGCAGTCAGAGCCAGAAACCTGCCTGTCACATTGGACTCTGTCGTCCCTCATAGAAAAGCAGCCATCAGGTCCTTTGGATTCTGCTTCCTTAAATGTTTCTTTTACTCAGTCCTCTTATTATAATCAACTGTTTTGTATCCTGATGCAATCATCATCATTTCTCCTGAAGTATGGCATTAGTCTTTTGATCTCCTTGCCTCCAGTCTTGTCTTCTTCATTCCATTCTTCAATCAGCTGTCAGAGTATCTTTCAAAAATCCAGATCTGGTCACACCATTCCTCTGCTCAAGTCTCTTTAAGTGGATCACTACTGGTCCAAGGATAAAGTCTTAAACTGTCCTTGAAGGTTCTTCATGCCTTTGCTTCTTCTCCAGCTTCATACTCATGGCCCAAACTTTTTTTTTTTTACTATTCCAGCTGTGTAGAAGGTAAGCAGGAAAAGTAAAAGAATAAAGTGGCCAAGAGAAAGATAATGGAGACTAAAGAATCAGAGCACATTCTCTGTCAGATGGCAGTTGCTATTCTATTCCACTTAATTATTTTTATCTATAGGCGTGGGCATAGGTGTCAGATATCCCAATTCTTCCAGAAAAGCCAGAAATCTGCATTTGCATGTAAAAAATACCCAATTTAAAAATCTTGGTAACTAAAGTAAATGTTAAAATTACTGAGACAAACTAAACACGTCTCCAGGTAGATTTGTGCCAGTTTGCAACTTTTATATCATCATTGTACATTTACATGTCTATTTCTTCCAACTAATCTGAGTACCTGGACAGTAAGAATGTCTGTACTGTTGTATCCACAGTGTAACTCCTGGCACATACCAGGCAAGGAACTAATGAATGAGTATATGAACCCAGAGCAAACTTAGTACCATGGCATCCCTTTGAAAGCAAGCCCTGAGATTCAAGTTTCTGAGAGGACTTTATATTTGGCTTTGACATGACTGAGTTCAGCAAACAGAATTATGGAGAAGGTTCACACTTAGCTCTTGGCAGACTTCTTGTCTTAGGAACCACTCAGGCTAGAAGCAATTAAGTGTGGGCAGATTGAGGGCTGTGCTACCTACAAATTGAATCAAAGGATTTAATTATTGAGATGTGGTACTAATCATAGTGTCATATGGAAAAATGAGCCTTCTTTCTAGGCTCTGAATATTTCTAGCATTGACCATGTGGACCAGATTCAGAAGTAGGAGCTATTTATCAGCAGGTTTTATAAGAGGTTTAATAACCTCACTGACAGATACTTTGGTCTCTATGAAGTTTGTACTAATTTCTCTTTAATGTGGGGACAACTCACTTAGGAACAATGATTACACCCACACCTAATTGAACACCTACTGGAGCTTTCTCACCTTACATTTGACCAAAAAAAAGATCGCATTAATAGAAAAATAGTCTGAGTTTTATCAAACATCCCTCTTAGGACTGGGCCTTTTTCAGGCTGGTAGAACAGATCTAGAAAGATCCTGTCATCTGACATGTAGGAAGAGCTGCAGAAAGAGCACTAAGCAGGACCTCTCCAGACTTCTATGCTGGGTGTCAGGTCTGAGGGTCTCATTCCTGTGAGCCTCTGGGGAGCAAGGAGGTATATGCTAGAAAGAGATCAAGACACAGTGTTCAGTTCTAATCTTGGCTCTGCCACTTACTTGCGGGGTGAACTTGGAAAAAACCCTTCCCTTTCCATTCTGATGGTCTTAGCTCATCTTTCCTGCCAAGCTACATCTTAACTCTGGATTGTCTCCCCTTAGGTTAGATGCCTAACTGGGCCAATCAGGTAGCAGGATCATGTGGAGCAAAAATTAGCTTTCTGGTACTGCAGCAACGGCTAGGATGGAGCAATTTTATTTAGTTATGGCTGTGACAAATACCATACCTAGTAAATGTCTAGTTAAAAGGGTATTGCCAAGGAAATGTTTATACAATGGATTAAAGAACATTTCATTAAGACTCTTTAGTGTCATCTCCTTAGTGATGTCTTCTCTGATTTTCCTTCCATCCTGATAGGATATATTGGTCTTTTTGCCACCACTGGACCTTGTAATATGATAATACGAATATACTGTATCATTACTGTCTATTTGTTTGTCTGTCCCACGTAAGTCCTGAGGGCAGGAACTATAACTTACTCATCTTTGTACCTCCAGGGCCCAACAATAACTGGTCATAAGAAATGAAAGAGAATTACTGAATAAATGAGTAAGATAGTCCCTTTGGGCTCCAACATTCTATGAAGCCATGAAATAATCTGCTTATTAAAAACTGTTCAATGAAACTAGTTGACTTTACACAGTAGTCCCATTAACAGAACGATGACAACAATGGTTTCTACTACATGCCAGGTGTGAGCTAAGACTTTCTATGAATTACCTCATTTAATACCTACAATGACTCCAGGTACTAATATTATCCCTATCTGAAATATGAGATGGTGAAACTCTGAGATTAAATAAATGCCCAACCAAGTGAGTGGCAGAAAGCTGCTGCAGTTCAAAGGCAAGGCTATTTGACACCAAAACCCATACTCAGAGCTTTTTAAAGAGGAAAAGAAAAAAAAAGAAAAAAACTAAGGTGATGCTGATAACTTATAGTTCTCTCAGTCTATTCTAGGGCTTCACAGAGGCCTTTCTTAGAACACAAACTACCTGAGCCAGTGGGGACCTTAAGAGCATCTAGTCTAGTCCCAACATTTTATAATCAGGGAAACTGAGGCCCAGAGAGAACTGTCTGGCTCAGGGTTAGTTAGTAGAACAGCCTGCCTTGAACCCAACTCTCAGGGCATACTCCCTCTACTGTTACTGTTACTCCCTCACTTCATTCAAGGCTCTGTTCACATGTCATCTGCACAGAGACCTTCCCTGACCACATATCTGAAATAGCCCTGTCTTATCCTGTTATTTTTCCTCATAACAGATTCTACCTACATTAGATATATATTTGTTTACTTGTTTATTTTCCCCACTTGAATACAAGCTTCATGAAAACAAGGCTTTTATTGCCGTTTCTCTGGAAACTATGGCAGTGCCTGGCATATAAGGTGCTCAAAAAATAAATTGGTGGATAAATATTCCAAAGCATCAACTGCAATGTGATTTTAATGCGCTGAAACTTTTCTTTGGCTTTCAAGGCACAGGCTTTATTTTTGTTTGAAGTTTCTCATACTTCCAGCCTAACACTTACTACATTATTAGACTTTGGTAAACACCTGTCTCGTCTTCTGATTTTTAGCACCCGCAGGGACAGGGACCTTGTCTCATTCATGCATCCCAAGAGCCTGGCACAGTACCTGGCATGAGCAGGTGTTCAACAATGCTCGGGGGAGGCTGGTGTGGAGAACGGTTAAGAGTGATAGTCACAGGCATCATTGCTTAATGATTTATTATCCTCTTAAGACTTCATCAGCAGGTGGAATGGAAGACGCCTCCCACCCTGACCCCCTGGGCAACCAAGGCATTATACTCCTTCACGGCCTGCTCTGTCTGGAGGACCCGCACATCAATGCCTTGTTTCTTGAGGTACTCCACAGTTGAGGGAGGCACCTAGGAAGGACGAAAGGAGATGAGTAAGTAGGGGGAAGGGCCCTCCAGGGCTTCCTGTCATTACATTAGGCAAGTGTATTCTACAGAATTTGACAGTGACACCTGTCACTTCAAGTATCATATGAGGGAGTGGGTTCAGCATGTCACCAGTCCAAAATTTGGCAGTCAGTCCCACTGAGTCAAAAAGGCTTCTGAAAAGGTGACAGAAGGGCTGGCCTGTGGCTCACTTGGGAGAGTGTGGTGCTGATAACACCAAGGCCACGGGTTCAGATCCCTATATAGGGATGGCTGGTTAGCTCACTTGGGAGAGCGTGGTGCTGACAACACCAAGTCAAGGGTAAGATCCCCTTACCAGTCATCTTTAAAAAAAAAAAAAAAAAAAAGTG
The DNA here is from genome assembly GCF_027409185.1 of Cynocephalus volans. NCBI lineage: Eukaryota > Metazoa > Chordata > Mammalia > Dermoptera > Cynocephalidae > Cynocephalus > Cynocephalus volans. Next base: position 96,974,694 of record NC_084463.1, read on the forward strand.
ACAGAGGTATCATAATACCCATGTATAAAGCTCAAGTGAAGTGGAAAGAGCATGGATTTTGGAGTTAGCCTTGGATTTAAGTCCTTACTAGCAGTGTAACCTTGGGTAAGTGAGTTAAATTCTCTGAGCCTTTTCATCCATTTCTGTAAATTAGGGATAATAACGTCTAGCTCATAGTGTTGGTGAGAACTATGAGAACTAACTGAACTAATGCATGTAAAATGTCTAGCATGGCGCAGAGCCCATACTATGTAAATGTTAAATATTAGAGTCTAAATTCTAACTGTCGTATACCAACCAAGAGACCTTAGGCCAACTATTTAAAGTCTCTCAGTCCCAATTTCCTCCCCTATAAAATAGGAATAATAATGCTTATATCACAGGGTTGGTGTGAGGAAGAAATTAATATATGTACATTGCAGCTCAAATGTCTTTTCAGAAAGGATTTCCTTGACCACCCCATAAGGAGCCCCTTGTAAGTCACCATTTTCTTCATAGCATTTATTATCTGAAATTGTCCAGTTTTTTATAATCCATGAGGGGCATGAACCTTGTTTGTCTTGTTCATTTTACTGTCCCCAGTGCCAAGAATAGTGTCTGACTATAGAAAGTGCTTAATAAGTATTTGTAAATGAATTTATATGGAAGATATTGTCAGTAGTAGCAGCCATTATTAGATATTTTCTCAACTCCGGCTTGTCCTGAATATTTTTTTATTTAAAAAAAATTTTTTTTTTTAATTTTAATTTTTTTTTTTAAAAGATGACCGGTAAGGGGATCTTAACCCTTGACTTGGTATTGTCAGCACCACGCTCACCTAGTGAGCGAACCGTCCATCCCTGTATGGGATCCGAACCTGTGGCCTTGGTGTTATAAGCACCACACTCTCCCGAGTGAGCCACAGGTTGGCCCATGAATATTTTTTTAAAATGGATTTTAATTAGACTGCCTTCTCAGAAAGAACTCTGAATGAAATATTTTTTAATATGCTCTATATTACTTTTCTATATGTTTGTAAGATTTATAACAACACAAGCCTTACAGATTGGAATTACTGTATAGGAAAAAAAATCTAGTTTAAATTTTTTAAAAATATAAGTAAATAAAGGATACCTTCATCAGTAGTGAACAGGATGGTAGGACATCTATATAAAGGAAAGAATGAGGTAGATCTCTATATACTTAGGCGGAAAGCTGTCCATAGTGTAATAATGTAAGTGGGGGAAAAAAGTTACAGAACAATACATACAATGTGATACTATTTATTTAAAATGGTTATAAGCATTATGTGCATTGACTGTCCCCAAAGTTCATATATTAGAAGCTTAATTCCCACTGTAATTGTTGAGGGTGGGAAATTACCTATTATGGTAATTAAAAGGTGGGACCTTGAAGACGTGATTAGATTGTAGGACCATGACGTTTGGTCCTACTCTGCCATTTTCTGCCATGTGAGTCCCCTACATTGCTGTAAAGCCACCACCAAGAAGACCCTCACCAGATGTGTTCCCTGGACTTTCAACTTCCCAGCCTCTGAAACTGTAAGCAATAAATTTTGTTTTCTTATTAATTACCCAGTTCCAGCTATTTTATTATAAGCAACAGATCAGAAACAAACTAGTACAAGTGTATACATGTATAAGTGTGCATATGTTTGCAGATGCATACAGAGAGAACTGGACTGGTATACACTAAATGTGGAGATTGGGGAAATCTTTCACCTTTTTACTTTTACATTTCTGCATTGAGTCTTGAATCTTTTATGGTAAGAATGTATTATTTCTGCAAGTAAAATTAAAAATAACTATTTTTTCTGAAAGGGGAAAAAATAACTTGAATGTGTCCTAGAAAAGAAAAAGAAAAAATACTATAAAATAGACTATAAAAATGTAAAGTAGTATTAGAATCTAAAGGACCAAATATTGATCATTGTAGAACTTGAGAAATTCTGGGGTTGAGGCATTTCTGAAAAATAGTTGAAATGACACAGTCTCAGGGTTAGATAGCCTGATGAGGGTTACTCAGGGTTACTCAGGCCTAATGAGGCAGAGTAGCGTATGCAGCCATCATTCTCTCTTGGGTCATCCAATTGCTCAGCAAAATGAGGGTGCATGATATAGAGAGATGAACTCCCAAGAAGGACAAATCTGTAAGGTAAGTGACCAAGAGATCACCACCTATCTTCAGGAATGCTGTGCATACCATTACCTACCTTCAAGGCCTCACTCATCCCTCGGCCAATCACAAGGGTCTGTACACCCTTCTCGACAACTTCCTTCACATCTGCAGGCTGCACACCTGGAGAATGCTGAATGTGGAAAGAGAAAGTAGACAGGTACCTGCTTTCAGTCTTTCCTTGCAATAGGCATTCTTGTGGATTTCATTCATTCAAGAAATGTTTACTGAGGTTTACTCTGTGCCAAGCATTGTTCTGGGCCCTGGGAATAACAGAGAAGATACAGTGCTGCTCTTAAGGAGCTCCAAGTCTAGTGAAAAATACATAAAATTCCCTGTACCTGCCAGACACACACACACGCAAAAATATATACACACACACACACACACACAAAATAAAACTAAAAGCAAATGTTAATAGTTTTATAAGTGCTACAAGGAAGCAAGTTCTGGGTACTGGGAGAACACAGAGAAAGGCCACCTAATTCAGTCCTGGAAGGTCAGAGCAGGCGGTCAGGGATGGCATCCCAGAGGAGGTGTCATTTAAGCTGAGACCTAAAGGACAAACAGGAATTAACCAGGTTAAAGGAAATCAAGAAACAAGGCATTCCAAGTACAGGGAATAGCATGTACAAAGGCTCACAGCAAAGAAAAAGCCTAGGGAACTACAAGTAATTCAGTACAACTCGAGTATAGTGATAGGTGTGGTAGTGGGAGAAGAGAGCATTTGCACACAATGCTAAAATTTGGACTGTAGAGAGATTTTGGAAGAATCTCCACACTACTTCCTTTCTCTGATATCTTTTTTCATTTAACACAGGAAACTACTATTTATGCTTTATAGCCTATTTGTCACTTTGAAAAGTTTTCCCAGTCTTTCAGGCATATTTAAGGTGAGTTGCTTAACAAAGACGAATCCAGCATTAAAGGAAGGTGGTTTCTGAAATAATTCTATGTCAGCAAAGAGGATATGGGAGTCAGAGCTTGGGAGCTATCAGCCCAACATACTGGGTTTACATGTTGTGCATCTGCACAAAATTACGCTCTCAGCACTGAAGCTCAGAGAGACGAGCATTCCTTCCCTGACTCATACCTCTATCCTTTCATACATTCAGCAGCACTTACTGAGCACTTATGGTGTGCCAAGTCCCAGACCAGGCACTACAAATACTGAGATGAACCAAATATTCCTCTGAGGAGTTTTACTCAGGTAAGGTTAGCAAACATGTGCAAACAGTTACAAGAATTGAGGATCTCATAAGAGGGAGAAAATATTAGTGGGAGATTGTCATAGAAGACATACTGTTTTAAATGGATCCTAAAGTATGACTAGGAGTATGCCTTGAAGCAGTGGTTATAGAAGGGGTTCCTTCTAATCATAGTTAGAAATGATATAGGAAGAGCTGCTGAAATGATCAAGAAAATAATAAATGGGCAGAGAAAGAAGGGTTTTTCAGTCCAGGAAGATGATGAGTTAGAGGAGATAGGACTGTCACTTATATATTTATAAGTTATGCAGACAGAAATAACAGAAGAAAGGGAGAAGTAGATAAAACCACAACCACAGTTGGAAATATTAACAGCCCTCTCTTAGCAATTGATAGAATACTAAGAATAGACAAAAATTAGGAATACAGAAGATTTGAACAAAATTATAAACTAATTTGACCTGGTACACATTTATAAGTTACTACACCCAACAACTGCAGAATACACATTTATTTTAAGTGACAATGGAGCATTCACTAAGATAGACTGTACGCTGGGCCATAAGGTAAGTCTCAATGAATTTCAAAGGAGTGGAATAATAAGGAATGATAAAGAATATGTGATCTGACGAAATGGATTTAAATTAGAAATTGTGAACAATAAGATTATTTAGAAAAGTTACAAATAATTGGAAATTGAGCAAAAGAAAGTATTTTCAAACTGAAGGATAATGGAAAAGTATAATAAGAATTGTGGCACACAGCTAAATAATGCTTTAAGGAAAATTTATAGCTTTAAATACTCACAAGAGAAACAAACAAAACATCTAAAACCCACATCTAAGCTTCCACCTTTAAAAGCTAGAAAAAGAAAAGTGAAGTATACTCAAAGTAAGTAGAAGATAGAAAATAATAACTTAACTTATTATTATTAAAAATAATAATCTCTTAACTTGGAGAGAAAATCAACAAGGTCAAAGGTTGTTCTTTGAAATAGAAAATCTGAATAGTCCTACATCTGTTAGAAATTGAATTTATAATTAAAACCTTTCCACAGGAAAAAAACTCTAGGCACATATGATTTCACTGGGAAATTCTCTGAAACATTTAATGAAAATCTTCAACAAAATATTAGCAAATCCAAGGTTTCTTCCACATTCAAAATCAATGTAGTTCTACCACAGAATAAAAAAGAAAACAACATGTAATCATCTCAATTGATGCAGAAAAAGCATTTGACAAAGTTTATCAATTATTTATGATTTTTCAAAAACTCTCAGCAAACTAAACTAAAAGGGCACCTTCTTCTCTATGATAAAAGACATCTAAGAAAAACCTACAGCTAAACACCCAATATAATGTTGAAATATTAAACATTTTCCTGCAAAGACTGGGCGCACTGGGTATTAGCTAGATATTTACTTCCTTAGTATGTCTTGAATCTATTCATTTCTCTCCCATCTGCACTGCCACTATCCTGGTCTAAGCTGCCATAATTCCTTGTTTGGACTACTTCAGTAACTTTCTAACTGGTTTCCATAAAATTACTCTAGATTTTTCTAATTATCCATTCTTCAAACTGTAGCCAGAGTGATATTTTCAAAACACAAATCCATTCATGTCACTTCTCTGCTTAATAGCATTCAATGGCTTCTCGTTGCCCTTAGAATAAAATGTCAAACACTCTAACATGGTCTGTAAATTCCTAACTGCCTGTCCTCCAGTTAGGAATTTCTGGCTTTCTATCAGTTCTTCAACCACAGTACATTCTCCCTCACTATTGTTAAGAAGATGAAAAGAAAATCAACAGATTTGGAGAAAATATTCGCACATCATGAGTAAGAAAATAATCTAAGTGATTCATTTTCAGAAATAATTCAGGCCCAGCCCAAAAGTTGTCTGACTGGTCCAGCCCATTCCTGGGGGGTCGCTGAACAGATAAAGTTGTCCTTGAGACGGTAATGAGTTAATAGCCCTTTATGTTCACTTCATTTCCTAATGTTTCTCTTTCACAGGGTTTTGGGTGGCCTTTTACGCGGGCTTGTCCTGAGCCTTCAGACAAAGAAATTTCCTACAAGGGGGTAGTAAATTGGGGTACTCTTAGACATCATCTGGGAAGATTGTGCATCCCATAGTACTCTCAGCCAGTGAGGCGGCGGGGGCAGGGACTTGCGCACTAGGAAATAATTTGCTTGCTACAGCCCTTTTCCATGTGCCTGCCTGTCAGACACCTGAACCTTGCAAGGCCGTAATTAAAGTCTCACTTTGCTGTACCTCGTGTCTCTGTGTCCATCCTTTGGCCTTGGACGGGTGAGGATGCTTCTCACATCATGTTTTTGACAAAGGACTTGTATTCAGAATATATAAAGGACTCTCAAAACACAGTAAGAGGGCTGGCTGGCTAGCTCAGTTGGTTAGAGAGTGGTGCTGATAACATCAAGGTCGAGGTTCAATCTCTGTACTGGCTAGCCACCAAAAAAAAAAAAAAAGGAAAGAAAGAAAACTCTCAATATCATTAGTCCCTATGGAAATTCATGTTAATAATACCACAGTGAGATATCAAATGCCAGCAAGGATACAGAGAAATTGGATATCTCACACACTGCTGGTGGTAATTCAAAACGTAGAGCTACTCTGGAAAACAGTTTGGCTGTTTCTCATAAAGTTAAACATATACTTAATGCAACTCAGCAATCACACTCCTGGGTATTTTCCCTAGAGAAATGAAAACTCATGTTCACACAAAAACCTGTAGATGAATGTTCACATAGCTTTATTCCTAGTAGCCTAAAACTGGTAACAACTAGAATGTTCACCAACTGGTAAATGGATAAACAGATTGTGATATAATTCAAACAATGGGATATTACTCATCAGTAAAAAGAATCTATTGATGTACATGACAACATGGATGAATCTAAAATGTTTTATGCTAAGTGAAACAAGTGAGTCTCAAAAAATTACACACTTACAAAACAAACAAACTTAGGGCTGGCCAGTTAGCTCAGCAGGTTAGAGCACTGCCTTGTAACACCAAGGTCAAGGGTTTGGATCCCTGTACCTGCTAGCCACCAAAAAAAAAAAAAAAAAATTACATACTGTATGACTATTAATGTGACAGTGAATTTTAATAAGGTCTGTGTATTAAATAATAGTATTTGTTAATTTCCTGATTTTGATTATTTTATTGTGATTATGTAAGAGAATGTCCTTGTTTTTTAGGAAACACCACAGGTACTTACTTAGGAGTAAAGGGGTATAATTTCTACAACATACTCAAAAAGTCCAGAAAAAAATATCTATCTATTTACCTACAGATAAAGAGGATGGTAAAGAAAATATGATAAAATGTTAACATCTGAATCTGTGTAAAAGGTAGATGAAAATTCTTTGTACTATCCTTGTAACTTTTCCATAAGTCTCAAATTATCTCAAAATAAAAGATTTTTTTTTTTAAAGTGTAGTAGTATATGCAAGTCATAGATTAGCATAAGAGACCACATACAGGCACACATACATGCTCACCTGCTCCCTGATTTATTTAGCCAAGGAAATAGAACTGAACAGAAGCCAGGTGGCTACACAAAGCAGGAGAGATGCAGCATATCTTTGTTGGCTTTCCCCATGTCTCTTGATTCCTTATGGGGTGTGCAGCTGCTGGTGACATACTTTACTCAGTCAGTGTTCCAGAGCTGATCACAAAGTCAAATCTCTCTCACTACTACCCTTTTACATTCAGGCTTACTTCATCAGTACCTTTCTGAAGAATTTACACTAAGATGGTGTGTGTTCATGTTTAAGGGAATAGCAAAGAGTGTTGTAGGTTAGAATGCCTACATGTCAAAGAGTGAACCAAACTGATCAGCAGCAAGCGTACATCCCCGTCTTGGGACGGGATGCAGCTAGTGCCCAAGTATCTCTGCCTCCAGATTTTCCTGTTCTCCACAGTGTCTCTGACAAGCAGAGAGTAGTGTCTCTGCCTCTAGATTTTCCTGTTTTCCACAAAGATCAGAAAAGATTTGGGGAAATTAGATTGTTTTCTCATAAAGTCACTTAAGTTTGTAACTTTTTTAAAGACAAAAAAAAAAAAAAAAAAAAGGAGGGGGATATACTTCCATTTGATTACAAGTACTTCTTAAAGACTGTAAGAAGATTGGATTAGATGTCCTTTTTAGTTCCACAGCTCTGTGATCAATCCTAGAGCCACCCTGAGCTGAATAAATAATGATGTGAAGAACTTAAAATTTTTTCGGGGGATATGGCCATGGTAAATATTTAATAGAATTACAGATTAGGTTGGAGATCTTCACTTTCCTTAAAAAAATGCATTTACCTGGATTATCGAATGATTTCTTCATTTAACAAAGAATAGTACCTACTTTGAGTAGCACCATGATCCACAGACTCTAAAAGCTCACATTCTAGTATAATGAAACAAGACTACTGATTGCTAGAAATCAAATGAAAGGTCGTAAGAGTGCAAAACCATAATTCTCTGGAGATTCAGAGACTGGAGACAGCCACAGCCCATCAGAGTCCTGGATCAATGGAACTCAAGTGATGAATTTGGCTGCTGTGGCTATACTGCAAGCCCAGGGTTTTACATACAGAGCAATGAAAGATAACTCAGCAAAGGCCTATGGATCCAGGCATTAGCAATGATTACTTACAGTTTTGTGCAGAGGCCTGAGAGTGGAGCATCAGACTGTTATTGAGGTGTCCTCAACTTGTCACCAGTTACTCCTGTGCTTCTACCAATCCCTCTGGGCAAACCACTAAGGCTCTCATCCCTATTGAGTGTCTGATTCTGTTCCTCTTCTTTAAGAGGCTTTGTCACATGACCTAAGGTTGTAAAAGCTTACTGTTTTTTCTTGGGGGAAAGCTATTAATTGTGGGAAAATGTCCAGCTAATACCCATCATGCTGGCTAACCAACAGGATGGCATTTTATATGCCTCAGACATTTCCCCTTATATTATGATAAATTTGCAAAGAAAACATTCCTAAATTACACTTTCAAAGAAGCATTTCCTTTCACCAAAATTAAGTGAGCATAAATGGGTAGTAGCAATACTGTTATCTGCTTGTGTTGCTGATAAAAGCAGATTCTGTGAGTGAAGGTTAAAGGATCTCTGTAATATGTCCCTTGTGGACACTGCCTGAGTCACATTCTCATTATCACTTGTCTGAATTAACAGCCTCTTAAATGATCTCTCTGCCTCTACCAGGGAAGAGGCCTGTTTTTGTGCCACAGGCCCCTCTGGCAAACTGGTGAAGGCTATGGCCCCCTTCTCAGAATAATGCTTTAAAATGCGTAAAATAAAATATATAAGATTACAAAGGAAAAAGGTTTTATACGAATGAAATTATCAAAATATTAAAAACAAATGTGTGGTCTAGTAATTCATGTGCTTCTTTAGTAGTTTAGGAGAGTAGAAATCTTTTCCAAAAGTCCACTACCAGAATTACCCTCACAACTCATAGTGACAAGCTGCTAGTTGTTCTTTCAAAATCCATTCTTCCCCTTTTCTGGGATAATGGCTTGCTAAGCTAGAGATTCCATTTTTGTCCCCCTTGCAGCTAGGTGTGACCATGTGATTATGCTATCACAAATAGAAAATTCGATTACTACCCTAGCCCAATTATTATATGACATACATATGTATTCCAGGGGCTGGCCATTTAGCTCATTGATTAGAGCACAGTGTTATAACACCAAGGTTAAGGGTTCAGATCCTCGTACCAGCCAAATGCCAAAAAAAATATCTGATTGTACCCCATGAGTATGTATAATTACAATGTGTTAATTAAAAATTTTTAAAATTTCAATGGAATGTGAGCAGAAGAAATGCCACATCTAGGTTTGGCATGAGCTTTTCTTCTTTATGAGAGAAATACATTTCTAACTTCTTTAAGCCACCAGATCTTGGGATTTCTATTACAACAGCTTGGCCTTTACACTAAATAATCCACAGACCCACTCCTAAACTAAACCACGATTGGTGAGACAAATCATTTGGGGTAGAATGGATGTTTGGGAGCCAACCATACTAGACTGGAAGGGGTTATGTCTTACTTCATATACTTTATGGGAATTTAACTATATGTTTTCAGAAAAAGAGAGAGAAAGAACTAGTAAGGCTAATTCAGCCATTCTACTCAAAGAACATATGCACTGGGTTGAGCACGAGATAGCAAACATACATCTGCTATTACTCCCATTTCAATTTTCTAGTTGCTGCTTCCAGTGTGAACCTTTGACTCACTGAGTGTGTTTCTATAGTTTAAAATGACAGTATGCATTTTTCATACAATGTGGACTCTAGTTGCAAGGCTATCTGGTCCTCAAAGATAACCAGTATGTTCTAACATCGAAAGGATTTTCTTAAAGAATCTGGACTATAAGCAATTTTTATCTGAAGTGCTGACTTTAAAATTTAATACCTCAATAAGATTCAAGGTACTATTGGCCTCAACAATCAGAGTCATAGGACCTAAGGCTTGGAGGGACCTTAAATATAAATGTAGCCCCAACCAACTATATGATATTAGAACCTCCTGTAAAAATAAATGTTTGTAGATATCGGTGACCAATTGAAGAGTTCTTCCCATGACTATACTCCAGCATTTTCTTCACACTTCTATGTCTATTCATATGTTTTTCCTTCCAGTAAGCCAGTTACCCTAGTTTACCTGGGAAACATCTCCTTCAAGTATCAAATCAAAGATCACACTTCTGTGAAGACTGCCCTTAGTCACCCGGGAGGTCTTAGGTCCTCCTTCCTCACTGCTCCCACTGTGCCTCTTTTGGCTCATCTACAACAGCACTTATTGCCATTCTTTACCATTCTCTTTTTGCCTGGTTCCCCACAGAGCTCCTTGAAGGCAAAAACAGGTGATTTAAAGACCATGCCTGGTACCTAGTAAGCAATCCATACATATTTTTAAATGTTGAATGATAAGAGTACACACCATTCATTCATAGCAAACGAATGATGGTATACATCCAAACTCATTTTCCAGATGCTAGAATGTTTGAACTTCAATGAAGGATTCTGAAAGGCTCTGAGAAATCACTAAAGTCTGTCCTTTCATTCTCGGGAGTGTCCATGTTCTATCCTGTTTTCAACTTTGACTTCAGTAAAGAAAGCAATAGGGAATACTGTTCATTTCCACTAACAAATGTAATCATTTCCACATTTCAAAACTGGCCTTCTCATAAATTGTAATACTAAATACAGTTGTAATACTAAAACATGGTACAACCTTTATAGAGGGGAATTTGACAATATCTAACAAATCTACAATTACATTTTCACATTAGTCACGATCCTAGTTCTAAGAATTTACTGTGAAGATACACTTCCAACAATACAAAAAATATATACAGAGTTATTCATTATAGCATTATTTGTAATAGCAAAAATACTGGAAGCAATCTAAGTGCTTATCTATAAGTCAAATTGAGTATAAAATATTACATTCACAAAGTGGATTACTCTGCAGTGGTAAAGAAGAAAAAGAAATATCTCTATAAACTGACATACTGATTTTCAGTATGTATTGTTAAGTGAAAGAAAAAAAAAAAGCAAGGTATGCTACTTTTTGTAAAGGGGAAAATAAGAAAAATATATTGCAAGTATATATGTACATCCGTGTTTGCTTATTTTTTCCCCCCCAAAATACAGAAAGGATAAACCAGAAACTAATAAAATAGATATCTACAATGGAATGAGGTAGGAATGTGATGGAAGAGATAGCAAATGGAATGAGACTTTTCTTAGGGTACCCTGTCATATAGTTTTGAATTTTGAACCATGTAAATGTTTTACATATTCAAAAAATTAAATCAACAAAGACAGGAAGGAGGGGGGACACCTAAACTTGTATGCCAATAGAAACAGATAAACCCAGGGCCGGCCCGTGGCTCACTCAGGAGTGTGTGGTGCTGATAACACCAAGGCCACAGGTTTGGATCCCTATATAGGGATGGCTGGTTGGCTAACTTCAGAGAACGTGGTGCTGACAACACCAAGTCAAGGGTTCAGATCCCCTTACCAGTGATCTTTAAAAAAAAAAATTTAAAAAAAGAAACAGATAAACCCAACTGTATATCAAATTGACACCATAAAAAAGATAATTAATTCAAGTGACACAGCACTCTGAGTGTACACCTAGGTAGGATATATTCTAAATACAATAAAAGATCTATAAAGATCTTGAATTTGGGCTGGGCAGTTAGCTCAGTTGGTTAGAACACAGGCTTGTAACACCAACGTCAAAGGTTTAGATCCCTGTACCAGCCAGCTGCCAAAAAAATAAAAATATTGAATTTTAGTTTGTGATTTTGATGTTGGTAGTAGTATTGGTATAGTGATTCCAAAACTATTTTGTGTGTTTAGGACAGAGCAAATATGTAATTATACTGATGGTTTGGGAAGGAGGGTTCTCACTGTGGGAGAAGGAGGAACATATGTAATGGAGAATGTGAGAAAGAACCTGTGCTGTTGGATTAAACTAGAGGTATCACTGTGACCTAATATACACACTCTCACATACATGCACACTTTCCGACTTAGTATACTGAAAGAACTTGGATGTAGTGACATCCCAGTAAAAATGAGCATACCTCATATCCAGATCTTGGTTTCTAGATACCATTCCCCCCTAAGAGAAACCAGGGATCCTTGAAGAAATGCCTAAATCCAGGGAAAATACATCTTTCTAGGCCAGAAAGCAAGGCAATGCTCAGAAACTGATGGGAACATGATAGAAGAACAATGACCATATTTGGGACAATTTTAACCTCAAAAATTTAAATAATGGTAACGGATTAAAACATAGTAAATTAAAAAAAAAAAAAAAAAAAAGTAACCATGAGCCCATAGTGATAATTGAAAGAAAGTGAGCTGAGATGTCGGGTACTGATCAAGCTTTATTAAAGGAAAAGAATCTGCTGGGCTGCACTCAAAGTGGAGGGCAGCCTGGGGCTGCCCTCAAAATGGAGGACAGCACCAGATGTGGTGGGTGGGAGAGCTTATATGGACTGATACAATCAAGGAGGGCATTATGCTAATGCAGAAGCTATGTGACTAGGGTGGAGAACTGCACCCTTGGGGAAGCAAAAGGGTTTCTGTTTTGCAGAAGTCACGAGCCTTCTCGTAAAAGGAAGGGGGAAGGGGTTTGGTAGTGGAGTGGGAGACAAGGCCAGTGGCTACTTAGTGCTTATTGTGTGCACAATGGCACCAGTCACGTCCAAGATCCATCAATAATAAAAATGTAAGGAGCAGCAGAAGGAAAGCTCTTCTTTGCAGAATACCAGACAATGGATATAAAGGAATAATAGAAATAGAAATATCATTTTTTTTTTTTTTTGTCTTTTTCGTGACCGGCACTCAGCCAGTGAGTGCACCAGCCATTCCCATATAGGATCTGAACCTGCGGCGGGAGTGTCGCTGCGCTCCCAGTGCCGCACTCTCCAGAGTGCGCCACGGGCTCGGCCCAGAAATATCATTTTTTCAACCACTAATGTAATTATCAGTTCAGGCAAGGATCAATGGTTAATGCTAAAACCACTGGATGGAAACATTCCTGAGGAACAAGATACTCACAAACTCTCAAGTTATTATTCTACAGATTACTTATTGATTACAAATAGGAAAATGTACCTTTGCAATGGAGAAATGTAGATGCCAACTTAATGAAGTAATCAAACTTAATCTGTTCAGTAACTAGAAAAACCAACTTGATGTGTCTCCTGATATAATACACTAAGGGCATAACCATCTGTGTAGCATTCTTTCCAAAGATGATTAAATTGAACATATTCACCAGAGAAAAATATCAGATAAATCCAAATTGTGGAACAATCTGTAAAACAACTGGTCTGGATACTTCAAAACTGCTTGCTTCATGAAAGAGGAAAAGGGCTGGCCACTTAGCTCAGTGGGTTAGAATGTGGTTCTGATAACACCAACGTCCAGGGTTTGATCCCTCTACTGGCCAGCTGCCAAAAAACACCAACCAACCAACCAAACAGAAAGAGATTAAAGAAACATGACAACAAAATGTAATGCATGATCCTTCACTGGATCCCAGATTGGAAAGAGAAACCAGTTATACCAGATATTATTTTATTGAAACAATTGTTATAATTTGACTATGGAGTTAATATTACATCAGTGTTGAGTTTCTTAAGTGTAGATATGGAAGAATGGCTTTGTTCTTAGTAGCTACATGCTGAAGTATTTAGGGTTCAAGTGGCATGATGTCTGCAATCTACTTTCAAATGATTCAGCAAAAATAATCATGGAGGAAGGGGAGAGGGCCACGGAGAGGGACAGATAAAGCAAATGTAGCAGAATGTTAACAACTGGTGAATCTAAGATGATGGTGTGCAACAGTTCATTCTATTTTTCTTTTCCAATCTGTTGTATTGTCTGGAAGTTTTTCAAAATTAAAAAAAAAAAAAAAGGAAGGGTTCAACATAGCTTTTCCATATCAACCAGGTTTAGAAGGTGAGTAGGAAAACAAAAGCAAACGAACACAGAAGCAGAAAGGGCTAGGAACAGCTCATCAATCTTTCCTTCAGTAGAACTGTCCTGAGCAGAAAAACCTCTATCCTGGTCAACTGTACAACTCTCAGAAAATTATGTTGCACTTTAGGCCTATCATCTATATCATATATTAAAATACAACAATAAAGCCAACAAAAGATATAGAACACATTTTTGTGACACTGGGGAAATCTGAAGATAGACTATGTATTAGATAATATTATTCTATCAATTATAATATCCTTATTTGTGGTAATGGTATTATAGCTACGTAGGAGAATATTTTATGTTCTTAGGAGAGAAATGCTGATGTCTGCCATGTACTTTTAAATGACTGGAGGAGGGAAGTGTATGTATGTGTGTGTCTCTGTGTGTTTAGAGAGAGAAAAAAACAAATATAGTAAACTGTTAACAAATTGAGGATTTAGATAAAGGGTATATGACAATTTATTACATTATTCATATAGCTGTTCTGTAGGTTGAACATTTTTCAAAACAGAAAGTTGGAATAAAAGTTTCTGCATTTACTTTAGTTTTCTTCAGGTGGCTGCGAAGTACTTTTGCTTTCTTATAATTTTATATTTGTTTTATACCTTCTTTCTTCACCCCTTTCAGCCTAACAAAAAGTATACATAAGTGAATGATCTACCATGTTTCCATATAGAACACTCTTCTCCAACAGGACAGCTATTGCCTTAGGATAGAAATGAGCAGGGACAGTATGAAACAGATGAAAAGTATGGACTTTAGAAAACGAACATTTTAAGTTCAAATCTTGGTTCCAAAAACTATTAGTTGTATGACCCTGGAAAAGCTATATTTGACCAGACACATATTAGTAGTTTAATGACTAATAGAGATTTTGGAGGAGTTTAAATTAATTATTATTCCAGGTCGCTGTTGAAGACAATTTTCTTAACATTTCCATTCTTCATCACTACAAAATCTGCCCCCCCTTTACTAAAAAAGAAACCACAACATTAACCTATCTCAGAGGGAATGTCTCAAAGGCTAAAAAAGTTTGTCTTATGATATTTATAATTGAAAAGTCAATTCAGCAAACATTTATTGAGTTCCTGCTTTACAGGCACTATGCTAAACGTACAGTTCTTACAAACCTTAGAGAGTTCACTACTTACTGAGGGAAACAGATAGATATTCATTATAATATACGTGAACTGTGCTAAGTGCTATAATAAAGGCACAAAATATTAAAGAAATATGAGAAAGGAATAAGCAGTTCATTCTTAATAGATCTGCAACATAACCAGCGCCACTTTAGACGAGCCCAAGTACAAAATGGCACACCGCCCACCTCCTCTCCTTCCCCCGTCCTCTTCCCTTTACCAGAAGCCTCCTGACTTAAACAGAAACCCCCTTTTGTTTCCACAAGGATGCAGTTCTCTACCTTGATCCACAATAGCATAATGACCCTCCCTGATGGCATCAGCCAGCCCTTGGTGCACTATATAAGCTCTACCACACCTACACCTGGTGCTGTCCACCATTTTCAGGGCAGCCCTGGGCTGCCTCCCACTTTGAGCACAGCCTGGCAGATTTTCTTCCTTTTAATAAAGCTTGAATGGTACCCGGCATCTCAGCTCACTTTCTTTCAATTCTCACAAAGATTATCAGGAAATGCTTCAAAGAGGGGATAATGCAAAAGCTAGGAATTGCAGGATATATAAGATTTCATCGGGTACAGAGGGAAACAGGCCATTCCAGGTAAAGGAAATGGTTTTAACAAAGGTACAGAGGAATGAAAGATCATGGCATGTCTGGAAGAGAATAAGTATTTGGGGGCTGGCTGGTTAGCTCACTAAGTTAGAGCATGGTGCTGATAACACTAAGCACCAGGGTCAAGGGTTCAGATCCCTGTACAGGCCAGCCACCAAAAAAAATAAATAAATAAGTATTTGGTATGGAAAGCTAGTTCTTCAGATGTGTCATGAAATATAGGGGATGAGGTTCAAAGGATAACTGTATCATAAAAAAAGGTCTTAAATACTATCCTAGGAAGTTTTTAGTTAATTTTGAGGTCTATGGAAAGCCACTGAAGTTTTCTAAGCAGAGGAGTGGCATGATCAGCTTTATCTCTTAGAAGTTATAACAGAAGATAGACCTAGAAAAGGTAGAAATAGGAGGCAAGAAGACCAGATGAGAGAACTGAGGCAGCAACAGGAGGCAAACCTTTTTGAGACTGAATCAACAAATACACTTTGTCAGACATGGTGGAGGAGAAAAATGGAGAAATAAAATAGTCTCCAATGTTTCTCTTTTCGGTGACTGTGGAGAGTGATGCTATTAATGGAGATAGAAAACACAAGAAAAATATCTGGATATTTGTGGGGTGGGACATTGGGGAAAGGAAACTAAGTCATCTTTGGATATGTTAAGTTTAAGTTGCCCAAGGAACATTTCATGCAGATGTCTAACACGCAATTGACCATTTTGATAGTCTTAATAATTATTCAGCAAATATTCACTCCTCTTGCCCTCCTACTGAAGTCAGAATATACTTCTATGCCCAACTGATGTTGATGTTGATGAAACTGGGGAAAGCAAGACTTTGAAATGTACTTGCTCAGTGGGGCTTGCACTTGAGCTTTGGATATCACTATGAGAAGAGCCCTGGCTACCTTATGGTCTGAGGAGGATAAGAGACATGCAGAGCAGAGCCCACCCAGCCAACTTGCCCACTGCAGTTTGGAGTACAGCTGCCCCAGCTGGATCGATTAGCATAATGATAGATGCTTTTCATTGTATGTCATTAAGTTTTGGGGTGGTTTGTTAAACAGACTAGATGAATGATGCTACTATATATTTGAAACATTAAAAAAAAAAAAAAAAAAAAAAAACCCAAATGAAAACAAAACAAAACAAAACAAAAACCTGGAGATAATACCTCTCATCAGTTAATGGTACAAACAAATTTAGTAGCCCCAAGTAATAAGAACTCCCCTAAGACTCTCAGGCACTCACTTCCCTCAAGACTGCCTATTAATCAGCTTTTGATAAACAAATCAGAGCATTTCATCACTAAGACTCTTTTTTAAAGATGTAAGTTAGTCATTTTTTAAGTAACTTAGCCAACATTGGGAGGAAGGGGAGAGGAACTAATAGTCTGGAGCATTATTATGTGTGAGGCATTGTGATAGGTAACTCAGGAAGAGAAGAAAATTAACTAAAAAAACCCCCAACAAAACAAGTACTTACTATGTGACAAGCACTATATACATGCATTACAAAGATGAACACATTTAATACCAAATCAACCCCATGAAGTACATTATTTTTTAGGCTCCAACCCCAAGAGATTCTGATTCAGTAGGTAGAGGGAGGGAGGAAGATTCAGAATCTGCATTTAAACAAGCACTCTAGGAGATGAATCACACTTTGAGAAATACCAGTTGAGAGAAAGGAAAGAATGAGAATTTACTTGAGCAAGGCAAGTTGCATACATTTTAAAAATTTATTCTTCCCAACCCATGTATTATTCTCACATCAATCTATGGCAAACAGATATTATTCTCCTTTATAGATGATTAAACAGAGGCACAGAGAGGATAAATAACTTGTTTAAGGTTACCCACCTAAAAAGTGACAGTGCTTGGACCTATGAATCTCAATGTCTACTAAATATCTCCATCTAGATGCCCTAACATATGTTCAAGCTCAACATGTTCCAAAATAATTCATTATTGAAACTGAGTAAGGCTAGGCCTGTGAATCAAACTGACTCCATTTTCCCTGCAGAGGACACTTTGTTACCTTTTCCACTTCTTAGTCATGAGACCCCCAGGGCAAATGATTACCCCATGGGCTGCCCTGGCAAAACAGACTGAGATAAGAGAGGAAACAGATATTTACTGAGCTGCAAAACCCTTCCTCAAGGCTTATTTTACGATAATAATAAAAGTTACAGATTAGCTTTGAGACCCCTTTAGGAATTTCCACCTGTGCACAAAGCATCAAGGTGACTGCCACAATGACCTTCCTGGGGTGACAATGATGAACACTACTGAGCATGCGCCAATGACACAGCCGCCCATGACACAGCCAGGAAGAACAGAACGGACCACCTCCGGTGATGCTGGCCTGTACCTCTTAACTCTTTTCCCTATAAAAGACTGAACAGCTCCCCTTGGGGGCCTAGCTTTACTGTTGCTACCCCCCTTATGCATAAGTCTATCTCCTCTTTCAATAAAGTGTTCCTTGCTTTACTGTTGGGTACATTGTTCATTTCTATGACTCTGGAATCCGAGAGCCTAATTCAATCACTGGTAAAAATTGGAAAGCTTTGGGCGCCAGAGAGGATTCTAGCTGCAAGAGGCAAGTGGCCATTGGGACTATTTTGCTCCCATGTTTCTGCTGCTGGCAAATCTCTCCTGGAGTCCCTGGCCTAAATTCTGACGAGGCAATGCTTTATTCTCTTTATCTTTCTCTGATTTTCTGAGCCCTCTTCTGCTGTTTGGTCGGATGGTATCCACTACTATGCAGGTGCACCCTGGAGGGCTCCTGGCTATGCTTTGTTTTTCTGACTTAAATCTAGTTGATACTTTTCTTCTTTATTCTGAAAACAGTGGGGAGAACTGCTTTTATCAATTACTGTTAATGGAATAGGTTGGTCCCACCGATTGGGACTAGGCTAAACTGGACCCCACTGCTCCTCTTTTCTCTTTGTTTGCTTGGTTAGAAATTTGGTTGACTACCGGTAATCTGAATAAACCTTCCAATCCTTGCATCAACTTTTGGACTTTCAGGTCATTTGTTTAATGCGAGAGGGCAAGCCGAGCCTGACCTGTCCCTAACATTATTTTCTCTATCTAACCTCAGCACGCAATACATCTGTTCCTCCCCTAATTTACCCAATCTCAATGAAGAGCACTACCATTTACTCATTTATCCATGTTAGAATTATCCGTCACCTGTCAAATCTATTTCACCTTCTTAACTGCTTTCAAATTTGTTGTCTCATTTCCACTTACACTACTACAAATTTAATAATAACAACTTCATTTATTAAGTACCTAAAACACACCTATCACCAAACATTAATCCTTAGATCAACTCTATGAGGTAGGTAATATTATTATCTCCATTTTATAGATGAAGACTCTGAGACTTAGATAGCTTTGATCCTATATATTTTGCCTCTACACAGATGAGCTCTAGATCAACATCCCAGTTTTCCCTTCTTCATCTCTGCCTGCACCTGTCTCTCCAACTATACAGAGAGCACCTCCTCTTGGATATCCTGCTGACACATAAAATTTAAGTTAAAAATTGTGCTCAGGATACTTATATTAGCCTCCTGCAGTTGTGCAAACTCATTTAATGCAAAGCCTATTTTATAATAAAGTGAATATCTCATGTAATTTATTGAATACTGTACTGAAAATGAAAAACAATTGTGTGGTACTCAAAGTACAACTTCTACTGAATGTATATTGCTTTCACATCATCATAAAGTCAAAAATCATAAGTCAAAACATTTTAGGTTGGGGACCATCTATATTTGATTTCACACTATTCTGTCTCTGTTGCTACATGAGTTATGTAACTTATCTGTGCTTAAATTTCCATAAATAAAGAATGTGATTATAATAGTAATATTAACTCCTATTGTCTTATATGGGAAAAACACAATATATAGTGCTAAATCCATTTTGAGGGGAAACAAATCTCTCCAGTGTGGCATGCTTATAAGTTGGTGCTCTAGTATAGCTTAAATTTCAGTCTGGACAACCTTTGTCAGGCACATCATTCTCCCAAGTAAGTATCTGTGATAGTTAATTTTATGGGTCAACATGATTGGGTCATAGGGTGCCCAGATTAAATATTATATGTTTGTGTGTGACTGTGAGGGTGTTTTTGGATGAGGTCAGGATTTGAATTCAGTAAAGTAGATTGCCCTCCCCAATGTGGGTAGGGATTATCCAACCCACTGAGGGCCTGAATAGAACAAAAGGCAGAGGAAAGAGGAATTGCCCTTTTTTTCTGCCTCACCACTTGAGCTGGAAAGTCTCATCTCACCTTCTCATGCCCTCTCATTGGGATTTAAACTATCAGCTTTCTTAAAGGTTCTCAGGCCTTCAGACTTGGACTGAATTACACCACTGGCTTTCCTTGGTCTCCTAGTTCCAGACAGCAGATCTTGAGTGAGTCAATTCTTTATAGTAAATCTCCTTTTATATATGTATATGTCTCCTATTAGTTCTATTTTTCTGGAGAATTCTAACTAATACATTATTTAAAGTGGCTATGACATATTCATTAAATAAAGTATCAGCTCAGCTCCTGCATGTGCAGACCCTCTGTCAACCACAACACTGCCTACTCTTGCACCTCTCCAGCTTCACTTTATCAAACACTCAATGGAGCCATTTGGTTCAAGTAGGCCAAAAAATTGATGGCTTCTTACTCCTCAATGCTATGGGTCAAATGCATCCCCCAAAGATTCACGTATTGGAAACTTGATCTTCATTGTAACAGTGTTAAAAGGATGAGAAATCCAATTAGGGTAATTTGAAAGGTGGGCCTTTAAAAGGTGGTTAGATTGTAAGGACTGTGACCTCGTGAATGGACTTATCCATCATGGAGTAATGGGCATGGTTTTGACTGCTTTAAAAGGAGAGTAAGTGTAACAATAATCAGCCACAATGTATATCGACAAAATAAAATTAAAAAAAAAAAAAAAAAAGGAGAGTAAGTGAGGAGGTTAGCTCTATCTTGCTCAGCCCATTCTCTCCATGTGATACTCTGTGTTGCGGTAGAAGAAGGCCCTCACCAGATGTGTTCCCTGGACCTTGGACTTCCCAGTATGTATCCACACTGTAAGAAATAAATTTCGTTTCTTTATAAATCACCCAGTTTCAAGTCTTCTGTTATAAGCAACAGAAACGGAGTAATACACTCAGTCTTCTCTCATCTGTCCCTTTTATATCTCCATGCCCTTCCATTCCTTTTACCAATCCAGGTATATTTATTCCTTTAAGATCCAGGTTGGTTGGGCCGACCCGTGGCTCACTCGGTAGAGTGCGGTGCTGCTAGCGCCAAGGCCCCGGGTTCGGATCCCATATACGGATGGCCGGTTCGCTCACTGGCTGAGCGTGGTGCTGACAACACCAAGTCAAGGGTTAAGATCCCCTTACCGGTCATCTTTATAAAAAAAAAAAAAAAAAAGATCCAGGTTGGTAGCTGATAAGCAACTGGGTGTCAGGATCAAATCAATGAGTTCATGCAGTTCAGAACCAAGGCATAAACAGAGAGTATGTGCTGGGGCTGTCTTTTTATGTGGGGCCTGATTATGTAGCCATAACTGTTTACAGTTACAATGTGATACACTACATGACCTGAAATGTTTCCTTAAACAAAATGCCAAATAAAAATAAACATACCCTGAAATGTATAGCTGAGCTTGCAAAAAGCAAAGGGAAATTCATAGAGGCCAAAGGTGAAGAGAGAGTTGAAAATCAAATTGTGAAGTGATATTGAAGTTGACCTGGGTAGGGTATTTGCCATTCTCAGAGTCTTGCATTTTAACACCCATTCTGAGACTAGGAGACGAGGCCTGAACAAGGTGGGAAGTTAGAACTGAGACATATCTCCCAATCATGCAAAACAGCCTTCTTAAACCCATTTTCAGGGAAAGGATCTGTTTCCATTACTATATCATGCGGAGCTCCACTGACCTGCTCCTAAGTCAAAATTATTAAAAACAAAGCAACAACAAAGAAAAGCTAAACCAAATGAAAACAAAACCAAAAAACCCACAAAAACAAACAAGAAAACCTCAAATAATTCAAAGCCTCTGAAAATGGTCCTAAGAGCAAATAGCAAATGTAGAAAGATCTATTCAAGAAAAGCTATAAAACTTTACTGCAATGGACTGAATGTTTGTATCCTTACAAAATTAACATACTGAAACCCTAATCCCAATGTGATGATATTTAGAGGTGAGGCCCGAGGAAGGTAATTAGATAATGAGGGTGGAGCCCTCATGAATGGAATTAGTGACCTTATAAGGTTAGTGACCTTATGAGAATGAGCTAGATCTCTTTCCACCATGTAATTAAGGATAAAAGAAGTCGGCTGACTGCAGCCTGGAAGAGGGTCCACACCAGAACCCAACCATGCTGGCATCCTGATCTCACACTTTCAGCCTCTAGAACTATGATAAATAAATTTTTATTGTTTAAGGCACCCATTCTATGGTAATTTGTTATAGCAGGCTGAACTGACTGAGACATTTGGTAAGAAAGGTGAAGATCTGTACTATTTAAATAAAGATTGCTGCCTCCCTGCCCCCCTACCAGTTCAGTGAGGCCAAGACTTTGTTCCAGACTGCAGCCAAGAACACAGGGCTCCTTCTCCCCTCAGTACCCAGCTGGAAGGATTTCTTCCCAGGAGGAGCAAGACTTTAGTGTTTCTCATGCTGCCCCCAAGTTTCTGTTGTTGAGGCTAAGTCCCAGGTGAGTGTCATCAAGCGGAAGGGGTTCTCTTCTTTCATCCAATCTACACTCATGGAAAAGAGACTCTACCTTATGCATGGCACACTGAGAACAATGGAGGAAATGCAACATTAGGGAAATGCAAATAAAAAACCATGATGGGAATAATACTTCACACCCAATAGAATGGTTATAAAAAAAACAAAAGAAAGAAAAAAAATGTGTTGGTGAGGAAGGATGTGGAAAAATTAGAATCCTCATATATTCCTGATGGAAATATAAAATGGTGCAGCTGCTTTGGAAGACAGTCTGGCAGTTCCTCAAAAACTTAAACATAGAGTTACCATATGACCTAGTATTCGAATCCTAGGTATATAACTAAGAGAAGTGAATGATTCCATCTATATAAATATATCTGGAATAGGCACATCCAAAGCAACAGAAAGTAGATTAGTCATTGCCCAGGAGCTGGGGGAGGGAGGAATGGGCACTAACTGGTAATGGTTATGGGTTTATTTTGGGAGGTGATAAATATATTCTGGAATTAGTAGTGGTAACTTTTGTACAAGCTTATAAATATAAAAACTCCATTGAATTGTATACTTTAAAAGGTTGAGTTTAAGGATGTGCATTATATCTCAAAAAAAGAAAGAAGAGAGAAATAGTTACTTTCTTCACTTGGTTCATTATGGTTTGGCTCAAGAGGTTGGAAATCACTTGATTAGCCTCACACAGCATCAACAAAGACTAATATCTTACCTCAGTTCCGGTTTCTCTCCAATCCCAAGCCCGACTGCCCCCTGGCCATACTTTGCAGTCCTTATAGGTTGTAGCAGAGCCTTGTACTTTCATTTGCCCCCATGAGAGGGAAGCAATTTCAGGGGAAGACATAAGGAACTGAAATCTGAAATTAAAAGAAAAATATACTAAATCAGGTATAAAATAAAGTTGAAACAACTCCAAAATACAAGGACAGTAGGCCTGAATTCTCCATGATTTGAGAAGCATTTTCTCATTTATGTGGTTGTCACTTCTTCTCTAGAGGTCTAAAAAGTAACTCTTATTTTTGGGGATCCTGAATCATCCAACCATTGAAACCAGATACTACAATTACTTCTCAGACTCTGGAGGGAATCCTCAGGTTATTTTCTGAGACAAAATTAAAAGGTGGAAATTTATTCCAGCATGATGGAGTGAGGATGCTGACACATCCTCTCCCCCCAAAGAAACTATAAAGCTGGAAAAAACTGTGAAAAAAGCACCATTTGTCACTCTAGAAATAAAATTAAAGGCATACCACAAACTGAGAAGTGCTTATTCATGAAAACTACTGAACTTCAGGTAAGGACAGAAAGTTATTTTGTTGTTCTTGTCTGGGACTACTCCCATTATCCCACCCAAATCCTGTTGGCACCAAAGTTCAACTAGGTTGGGACTGGACATGAAAATGAATAGCCTTGGGCTGGCCGATTAGCTCAGTTGATTAGAATGTGGTGTTGACAACACTAAGGTCAAGGGTTTGGATCCCAATACCAGGCCAGCTGCCAACCCCCCCCCCCCCCTCCAAACAGAACAGCCTTGCTGCCACTGCCCAAGGAGGCTCACTTGATTTGGACATTAGCAGTTTTAACTGATGAACTCAATGGCAAGCAAATATGGATGGCAGGTGGCTCTGCTCACCTGATATTGCCTGTTGTTTGGTAAGTAATGGATTAGCAGAGTAGGCAGAGATTTAACAGGAATTTCCCCATAGGACACAGCCATACGATGCTTTATAAGCTCTCTACAAATCCCAAGTGGACCTGAAGCTGCAAACTTATGTACCAAAGACCTGAGTAAGCCTAAGTCACCCAAACATTCTGGGCTGATGGAGCCTGAGCACGTGCACAGTGGAGAAGTAAGAAAGATCAAGAGGTCCGAGAAGAATATAAAAGCCAGTGAAAACAAAACAGCTGGAACTATGAATGTACTCCCCAGTGCACACACTGATCCATCAGTAGAGAGTGAAAGATTTTTTTCTGTTTGTTTGGTCATTTTTTGCTTTTTGGGGAGTGGCTGGCTGGTACAGGGAGAGTGTGAAAGTCTTACTGGCTCCAGGTGTTTGAGCAAATCCTTTGACTAATCTTTGGCTGAACATTAAGCTATGTAGACACAGAGGAGACCTTTGGGAAACCAGGCTTGAAAAAACAAAATGAACAGAGACTTCAGTGGCCACACACTTCATGGGAGACAGAATTCACACGTTTAGTGCTATGTTTTGAATGTTTATCGCCTCTCAAATTCATGCTGAAATTTAATTGCCATTATAACAGTATTAAGAGTTAGGACCTTTAAGAGGTGAATGCATTACTGTTGTTATTACAGGAATAGGGTTCATTATCATAGGAGTGGATTCCTTATAAAAGAACAAGTTTGGCCCCCTTTTGACTCTCTCTCACCCTCTCTTTACCTTTCTGCCATGTGATGCCTTCTGCCACGGAATGACACAGCAAGAAGGCTCTTGCAAGATGTAGCCCCTTGATCTTGGACTTCCCAGCCTCCAGAACTGTGAGAAATAAATTCCTGTTCATTATAAATAACCCAGTGCCAGATATTTTGTTATAGCAGCACAAAAGGGACTAAGACATTTAGTATACGCAAGTGACTAAACACACAAACAAATAAACAAAGAACAACAGCTTTTGGCAGTCGGGGAGGGGAGATCAGAATCTAAACTTCCTACAATATATTATGTAAAATGTCCAGGTTTAAAAAAAAACCAAAAACTACAAGACATGAACTGAAACAAAAAAGTGTGACCCACATTTAGTGAACTGAAACTGTATCTGAATGTTCCCAGATGTCTGATTTAGCAAAGACTTCAAAAAAGCTATTATAAAGAAAATAATGTATAAAGAATTAAATGAAAGTATGATGACAATGACTCAATGAATACAGAATCTCAATAAAGAGACATTTGAAAAAAGAATCAAATGAAATTCTAGCATCAGTAAGTACAATAACAAAAAGGTGATTTTATCAGTCAGGGTTCTCCAGGGGAACAGAAGCAGTACATTACATATGTTAAGAAACTTACTTCAAGGAAGTGGCTCACAGAATTGTGGGTGTTGGCAAGTCCAAAGTGTGTAGAGAATGGTGGTATGCTGCTAACTCTTAAGCAGAAGTTATTGTTGCAGTACTGAGGTAGTATTTCTTCTTCCTCTAAGTAACATCAATTTTGCTCCTTAGGTCTTTTAACCGTTCGGATGAGGCCCATTCTGCATACCAAGATTAATCTCATTTATATAATAGTCTACTGATTGTAGATGTTAAATACAGCTACAAATACCTTCACAGCAATACCTAGATTAGCATTTGATTGAATAACTGGTTATTAGAACCTAGCCAACTTGGCACATAAAACCAACCATCACAGTCCACCCCACATCAATTTGGCACTAATACATATCTCCTAAACTGTAGTTAATTGCCAAATGAAGACAATTATAAAGTTACTTCTGCTTATCATTAATAACTACTAATCTATTTTTGCAACTTTAACTTCTGACTATCCAATTTTTAAAAATATATGAAAGAAGATAAACATACTGTTTTGGATGCTATGAGAAGAAGATACAAATTTACAAAACATGATTCCTGTTCTTGAGGAGCTAATACTACACTAGAGAGAGGACATGTACATATAATTACAGTACAAGGTAACTTAAAAAAAAATACAAGGTAACTTTTGAAAAGTGGTATAAGGGACCTATAATGAATTGTATGAGTGTTGAAGACTTCTGTATTAGTCTGATAGGGCTTCCATAACAAAATATGAGACTGGGTGGCTTAAACAACAGAAATTTATTTTCTCACAGTTCTGGAAGCTGAAAGTCCAAGGTCAAGGTGCCAGGAGGATTGGTCTCTGGTGAGGCCTCCCTTCCTGGCTTGTAGATGCCTGCCTTCTTGCCGTGTTCTCACATGGCCTTTTCTGCATGCAAGTAAACCCTTAGTTTCTCATCTTCTTCTTGTAAATGCACCAGTCCTATTGAATTAGGGTCCCACCTTTATTTCGTAATTTATCCTTAACTACCTCCTTAAAGACTTTAGTTCCAAATACAGTCACATTGGGGTTAGGGCTTTAACATTTGAATTGGGGGGGAGGGCACAAGTCAATCCATGGGGCACATTCAGTCCATCAGTCCAACTTCTGAGTAGGGAATCTTAAAAACCAGAATGAGGAAATAGTATCTGAACTAGATCTTGAAATTCAATTGGGAAAGAAAGGAATTAATATTTATTGGGAAACTACTATGTGCCAGATACTTTAGATACGTTATCTCAACAACCCCAAGATTAGAGAATGGTTAGAAACTGACCCAAGATTATATAGCTAATAAGTGAGAAAATCAAGACTTGAATCTCCAGTCTGTCTGATTCTACAGCATGTGTTCTTCAATTCATTTTGCCATTCACCCCTCCCCCTAAACTTTACATCAAATAACTATTAAACAAGGAAGTGCATAGAAAAATTGCATAGAAATTTAGTATCAGCAAAATAACTTTCTGGGAGATAAAATGCTTTTTTGGGAGTATGAAGGAGGAAGATAGGCCTGATGTAATAATCATTTTATTAGTTAAACAGAACCAAAAGCATGGTGGCTTAAGTAAGACAAAAGTTTAAAGTCCAAAGGTAGTTAAAATAGGGCAGATATGGCAATTATCCACAAAACTGGGAATCAGGTTGCTTCCAGCTTTCAGCTTCACAATCCTGAAGAAGTGGTCTTCACCCTCATGGTCTAATATGGAACTGTACCAAGTGCCAAGCAGCAGAACAAAGAGAAAAGTACAAAGGGCAAAGTACCTATTTCCTGGCAGTTTTCAGAGAATACTTCTGCTTAAATCCTATTGTCAGAATGTAGTCACATGGTTGCATTCAATTGCAAAGAAGGTTAGAATATGTACGGTTTATTCCAAGAGTCAATGTGCCCAACTAAAAATTAGGTATTCCAAGATGGGAATAATATATAATGGGGAATTACTAGGCTCTCAGATAATTATTTATCTTTATAATTCAGATTATTATTATTTTTTTAAAAGTATGGATATTCTTTGGTCTAGTTTACTTCATGAGATAATATTCATTTTTTATTTTCCTCTGTATCTCACTCTCAGTATTAAGGACTTTGGATAATTATAACTATTGTGTGCAAGCTCCTTCATTGTACTTAGCATGTTCTCCAAGAAGAATTTACTCTATTTGTGCTCTAGAAGTGTTCCCAGAGTTAACCTCTCTTCCATCTAATTTTCTATTGTGCTTTGTTTATATTTACTATTGTTGTTATTATTTTGGTGGCTGGCCAGTACAGGGATTGAACCCTAGACCTTGATGTCATCACCACCACACTCTAGCCAACTGGCCAGCCCTTGTATATATCTATTATAATGTTTATTGATACCTAGCATTAAAATCACCTAATCACCCTGGATTTATCACAATCTGATTTATATCAGATTTCATTAGCATGGCAGTGTTAACTTCTCCAAGTACTGGTTTTTTAATCAGTTTATCACCTGCTCTTCTGATGTCTGAAAGCCTTCTATTCTGAAATTAAAGTTTAAAATCCATAATTTTTGTTTCAAAGCCTGTGACTACTGTATAATAGTAATAACAGGAATAATAATAGTAATAATAATATCAATATCAACAACTTTCAGAATAAACTTGCAAGGTACACATCATAATTTCCACTTTCAGAGAAAGAAATACTCTAAAGTTAAATAACTTTAACAAAGTAATTTCTTGGTGGTAAAGGTGAGATTTAAACCTAAATCCATCAGACTTCAAAACTTATGTTCTTTCCATTATATCACACTGCCTTGATACCAGCAACATTCTTCTGCAAGTACATAAGAAGTCTTTTCCTAAGCATTTGAATTACCCTTAAAATCCATTTCCTCCATGAAATTCATCAAAAAAGAAGTACTGGTTTCCTCACGCCCTTCTCAGTTTGGTAGCAAAATAATAATTAAGAGATTCTGTGATCTTCATTATGTATTTACTTCTGTAGAAACTTTGCATCCTCTAAATTCTTCAAAACACTTAAGCTGTTTAGTTCACTGTTGGGAATGAAATTGTTGCTTCCTTAAACCCCATTAAGTAAATGTGTCCTTTATTTGTATTTGCTGATATATAATTTGTATTTTTATTAATTGAGTTAGTATTTCCATTTTTTTAATGTAGTACATGTAAATCTGCATGATTGTGTCTAAAATTATAATCTCTTAAAGCACCACATAAAAAAAGATTATATAATGGACACTTTTCCTGTTGTTGACAGCTTTCCTTAACATATGCTGGTAACGAGTGATAAAAGGTTTCAAAAGCAGTTTTATCTACAGTTTGAATTTGCGTTTAGTTGGCTTTTCAATTTATTTCTATTCAAGAAACATTTTCGAGCTTCTACCATGTGCATGTGCTACGAGCTGGCAAGAGAAATAATAAAGTAGGTAGGGCTACTCAAAGATAAACGGGACCATTTAGTGACTTCAAAAAGGAAGGTCAAAATCTAGAGGAAATGACAGATATATATTAATATACTATTAACTGTAATGCAAATCAGACTGTGATAAGTTCAGGTTGAGTAGGGGATTTTAATGCTATGTATTAATTTATAGTAGATAAAAACAAAGCACAATAGGAAATTAGAGGGAAAAGTGATTAACTCTGGGAAGGCTTCTAGAGCACAAATGGAGCGAATTCTTCTTGGAGAACATGAATTTAAGACTGACTATGAAAAAAAATTTAGCAGGCAAATATATGGGGAGGATCAGGGAGTGAAGATTTTTTTTTTTAAAAGAGTGTACCACATGAGAAAATACTGGAAACAAATTTCAAGAATAAATATAGAAGCTCCTCTACTTGTGAAGTTTATTTTATAAACTCAAAGATAAGAGTACATTTATACATGAGAATGAACTCTGCCTGCCACCAATAGATGATGTTAACGGTCATTTGTATATTGTTACTTTGAAACCTCCAATTTGTTAAGTACTGTACAGGCTTCTGTTTTCAATATGATATTTCTAGTGTACAGAGTGTATTAGGTGGGGGTGAGTTAGAGTATCAGGAGAGATGTAGCTGGAGAGGTAAGTCGTATTCAGATTATGGTGGATATTGTATGTATGTTAAAAGATTTGAACTTTTTATTTGAGAAAATGAAGCCACAAAACGTTTGTAAACAGAATAGTGACATAATTTGATACAAGATTTAAAAAGATATCTAAGGTAGTGTGAAAGGTGGCTGCTTCTTCCATACTGGCTGGAAGAAATTATGTCCCACTGGTAGGAATGGGCTGGATGAGTAAACACACAAAGGAAAGGATAGAGCAGGATGCACAAGGGGTCTTCAAAAAGTTCATGGAAGGATTCCTTATTATCTTTTTTTTTTTTTTTTCTAAAGATGACCGGTAAGGGGATCTTAACCCTTGACTTGGTGTTGTCAGCACCACGCTCTCCTCCATTTTTTTTTTTTTTTGACCAGTAAGGGGATTGCAACCCTCGGCACACCAGTGAGCGCTCTGGCCATCCCTATATAGGATCCGAACCCACTGTCTCAGCGCTACCAGCGCCACACTCTCCCGAGTGAGCCATGGGGCTGCCCCCCTCTTATTATCTTTTAATTCCATTTTTCCATGAACTTTTTGAAGTACCTTTGTATTAAGAGTGGTCCTTGGAACACCAGGATGGGAATCACATCATGCACTCGCAGATACCTAGGCTCCAACAAAGATCTACTAAATAAGAATTTCAGGGAGTAGCAAAGGAATCTGCTGTATTTATCAGTTGATGGGCATTTGAGTTGTCTCTGATTTTGGCTATTAGAAATAATGCTGCTATGAACATTTGTGTACAGAGTTTTACATGGGCATATGTTCATTGTTCTTGGGTATATACCTTGGAAAGAAATTTCTGGTTTAAATGATAACTCTATGTTTAACATTTTGAGGAACTGTTAAATTGTTTTTCATAGCAGACGCACCATTTTACAATTCCACTAGCAGTGTATAATGGTTTCAATTTCTCCATATCCTTGTCAACACTTGTTATTTCCCTTTAAAAAAATTTTTTTTTAGTCATCCTAGTGAGTGTGAAGCATTATCTCATTGTGGTTTTGAGTATTTGTTTCCCTCATACCTAATGAAGTTGAGCATCTTTTTATTTGCTTATTGGCTACTGGTTTAATTTCTTCTTTTTGTTATTGACTTTTTATTTTGGTGGCTGGCTGGTACAGAGATTGAACTCTGGACCTTGGTGTTATCATCACCACTCTATAACCAACTGAGCTAATTGGCAGCCCTTCCCTTATTAGATACATGACATTCAAAATATTTTCTCCCATTCTATAGTTTGCTTTTTCACCTTCCTGATACATGTCTTTTAAAGCACACAAGTTTAATTGTGATAAAGTCCATTAATTTATCTTTCCCTTTGTTACTTATAGATTTGGTGTCATATCTAAGAATCCAGTGCCATATGGTGGGTCATAAAAATTTATTTCTGTTTTCTTCTAACTGTTTTATAGTTTTGGCTCTTACATTTAGTTCTTTGCTCAAATTTGAGTTCATTACTTATATGGTATGAGATAAGGGTCCAACTTCATTAGTTTGCATGTGGCTATCCAGTTGTCCAGCACCACTGTTGAAAAGACTATTATTTCACTATTGAATGGTCTTGGCACACTTGCCTGAACTCAATTTACCATATTCAAAGGTATTTTAAAGAGCTCATGGAAAAATAGAATTAAGAGATAAAATGATTTTTTCCAAGAACTTTTAAAAGTATCCTCATATGGATTTATTCTGGCCTCTTAATTTTACTCCAGTGATATGTATATTTATACTTATGCCAGAACCATAGTCTTGATTATTGTAACTTTGTAGTAAGTTTTGAAATTGGAAATTGTGAGTCCTCTAACTTAGTTATTTTTGAAAATTCCTTTGGCTATTCTGACTCCTATGCCTACTTTTTAATAGGGTCATTTGTATTTTTATTGTAGAATTATAATAGTTCGTTTTATATTCTAGGTGCAAGTATTTTATCTGTATAACTTATCTCATTCTGTGGTTGTCTTTACATGTTGTTGATTGTGTCTTTTGACCCACAGAAGTTTTCAATTTCAATGAAGTCCAATTCTTTACTTTTTCTCTTATTGCTTATGTTTTTGGTGTCATACCTAAGAAACCATTGCCTAAGTCAAGGTCTGAGAAATTTATGCCTATGTTTTCTTGTAAGAGTTTTATTGTGTTAGGTCTTACATTTAGATGTCTGAACTATTTTAATTTTTTGTATGATGTGAGTTAGGGGTTCAACTTCTTCTTTTCTATGTGGATCTCCAATTTTCCCAGCACCTTTTATTGAAAAGGCTATTCTTTTCCCTTTGGATTGTCTTGGTATCCTTGCTGAAAAATCAACTGACTCTAGACATATGGGGTTATACTTGGAGTCTCCGTTCTATTCCATGTATCTATATGGATATCAGCTTGGGCTGCTATGACAAAATACCATAGATTGGGTAGCTTAAACAACAAAAACTTATTTCTCACAATTCTGGGGGCTGGGAAGTCCAAGATCAAGGTGCTGGCTAGGTTGATGTCTGGTGAAGGTTCTTTCCTTGGGTTGCAGATGGATGCCTTCTCTCTGTGTCCTCACACGGTCTTTCCTTGATACATGAATGTGAACACAGGGAGCTCTCTCTCAATTCCTCTTATAAAGCCACAATTATAATGGATTAGGTCCTCATTCTCATGACCTCATTTAATTACTCCCTAAAAGCACTGTCTCCAAATACTGTCATATAGGTGGTTAGGGCTTCAACATATGAATTTTGGGGAGACACAATTCAGTCCGCAGCAGCTATCCTATGGCAGTACTACACAGTGTTGATTACAGAAGCTTTGTAGTAACTTTTGAAATCAGGAAATATCAGTCTTTCAACTTTATTAATCATTTTAAAGATTGTTTTGTATATTCTGGGTCCCTTGCATTTCCATATTAATGTTATCAGCTTTTTAATTTCTGCAAAGAAGCCAGATGGAATTTTGATGGGGACTGTATTGAATCTGCAGTTCAATTTGAAGAGTATAGCCATCTTATTAATATCACATCTTTTACTCCATGAATATGAGTTGTCTTCCCATGTAGGTCTTCTTTAATTTTCTTTAACAATATTTTATAATTTTCAGAGTCTTAGATTTCTTTTACAAGTTTTATTCCTAAATATTTTATTTTTGATGCTATTGTAAATGGAATTATTTTAATTTCATTTTTGGATTGTTCATTGCTAACGTTTAGAAATACACTTGATATTTGAGTATTTATCTTGTATCTTGCAAACTTACTGAACTTATTAATTCCAAAAAATATTTTTTTGGTGATTCCTTATGATGTTGTATATACAAGATGATGTCATTTAGGATAGAGCTTGTTTTACTTCTTCCATGACAATCTGGAAGCCTTCTATTTCTTTTCCTTGACAATTGCCCTGGCTGGAACCTCCAGTACAATGTTAAGTACAAGTGGATATAGCAGACATTCTTGTCTTTTTCTGATTTTAGGGGGAAAGCATCAATTTTCAGCATTATATATGAGATTAGATGTGGGTTTTTCATAGATGCTCTTAATAGGTTGGAAAACTTCCCTCCTATTCCTAATTTGTTGAGTTTTTTTTTTTTTTTTAATCATGAAAGAGTACTGGAATTTGTCAAATGGTTTTTCTGCATCTATTGAGGTGACTGTGTTGATTTTGTCCTTTATTCTGTTAATATGGTATATTGGTAGATTTTTGGATGTGAGCCAACATTGCATACTGAGATGAATCCACTTGGTCATGGTGTATATCCTTTTCATATGTGGCTGAAATTGGTTTGCTAGTATTTCATTGAGGATTGTTGAGTATAGGTTCATATGAGGGTATTGGTCTGTTTTCTTTTCTTGTGATAACTTTGTTTTGCTATCATGGGAAATCTGTCCTCACAGAATGAGCTGGGCATACTTCCCTCTCTTCTACTTTTTGTTATAAATTTCTGGAGGACTTATATTAAGTCTTCTTTAAACTTTTGGTAGAATTTACAATGAAGCCATCTGGACCTGGGCTTTTTCTCTTTTTTTGAGAGTGGTAGGGTGGGGGGCAAATTTTAAATTCCTAATTCAACCTTATTACTTACTATAGGTCCATTTAGATTTTCTACTTCTTCTTGAGTGAGTTTCGACAGTTATTCACAGTGTGAAAAGAAAATGACACAATTAAGGCTATGGCTTTAAAGTAGAGCTGTGAGATTGCAAGAGGATTGCGTTCATACCTGCTGAAAGGCCAAACCACATGATGTTTTAACAGACTTGGATAACAAATGAAGTCAGTATCTGCCAGCCTTTGACATTTCCCACTGGAAGTACCTTAATTGAGTAACCAATCAGAATAGGTTTGCAATTTAGGATTTTTGCCCAGCCAATGAACTGCCTTCAAGAACAAATTTTTGTGGAACTCCCCTATAAAAAACCTTTCCTCTGCTTGCCTATGGAACACTATTCAGTCCCAATATAGTGTACCCAAACTGCAATTCTTTTTTCCCAAATAAATGTTATTTTCTTTGACCTCTGTGTTAATCGTTTTTTTTCCCCTTTTTTTCAGTTAACAGTATATTCCCTTATAATCCTTTTTTATTACTATAAAGTAGATAGTGATGGCCTCTTTTTTCTTTCTGATTTTTGTAATTTGAGTTTTCTCCTTTTTTCCTTGGTGAGTGTAGCTTAAAGGAATATCCAAAAAACGTTGATTTTTTCAAAGAACCAAGTTTTGGTTTCATTGGTTTTCTCTACTGTTTTTCTATTATCTACTTCATTGATATCTATGTTAATCTTTATTGTTTCCTTAATTCCACTTGCTTTGGGTTTTTATCTTTTTCCACTTTTTTAAGGTGAAAAGTTCGGTTATTGATTCAAGATCTTTTTAAAATAGGCACTTACAGCTGTATATTTCCCCTGAAGCGGTATTGTAGATGCATCCCATAAGTTTTGATAGTTTATATTTTCATTTTTATTAATCTAAAAATGTCCTAGTTTTCCTCATGATTTCTTTTTTGAACCATTGATTACTTAGGCATGTATTGCTCAATATCCACATATATGTGAATTTTTCATATTTCCTCCTGTTCTTGGTTCTAGTCTATGTGTTTAAAAGCATATTTAAGTAATTCAATCTTCTAAAATTTACTGAGGCTTTTTTTTAGTTAATGTCCTAGCATACAGTTATCTTGGAGAATTTTCCATGTGCATTTCGGAAGAATGTGTATTTTGCTATTGTTTTGTAGTGTTCTTCAGATGTCTGTTAAATCAAATTATTTTAGAGTACGTTCAAGCCAATTTCTTGTTGATCTTCTGCTTGGTTGTTCTACCAATTATTGAAAATGGGTATTAAAATCTCCAAGTATTATTGTTAAATTCTGTTTCTCCTTTCAATTGTCAGTATTTGCCTCTTTATATTGGGGCTGTTTTTAGGTGCATATACATTTTTAATCATTATATCTTCTCGAGGTATTGATTCCATGTGGGTTTGGTAAACCAATTGTACCTCTGGCTTTAGGAATGAAGCATTGATCTAGGTTAAGGTATTGAGCACATTCTATGCTCACTTTCTACATTAGTCACACTGTTTGGTTCACGGTTGAATATATGAGCTGAGTTGGACCAATCAGTGTCAATTTAGGACTTTTTTGGGTGAAATTCTTAGATATTGAAGATGGGCAGTGTAGAATGTAGAAAGGTTCCTTAAAACTGCTGTTATGAGGGAATTCAGTCTAAAAATTAGGTCCACATAGAGGAAGGCAAAACAGAGAGAAAGTACTAAGAAACAGAGTTACCACCTGATCAGACCACTATGATAAACATGAGCTACAAATGGTCTTTTCAACTACATGAGGCAATAAATTCTCTTTATTGCTATGCCTGTTTTGTCTTTTACTTGCAACCAAAAGAATTCTGACATAATAACCAACCTCATCATAATGATCTAGCAGATATCTGAAAATGTTATCTTAATAGCATTGAAGAAATGCTTTTGTCAACAAGGCTCTGCTTAGCATTTGGAAAACTGATGCATTTGGCATGTCATAAAATTTTACTGAAGAATATAAAAACAATGGTATTCATGCATAGAGGTCACCCGGGAGTCTGAAGGTAAAACAGATATTTTATCCAGATATTTTACCATAGCCACCACCACAGCCATGGCTGCCACAAATGCAGTTCCCTGCCATAGTAGTAGACACAGCCACCGTGCAGGCAGCCTACCAGACACTTGAGTACATTGACACAAGGAGAATCACCAGTGGAGACTGGAAAAAGAAGAGGGAATCTCTCTCTTCAAAACCCACTACGGAGTAGCAGAAGAAGCAACTGCTCTACCAGATGACCACACATCATCAAAAAGATACTAGAAATATGAAAATGCAAGAAAACATGACATCATCAAAAGAATACAGTAATCCTCAAATACCAGACCCTATAGAGCAGGAAACCCTTGAAATGACTGAAAAGGAATTCTGATCAACAGTCTTAAGGAAACTCAATGAGATATGAGAGGACTCAGACAACATAATGAAATAAGAAAGAAAATCCAGGATATGAAGGAGAAAATTTACAAAGAGATTAATACCTTAAAAAAGAAAGTAGTGGAACTCATGGAACTGACTCATTCAATGAAATAAAAAATACAACCAAGAGCATAAGCAGCAGGCTAGAACAAGCAGAAGAAAGAATTTCTGATTTTGAAGACAGTCTTATTGAAATAACCCAGGTGCACATAAAAAAGAAAAAAGAATTTCAAAAAATGAAGAAAATCTAAGAGAGCTAGCAGACAACTTTAAGGACACAAATATTTGAACCTTGGGTGTACCAGAAGGAGAGAAGAAAGGAAAAGGCACTGAAAACCAATTCAATGAAATTACAAAAGAAAACTTCCCAGTATATGGAGAGACATGGACCTTCAGATCCAGGAGGCTCAAGATCCCCAAACAGATTCAACCCAAAAAGATCCTCTCTGAGATACAGTATAGTCAAAGTGGCAAAGCTCTAAGACAAAGAGAGAATCCTAAAAACAGCAAGAGAAAAGCATCAAGGAGCTTTTAAGGGCATATAAGGGAGCCGCTATCAGACTAATAGCAGACTTCTCAACAGAAATTCTACAGGCCAGAAGAAAATGGAGTGATATATTGAAAATACTAAAAGAAAAAAAGAATACCAGCCAAGAATACTATATCCAGCAAGCCTATCCTTCCGAAATGAGGAAGAAATAATGTATTTTCCAGACAAATAAAGCTGTGGGAGTTCACTACCACATGACCAGCCTTGCAAGAAATTCTCAAGGGAGTCCTGCATCTGGACTCTGAAAAATGATAATCATTACCATAAATACACAAGAAAGAACAAAACCCACTGGTAGAACAAAAATGCAAACAAGAAAGAGAAAGAAACTAAATCTTACCACCTCAAAAAACCAACAAACATCAAAGACAAAAGGGGAAGAAAGAAACAAAAAATATTTAAAACATCCAAACAGATATTGATAAAATGCCAAGAGTAACACAATACCTTTCAATAATGATCCTTAATGGAAATGGATTAAACTCGCCACTCAAAAGACACAGATTGACTGATTGGATTAAAAAGCTAGACCCAAGTATACGCTGTCTTTAAGAAACTCACCTCACATGTACATGCACACACAGGCTAATAGTGAAGGGATAGAAAAAAATATACCACACAAAAGGAAACCAAAAACAAGCAGGAGTAGCTATTTTTATATCGGACATAATAGACTTTAAACCAAAAACTATAAAAAGAGACAAAGAAGGCCACTATATAATGATAAAGGGATCTATCCAACAAGAAGACATAACAATCATAAACATATATGCACCCAACACTGGAGCACCCAGATATATAAAGCAAACACTATTAGGCCAAAGAAAGAGATAGACCGCAATACAATAATAGTTGAGGACCTGAACAAACATCTGTAAGCACTGGACAGATCACCTAGGCAATAAATCAACAGAGAAATACAGGATTTAAATTATACTTTAGATGAATTGGACCTGGCAGATATCTACAGAACATTTTATCCAACAACTACAGAATACACATTCTTCTCATCAGCACATGGAACATTCTCCAGGATAGACCACATAACGGTCACAAACCAAGCCTCAATAAATTTTAAAAAACTGAAATAATTTCAATTATCTTTACAGACTGCAATGAGTTGAAACTACAAATCAATAACAAGCAAAACTCAGGAAACTATATGAACATATGGAAATTAACCAACATGCTCCTGAACGATCTGTAGGTCCAAGAAGATATTAAATAGGAAATCAAAATTTTTCTTGATTCTAATGAAAATAAAGACACATCATATCAAAACCTGTGGGATACTGCAAAAACAGTACTAAGAGGGAAGTTTATTGCAATAAATGCTTACATCAAAAGAAGAGAAAGATTTCAAATAAACAACCTAACAGTACATCTCAAAGAATTACAAAAACAAGAACAATCCAATCCCAATATTAATAGACAGAGAGAAATAATTAAGATCAGAGCAGAACTAAATGAAATAGAGACCCACAAAAATATACAAAAGATCAATGAAACAAAAAGTTGGGCTTTTGAGAAAGTAAAAAAAAGACAAACCATTAGCTAGGCTAACTAAAAAAAAGAAGAAAGAAGACCAAAATTACAAAAATCAGAAATGAAAAGGGGGAGATTACAACCAATACCATAGAAATATCCAGAATCATTAGAGACTATTATAAGCAACTATACAACAATAAATTTTAAAACTTGGAGGAAATCTGAACAGACCAATAATAAGCAACGAGATTGAAGCAGTAATCAGCACTCTCCCAACAAAGAAAGCCCAGGACTGGATGGCTTTACTGCTGAATTCTACCAGACCGTTAAAGAGGAGTTAATACCAACTCTCTTCAAATTATTCCAACAAATTGAAACAGAGGCCATACTCCCAAACTCATTCTATGAGGCCAACATTACCATGATACCAAAACCAGACAGATAACAACAAAAAAAGAAAACTACAGGCTGGTATCTCTGGTGAACACAGACACAAAAATCCTCAACAAAATATTAGCAATCAGAATACAGCAACACATCAAAAAAATTATACACTACAATCAAGTGAGATTCATCCCAGGGATGCAAGCACGGTTCAACATACACAAGTCAATAAATGTGATACACC
Organism: Cynocephalus volans; assembly: GCF_027409185.1. Lineage (NCBI taxonomy): Eukaryota > Metazoa > Chordata > Mammalia > Dermoptera > Cynocephalidae > Cynocephalus > Cynocephalus volans. The sequence continues at coordinate 97,013,380 of NC_084463.1, forward strand.
ACATCAACAAAATCAACAACAAAAACTGTATGATTATCTTTATAGACATGGAAAAAAGCATTTGACAAAATTCAACATCCCTTTATGATAAAGACTCAGCAAATCAGGTATAGAAGGAAAGTATTGCAACACAACAGAAGCCATATATGACAAAACCACAACCAATATCATCCAGAATGTGGAAAAACTGAAAGCTTTTCCCTAAAGAACAGGAACAAGACAAGGATGCCCATTCTCACCGCTCCTATTTAACACAGTATTGGAAATACTATCCAGAGCAATCAGGCAAGAGAAAGAAATAAGGGCATCTAGATAGGAAAAGATGAAGTCAAACTGTACCTGTTTACAGATGATGTGATACTCTATAGAGAAAAACCTAAAGACTCTACAAAAAAACTCTTAGAGTTGATAAATGATTTCAGTAAAATTGTAGGATACAAAATCAACATGCAAAAATCATTAGCTTTTTTATACACCAATAACAAACTAGCAGAAAAAGAAATCAAGAAAGCAAACCCATTTACAATGGTTTCTTCCCCCAAAATAAAATACCTAAGAATCAATTTAACCAAGGAGGTGAAAGATCTCTACAATGAGAACTACAAATCACTGCTGAAAGAAATTAAAGAGGACAGAAAAACATGGAAGGACATTCCATGCTTTCGGATTGGAAGAATTAAAATTGTGAAAATGTCCATACTACTGAAAGTGATCTATTAGGTTCGATGCAATCCCCATCAAAATACTAATGACATTCTTCACAGAAATAGAAAAAAACAATCCTAACATTCATATGGAACAACAAAAGACCTCCAAATAGCCAAAGCAATCCTGAGCAAAAAAAAAAAAAAAATGCCGGAGGCATTACACTACCTAACTTCAAATTATAGTACAAAGCTATAGTAACCAAAACAGCATGGTATTGGCATAAAAACAGACAATTGGACAAATGGAAAAGAACAGAGAACCAGAAATCTACCCATATACATATAGCCAACTGATATTTGACATGTGCAACAGGAGTACACACTGGAGAAAGGACTGCCTCTTCAATAAGTGGTGCTGGGAAAAGTGGACATCCACATGTAGAAGAATGGAACTAGACATGTACCTCTCATCATATGCCAAAATCAACTCACAATGGATTAAAGACTAATATATATATAATTCCCGAAACTATAAAACCACTAAAAGAAACATAGGGGAAACACTTCAGGAAGTAGGACTGGGGAAAGACTTTATGAATAAGACCCCAAAAGCACAGGTAACAAAAGAAAAATAAACAAATAGGATTATAACAAACTAAAAAGCTTCTGCACAACAAAAGAAATACTTAACAGAGCAAAAAGACGACCTACAGAATGGGAGAAAATATTCATAAACTATGCGTCTAACAAGGGATTAATATACAGAATATACAAGGAACTCAATTTAGCAGTAAAAAAACAAGTAGTCCAATTAAAAAATGGCAAAAGAGCTGAATAGTCATTTCTCAAAGGAAGATATACAAATGGCCAACAGACACATGGAAAAATGTTCAACATCACTAAGCATCAGGGAAATGCAAATCAAAACCACATTGAGATATCATCTCATGCCAGTTAGGCTGGCCAGTATCAAAAAGAGAGAGTATAACAAATGCTGGTGAGAATGTGGAGAGAGGGGAGCCTTCCTACACTGTTGGTGGGACTGTAAATTAGTGTATCTGTTATGGAAAACAATAGAGGTTCCTCAAACAACTACAGATAGAACTGCCAGATGATCCACCAATTCTACCGCTGGGTGTATACCCAAAGGAATGGAAATCACCATGTCAAGGGGACACATGCACTCCCATGTTTATCGCAGCTGTATTTACAATAGCTAAGAGTTGGAACCAATCTGCATGTCCATCGACCAAAGACTCGATAAGGAAAATGTGGTATATACACATGGTGGAATACTACTCTGCCATAAAAAATAGTGAAATTTTGCCATTTGCAGCAACATGGATAACTTAGAGAAAATTATGTTAAGTGAAATAAGCCAGGTATAGAAAGAAAAATACTGCATGTCCTCACTCATAAGTGGGAGATGGGAAAAAAAAGAAAAGAAAGAAAGATATAGCAATCACAATAATTCCTTGAACTCTCAAAAGGAGACAACGGAACCAAGGAAACAGGTGGGAAAGGAAGAGAGAGAAGGGGAGGAAGGGTTAGGGAGACATTGTTAAAGGGCCACAAAAAATGTTTACATTGTGTAATGATAAAATTTAAAAAATAAAATAAAATAAAATCCTGGTGAAGTTGGATTTCTTATTAAAAAAAAGATCTATTCTGTTCATTAATCTAGGCACTCATTCACTCATTTGCCTCCACATGTACATTTTACGTCATAAGTCAACACACATACATTTCATATATTTATGTATGTATATATACTTCATAAAATATACTTATAAAATAATACTTATCCTTAATATATGATATAGTGTGATATTTTCTGTTCTATTTTTATTCTTTTTTGTTTTTAATATAATTGTCTTGATCCACCAAAATGATTTCAAACCCGCTATTGGGTCAAAAAATATTGCTATAGGCTAGGGTTATATTCAAAATACTATATTTAATGATGAAGATAGCATGAGCATTAACTACATCAAAATGGAAGTGGAGTGCTGGAACAAAGTCTGCTGTGTCTGTATCAAATATTCAGTTGCTGGGAGTTGTTGGAGAGATACTGGGTAGCTAGTGTGGGAAGTGTACTTAGAGGCTCAGGGCAGGGGGTATTCTGAAACTGGCATGTAAATGCTGTATGTTAATTTTTTAACAACCAGTATAGCCTGTCTGGTCCATACCAGTGAATATCAGTCCTTGGTGTATAGGATATCAAACTGCATAACGTGATCCCTGCCCTCAACTATCTAATAGTAATGTTAAAAAACATAGAGACATGTTCTAGCCAGCCACCGAATAAATTCCCAAAACAAAAAATGTGTATACATAGCTATAACAACAGGTATAATACACTGTAATATAGGTAGTCCTCCATCACTATTTTTCTTTTCAGTAAAAATCTTTATTTCATCAGAGAAACTGATCTTAGCCATACTTTTAAGAGAAAAGAGTAGACTAATACATAACTCTTAAGAAAAAAGATGGTCAATAAGACACTTCTAAAAGTGCCTTCATCAGTAAATGGAATTCTATTGTAACACAGAATTCAGTTATTATCTAGAGAAAGAACCAGAAAATGGCTGGTTTAAGTCTTGTTTATATTAGGACTTCCTTTTGTTTTCGTACATTTTCTTATTAAAGGATCTTGAAGAGCATAAACTCCTATTTTTGTTGGCAATTAATAGTTTTTTCTTTTTTAAAAGATGACCGGTAAGGGGATCTTAACCCTTGACCTCTTGACCTGGTGTTGTCAGCACCATGCTCTCCCAAGTGAGCCAACCAGCCATCCCTATATAGGATCTGAACCCGCGGCCTTGGTGTTATCAGCACCACACTCTCCTGAGTGAGCCACCGGCCGGCCCTTAATAGTTTTTTCACTATATATAACATACATCCACACACTGCCAGCTGTATTATCTCTTTTTAAAAGCGAATTTTAAACAATTGTAATAGGAATTCCCCACACTGAACTCAATTCACCTCAATATACACTCACCAAACTTATAGTATCTGTAAAAAAAATTGTGTTAACAAATGCAAACTTAACATATGAGGGAGAAGGAAATGTACATAAACTATTCTGGTAAAAGGCAGACTACTACCAGTGCTATTTGGGAATAAAACTAATACAAAATTGAAGCATAATTACAGTTTCTAAAATTAAAAATTTTTTTTGGCAGGGTACAGGGACTGAATTCTGGACTTGGTGTTATCAGCACCATGCTCTAACCAACTGAACTAACTGGTCAGCCTCCAGCATAATTACATTTAGTCGAATGCACAGATATTGTTTACAGTTCAATGAGTTTTGACAAATAAACTTACCAAATCAACATACAGAAAGTATCTGAAAGTCCCCTTGTGCTCCTTTCTAGTCAATCCGCTTCTAAGCTCAAAGGAAACCACTATTTTGATTTCTATTTCCACAGATTAGTTTGACCTTCATGTTAATGGAACTGTACAGTAACATCTTTTGTGTCTGCCTTCTTTCATGCAATATGTTTTTGAGATTTACCAATGTTGTAATGTCTATCAATAGTATGTGTTAGTTTGAGTAGTAGTCTATTGTAATATATCACAATTTATCCATTCTTCTGTTGATGAATATTTGGGTTGTTTTTGACTTTTTGGTATTTTAAATGAATTAGTCATTAATTCTTTTTTTTTCTTTTTTTTTTTTAAGATTTTTTGTTTGTTTGTTTTTGGTGGCTGGCCAGTACAGGGATCCAAACCTTTGACTTTGGTGTTACAAGGCTGTGCGCTAACCAATTGAACTAACTGGCCGGCCCTAGTCATTAATTCTGATCGAGAAAATTAAGAGTTTTTATTTTCTTCCTAAGAGGATGTGAAATTTGAACTATCTTAAGAAATTTCTTATTCACAAAGTTGAACTGAGTTTAATTTAATGCTTGTTTAAAGACTTCTTCATGGCAATAGCAATCAATCAATCACAGGTTTAAAAAACAGCTATTTTTTTCTACCTTTACATTCCAGTCTGATATATATAACTCAGTTATTTAACTATATGAATTGGGATTAGACTCTTGTAACTCACAATTTCTCTTAGCCCAGAAAGGCAAGAAGAAATGGTAGTATTACAGTTGTGAGTCGTTTTATTTTCTTTTCAAGAACAGCCTTGGTGAAGGCATGACCTAAACCTTGCTTTGTGGTAAAACAACTCTTATCTTTTGGGTGGATATAACTTTCTGACGGCCAAGGACTTTGTTCCCGTGCCAATCTGGATTAGAAAAGGCAGAAACTCTAACCCTACTTATCAGTCCCCCTTCGAATAATGCTGTAAGCACTGAGAAAAGAAAACTATAGTAATAATGCTTTAATTTCTTTTTTAGAATGTTATTTTACAACTTCATGGAAGAGTGGGAGGTGAGGTGTTGGAAAAGCTGAAAGCAAAGAGAAAGGAACTGGTGGGTAAGGTTCACACAATGACATAATTAAATTTTTCTTTTGGTTTGAAGATTCTTTCCATAGAAATTCCTTCACAAAGATGTAATTTTATTTTAAGTATTGTGTACCTGGCTTTTATTTAAGATCAATTAAGTAACGACTATGTGTGACTACGTTTGTTTTTTTTTTTTTTAAATCTCCATAAAACTTGTTAAAGATGTGCTCTGGGTCAGATTTTTCTTAAACTGGGTCTTCAGGTCCCCAGGGTCTAGAGATACAGCATATACTTGGCAGTTTGAGAATTCTATCAAAATGTTTTAGTTTATTTTGGATTTCATTTCAGTGATAGCTTAAAAACAGTATTTTACTACTCATTAAATTAAAACCTCTTTTGCAATAATTCACAACCATACTATATTTTGCTAAAATAAGACTTTTTTTTTGGCTGGCAGGAATGGGGATCCCAACTCTTGTTGTTACCAGCACCATGCTCTCCCAAGTGAGCTAATCAGCAGGCACATTAAAGTAAGACTTTAATTTCTGTTTTTATAACTTTTTTATTGTGGTAAAATATATTTAACATAAAATTTACCATTTTAACCACTTTTAAGTGTATACTTCAATAGCATTAAGTACACTTACATTGTTGTTTAGACTTTAATTTCCTACATCAATATTTCTTAAACTGGAATATTCTAAAGTATTTGCCAAGTTTCACAAGATTTTTTCCTTTTAAAATGGTTTTACTTAGAATAGTTATTCCAGGTAATAAATTCCTCTTAAAATATAGAATTTTTCTCTCATGATAAATGAGTATTCCTTCTTTAGATAATGAGAATGATACAGACCATTATAGTTTTTCTCTCTTTTCCCCTTTTTACATGAAAACGCAGAATAAAATTCAATGTTTAACTGTGTGTAATCATTTTTCCTGTTCCTGATAAAATTGTTTTAATCTCCTTTAAATAATAAATTTTTCTATTTTACATGGTTTGTGTTGTATCTTGTTTCAAATTCTTTTTAGGAAGTAGGTACTATGTAAGATTCAACTGCACTCTGATTGGCTCAAAGTAATAAATTGTAGACTAAATAAATATAGCTGAATTAAGTCTAAATTATAGGAACTCCTTTCGTTGATAACAACAACCAATACGGTATTTTTAAAGTACTTACAATGTGCAGGGCATTGTGTTAATACTCACTTTACTGTGAATTATCTAGCAAAACCCTATGATGTAGGTACTAGTATCACTACATTTTATAGAAGTTCAAAGAGGTGAAGAAATTTCTGCAATGTCATGAAGTGGTCTTGTTAGGACTCAAGTCTAGCTGAATGCACAGCTCGGGCTCCTAACCACAAAGTATACATTCCTTCCCAAGTTGCACATTCTACTTTACATCATTGGTGGTTTTTCTCTCGGATTCGTTGTGGGAGAATGTTCACTGCTACTCCCAACGAAGTGGAACCCTGCCTTCTAACAAACTTTTTGCTGTTCTACCGTACCTATCATGTTCGCTTTCTTAGTGCCGTCCTAAATGACCCTCCCACTCTGTCCCCCCCAGAGTCTCTTCCTTTCAGACCCTAGTCCCTCAACAGAGCCCGTCCCCCTCACCCCTGGTAACCTCAGCACAGCCCCTCCCCTCATGCCCCCTGCAGAGCCTGGCCCTTCAGATCCTTTTCTCCCAAGTGGGCCCCTACTTCTCACTCTGGTGATCCCCGCAGAGACCAGTTCCCTCAGGCCCTTGTTTCCCCTGCGGTTCTTGTACCCCAGCAGAGAACAATACTTCTCAGCAAACCTTCGCAGAGACTTCCTACAAAGGTCCCATCCCGACCTCTCATCTTAATGAGAGGCATCTCTCTACCTTTCCCCTTCCCAACTCCCTCTCATAATCGTGCTTTTCCCCCCTGCTTCTTATCCGCTCTCTTCAACTTGCCCCACCATCTCGTGGCCCAATTGCAGTTCCTGGATTCCCCTCGAAAACTCACCAGCCGCACTCTCTCCTCGGAGCTGCCTCTCTCCTCGGAGCTGCCTTCCCAGACGGTTCGGTGCTTTCCCACTCGCCTCGGAGCCTTGCCCAGCTCAACCGCCCGGAGTAAGCCCTTCGGCCGCCTGGCGCCCGAAGACCCGCCCCCTCCAAGTCTATTGGTCACCGTTCTTGAAAAGTCCCGCCTCTCCAGCGTCCAGCCCGCCTCTCCGCCCCGCTTCCCTTGTTTTCATTCCCCCTGTCACACGAGGCAGTGGCAAGCCCGAAGTGGGCGGGGAGAAGTAAGAGAGGAGGGGGCGAGAAGAGGCGGAAAGTGAAAGGAACAGAGCGCCTCTCTGTCCGCCGTCTGACTCGGTTCTCGACTGCTCCCGGCCGCCGCTGTATTGTGGGATCGCGGCGCCGTCCCTGAGACGCTCGGATCTGTAGGGGAGCCCACTCGAGAGCGCCTCCTGTCGTCCGTAAGGCTGCCCGGCCATTCCTCGGCATCCAGACTCCCCCCACCTCCCCATCGCCGCCTCCTCCATCCTCCAGTTCAAAATGGCGACGGCGGCCGTAGCGGCAGCGGCGATGGCTCCTCCGGGCTGCCCGGGTTCGTGCCCCAACTTCGCCGTAGTCTGCTCTTTCTTGGAGCGCTACGGGCCGCTGCTAGACCTGCCTGAGTTGCCGTTCCCCGAGCTGGAGCGGGTGCTGCAGGCACCGCCGCCGGACGTCGGCAACGGAGAAGGTAAGCGAGGGGCCCGAACGCCCGGCGGGAAGCGGCCCGGGCGCGCTCCTTCTCTCCGCTCCTCGCAGACGCCCCGGGCCTCCGCGGCTGTGTCCTACCCCTGGAGGGGCGCGGCTCCACCGGGCCCATCTTCTCGATCTGGCCCCGGGGGTCTTGAGTAGTGGGGAGGCGGGGCGGAGGCCCCCTAGGGCAACTCTGTCGGGCGGGGAGCGGAGGTGGGGGCGTCGCGGGCTAGGTGTGGGCTGGGGGCGGGGAGGGGTCATTGTGCTGGTAGGCCGCCCCAGGGACTGCTCCCCCGCGCTGGGGGCCGGTCCTCCACCCCTTCTCCCCGGTGGTGGCGGGGGAAGGGGAGCGCAGGTTCCGGCCAGCTTTGCGCTTTTCTCCTCCTCCCCTCCCTGGTTGTCTCCCCTCCTCCCACCAATCCTCCCGACCATCTCGGGGGAGGCTCGGCCCATCTTCTCGTGGCGCCCCCTATCTCTCTCCACCTGGGTGGGCGGGGGCCAGCGGACACTCAACTCTCCCTCCTTCTTGTGGGAACTCCCCCGAGGGAGTCGACTCTCGTCCTTCTTCCTTTCCCCTGGAGGGCCGTTTTAACCCCCAAAACTCCTTCCTCCTAGTATGGAGGTCTGCTCCTTCCCCATGGGAGGGGGTCCTCCACCATTCTCCAGTGGAGGCGGGGGGGGGGAGGCTGTTCAGCTTCTCCGCTTTGGGGAGGAGAGGGTTAATTCCTCCTCCTCCATAGTTTTCCTCTTTCCTCTCCCGACCTCCCCCCAAATAATAGAAAAGCATCTCCCCACTTTTCCAATCCCTTCCCCCTTCATCTTGGCAGCCGGGCTTAGGGAAAGAAGTCGCCCTCCCATTTGCAGGGTGGGGTGGGGTGGTTAGTGTGTAGGCTGGAGGAGGGGCTCTGACGGAGGGGGAAACAGTTGAAGAAGGTGCTTGTTGCTCATGTTTCTCTCTCCGGTGCCGCTGGTCTATTATTGGTGTTCGCAAGTGGTGCTCCTTCCACATAAGGCCACCGCGCGGGTGCAGGGCGCATGCTCTGCCCGGCCCCATTGAAACTTCCTGCTGCTGCTGCTGGTGGTTCTTCTGCTCGAGCATCTCAGAGCTGCGCCTGCTGCTTCCAGCTCTCACACTGAGCGCTTACCCTCACCCCTATTTATTTCCGATCCATGCCTCTCCTTTTCTGGCACATTTCTTCCCTCAGAGAAGGCTTTTTGTTGTTGTTGTACTCTGAGCATTGCCTTTATCTGGGAACAGCCCTTGGATGGAGAAGAAACGATTCCAAATAGGTCTTTTTTTTTTTCTCAATCCGTATTAGATGGCCAGATGGACTAGTTATCATACAAGACAGGTAGCTGTTTCCTTTCCAAGCAAACAGAGTTGGTCTACTATTCTCTATGGAAATGAAGAAGTTTCGTTAACAATATGTTTACATTGCTGAGTGTGAAAATCTTCAAAATATTATCTGTAGAGAATGTGTATGATGTTGTGGCTACCAAAGACAAAAATAGTCATTGTGAAGTAGGAATCCTTACCAAGTTGATTTTAGGAGACCTTGGGAAATAATAGTAATGTATCCGTCAGAGAGAGAGAAATATGGGAGTTTGGGGAAAGGATTGCTGGTAAATTGTTTTTGGAATTTACTTGGACCAAGTTGAAAGGCAGGCATAGGCTTCCTGGATAGCATATATTTTGGGTATTGTGTAAGATTGCTTGCCTCTCCATTCCTTTTAAGTATTTTGACTAACTTCATTTAGTTTATATTAATACCTGAAGAAAAAAATATCAGGGTCAGTTTAATACTTCTACTGCAGAGTTGATCAGTGGGCCACCAGCTAAATAAAATAGGATATAATACCATTAGTATAGTTGCTGAGGGAACTGATAATAATAGATCATGTCAAAAGGTGATCAAAGGATAATTATTAACTAATGTTACACAGTTGAAGACATTTGGCAAAGGAAAAGTCTCTGCAGGTGAAATGCCGTTACTGTGCAGGGAAAAACATTTCAGAACTTTAATGGCCGTTAACTTGTAATAGTTGATAAAAAAAAAAAAATACTGGTTTAGCTAACAAGATTTGAACTGAGTCTTTTTGGGAAGGAGTTGTGGTGTGCTAGAAAGAGTTAAAAGACATGGATTTAGTGTTGAGCACTGTAATATGTAGGTTGTAGGGCAAATCATTTAATTTACATGGACCTCAGTTTCTTCAGTAAATTAGAGATAATATCTGAGGATCAAATGAAAAAATGTTTCAAAATCCTTTCTTATAAACTAAGCACTTACAAATATTCTTGTATTACAATTTTATTAAAGGTGTTTTTCAGATAAAAGACATGAGTGCATTTGAGATTATTAGCTCTAACAAACTGAGCTAACCAGCCAACCCCTTTTTTGGAATTAAAATGTTAAATTGTTAGCATATTGTGAGCACAAGTATATGCAAGTAGTTAAACAAGTTCATGGAAAGATTCATATTATCTTTTAATTCTGTTATTCCCCAAACTTTTTGAAGTACCCTTGTAGTATTGAGCTCTTATGCTCTTGGGGAAAAAAGTCAATGTTATATTTTTTTGCTTTATATATATTTAGGTATTTTTCTTTTTATTATTTTTTGGAGGCTGTCCAGCATGGGGATCCGAACCCTTGACCTTGATGTTATCAACACCGTGTTCTAATCAATGGAGCTAATCAGCCAGACTTAAATTTAAGTATTTTTAAAAGGCAGTTCTTAGTGCCATTTTAAAAAATCCTAGTTTATAAAACTTCAGGTTTTTTCCTAGTGTGGTTAGCCTTAGAATATGCCTTAAGTATATTCTTCTAAGATGCCAGTTTAATAGTTTCTAAATAGCATTTATTGTGATGTATAAACATTTTGACATCCTTTGGAGGAAACTGTAGTTCTTTGTATTGTTCTTGTTTAAGCACTTTGTGACCTCTCTCCTAAAAATGTGTTTATATGTTTTAATTTGACATTGAGCCTTTGGTTAGAATGTTCTGTTCCCCAGAGAGTCAATTACAAAATTTGGTTTTATAAACTACTTGTTTAATTTTAATGACATAATAATAGCTGCCATTTTTTGAGCGTTTACTGTGTGTAAGCATTATCTTATTCCTTACAACTAATCTCTGAAGTTGGTACTAATTCTTATCCGGCTGTCTTCAAGAGGTTTGAGAGGTTGATCAGTTAGTGTTAGAATCTGATTTCCAACCCAGGTCTGTTTGAGTCCAAAGGCACAGAATTGTAAGACCCTGGTTCTCAAACTGCACCAAGGCACCCCAGGGTATTGTTGCCAACTTGCAGAGGTTCCATTTGATATTTTAAGTTTTCAAGGGAGATACAGTTATACTTCACTGTTGATTGCCACGTGAACTATTAGCTTGATATAGTTGATTGTTTCAACATTAGATTGTGCTACAGTCCTTTAGATGACATAGCTTTGTGAAACAGGGTTTTTAGGGGTTGCTGTGATAAAGTACTGCATGAAAATCAATGTGGAACAGGAAATAGGATAGAAGTGTGGACTCTTATTCCAAGTTTTGAGAGGTTGTGTGCAGTGCCCAATAGTAATATACATTCCTTAAGTAATTATGGTTATTTAAGGATGAAGTAAAAACATGATTTTTTTCAATTTAGGTAGATTTTTTTTTTTCACATAGCTGCAAATTACTGTACTTAATAAGTGGAACTGTTATTATTTACTGGCCAATGGCTGCTGTGAGAAAATTACTGAGACACTTAGGGTGCCATGAACCTAGAGAGTTTGAGAACTTCTGCTCAAGTGACTCTTATTGAGTTTTGAGGCTAGAAAGAACTATTTTGTCCATTTTTGCCTTTATCTAGCAGGGCAGAAAACCAAGGTGCAGAGATAAATTTCAATTGTATTCAGCTAACTATTGGTGTTGTTCAAACTGTTATTTGAAAAGTGTACCTATATGCCGAAATTACCAGCAAAAAATTTTAGATTTACAGTTGATATTAATTAGAATAGGAAAAGGGTATGCCAAATGAAGATGGTAGTTCGTCTTCTTTCCCTGAACTTTACTTTAGTCCTCCCAATTCTATGCTCTGTATGGACATCCCCAGTTTTCTCCTAACTGGAAATAGATGATTTGGGGAAAAAAAGTGGACGTTGACTTTGTGAGATTGCTGACATCCAAGTCTCCTAAGTATCTTTCCTCTCCAGCAGAGGATATTCTTTCTCAAGAGGAAGATATACTTTTTCATTCTTTAAAGATAGTCTTTGTGTGGATATTGGTTGAGGAGTTACATACATCTGATAACGATCTATTAAGGTATACTGTATATGGATAATGTGTTAAGTTTCTCATAGTTTATATTTTGGTTGGCTGAATTATTTGTATAGTATTGAATAAGTTAAGTTGAATCATTAGTTTGTGGATTTTTTTGTTTCATTTATTATTTTGCATTTAATTTAACGATTTAAAATTTAACTCTTGCAGTCAAAATGTCTAGTATATAAAAGGATATACCTTTTATATCTTACTGGAATTGTGATTTTAATTTAATATGTTCTTCCTGGTACTAATTAATTGTGTGTCAGTACTTTTTAGGTATATTTGATGAAGTGGAAAGGTGACTTACCATAACTGGGGCCATTATCTGTTGATTTAAACAAAAGATCTTACCAGGTGCGTGTACCAGAGGTTGCATGGATCCACAGTGGTAGACAGTTGGTGGTGGCATTGCTGGAGCTAGAGCCTGGTTTGGTTGAAAATGTCCAGTTTGGGCCCTTTTGCCATTGAAGAAATAAATATTTTTTAGGGCATCTGCTATAGGGAGAGAGAGAAATGTATTTCTTCTTCATCGTTTTTGGTATGTCACAGAGTTGAAGTAATCAAAACTTACAGAGGTTTGGAGGGAGGTTGTTGGCATTGTCCTTAGACAAGAGGTTATGGGGACAGAGGGACTTCTGGCTATGATGGGCCTGTTAGTGCAGACTGGCTTACTATTTTTTTGTCTTTCAATTACTAAGAAGTTTGCCTTGGAATTAAGATGTGTTAAATTCTTGCCCACACCTCACCAGTAAGAAAGGTAATTATTTATTAGGTATTCCATTCACTTAAGAAGTACAGTAAACATTATGGGGATTATTAAACAAAATAAAAGACTTATTCAAAGGCTATTTTTTCTTTGGGGTTTTATCAAGTGGAGAAGTAGTCTATACATTCTAGTCTGTAAATTATATACTAAAATTATCCCTGTCACAATTTTATGCTGAGATGTATGACTGCGTGCAGTGTGGAAAGTAAGAATAATTCAGGCCCACAGTAACATTTTCACTTGAATCATGTATTCCAGGAAGACATTTATGTGTTGCTAGATTTAAGAAAATTTCTTCCAGGGTCAAAGGTTTGGATCCCTGTACTGAGTACCAGCCATCAAAAAAAAAAAAAGAAAAGAAAAGAAAAGAAAAAGAAAAAAGAAAGAATTTCTTTGGTTCTCTACCTGATGAGTATAGTCTTAATATTATGCTTCCCCCCCCTTATTTTACTGTAGGGTAGATCCCATTATGAAAGATATCAGGATGTTTTCTATTTTCTTTTCATGTTAGAATTTTTATAATATCAAATACTGCTTGAGAGAATAATCTGGGGCTTCATTTAAAAATAAATGATTTCTTTCAACAAATGGTAATGATTATCTACTATGTGCCAGGCACACTTATATTCTTGGGATACCTTAATAAGCGAGAAAGGTAACAAACACCCTTACACTTACAGAGCTTATAGTTAGCAGCAAAGACAGGGAGGAGGGAGGCACTGAAATTCAAAAAACGTATGCTTTGGGTTTCCAAGTCACTCTGTAATTAAATCTCTTAAATAAAAGAGGAAACAGACTTAAACAGTATTAAACTGGTATCAGCTTCAAACATTATTGAATGGATTATGTAATTATTTTATGTAGACCTAAGAATAATTTCTTAGGTGAACACCTGCTTTATAAAAACTTCTTGTTTGGGCCGACCCCGTGGCTCACTCGGGAGAGTGCGGCGCTGGGAGCGCTGAGGCCGCGGGTTCGGATCCTATATGGGGATGGCTGGTGTGCTCAATGGCTGAGCGCGGTGCAGATGACACCAAGCCAAGGGTTGCGATCCCCTTACCGGTCACAAAAACAAAACAAAACAAAACAAAACAAAAAAAACTTCTTGTTTTTATCCTGAGTTTAGGGATGTGTCACTATCAGATGAATTATCATATCAGTTTTCCATTATCTCTGTGTATGTGTGTCCTTTTATGGATTACAAATGGCAAACTTTGATCCCAGCCTATTTTCCATCAATCATTTAACACAGACCTACTTTTTTCTTTCAAGTTTTGCTCTGAATTAAGTAAATTTAAATACTCATTTAAAAAATACTTATCAAGTAAATTTGGCTTCTCCCAAAATAAGTTATGTAAAATTCTGACAACAATTTTTTCCATAAATTGTGCCATTATTTATTTATTTAGTTATGCATTTATGTATTTATTTAGTTAGTTATGTATGTATGTATTTATTTATTTATTTATTTAATCTATCTATTTATTTTATCTATCTATCTATCTATCTATCAATCATCTATTTATTTATTTATTTATTGCTGCTAGCCAGTATGGGCATCTGAATCCGTGACCTTGGGGTTATAAGGCTGAGCTCTAACCAACTGAGTTAATCAGCCAGCCTAAAACATTTTATTTATTTTTATGTACCATTATGTTAATAAAAGGTAAAAATTTCTGAAGAAGCAGGGGGTGGGGAGTGGGGGTAGATGGGGGAGTTGGCATTGTTTATTATTATCTTACTAATTTAGAGGCTGAACAAGAACTAAGAGTTATTCTTAGAAGTGTATTTGCCCAAAATCAGTGTTATTTTCTTTTCATTATAAGAACATGGGTTATGAGAGAGCACACCAAGCAGAAACTGAGATCAAGAAACGAAAGCATGAGAGGAGACTTGACAGGTGCCTTCCAGCATATAGAACAGGCTCCAGCCTATATAGTTAAACAAAGTTTGCTTGAATAGTAAAATTATGTTGTGTACATGTGGCTCATATAAGCAAAAGTTCTCCAAGGAAACATTTTTAGTGAAGGTTGAGTCTATATATTTTAGACTCTAAGCCTTTCTTCGTGTATTTGTACATGTTTATCTTAATCATTTTCTGGATGGTAGGATTATGGATTTTTATTATTATTATTTTTGTTTTTTTCTTATATTCACATTTCATTTTCTATACTAATTATGTATTTCTTTAGTAATCACCCCCAATTTTTTAATGTAAAAGTAGAAGTTTTATGAAAGGAAAATTGAGTTGCTACTTTTATTTATTTACTCTTAATCTTTTTTTATTTTCATTTTTTAAAATTTTTACCGAATCATAATTGATTATATATATTTTTGGGATTCAGTGTTGACATATGTTAATCAAATCAATGTTACTAGTATGTATATTATTACAAATTGTACTTATTCTTTATGCCCTTTGTCCAATCTCTCCCTATCCCCTTCTTCCTCCTCTCTCCCACCACTGATAGCCCTAGATTTGTTCTGTCCCTCTGAAAGAGTAATGGTTACTCTGTTGATTTGTTGCCTAGATGATCTGTACAATGCTGAGAGGTGTGTTCTGGATACCGAATATTATTGTAGAGCAGGTGCTGCTTCTGTCACTCTGGAATGGGCTTTGTGGAGAGAGACATCTTCTTCTTTTCTTTGGTCTCTGCTGGAGACTCCCCTTGTGTCAGTGCACTCCAGTGGCTAGCAGACTATCTGTGTGGTGGTTGTGACGTCTAGCCACTTTTGTGGCACCATGGTTACAGTGGGGGCTGTGGTGGGCCACCCACATGGAGGTGATGTTTTTGGCATGCTCCTTGGTGCTGGTGGTGTGCTGGTTGTGGGGAGGTCCAGTTCCTGGTTCCAGACTCTGAGTCCCTGGGTGGGCCCCAAAGAGCTGGCAGTGTGCCTGGTTGTGGGTGGGCATGTCCCGGGCCCCCAGGCTGGGCCCTGAGGCGCTGGCATTGTGCCTGGATGTGGGGAGGGGTCCAGTCCCTGGCTCCATACCTCAGGTCCCCTGGAGGGCTCCAAGGTGTTGGTGGCATGCCTGGGCCGGAACTAATCTTTTGTCCTTTGCTTACTTCTAAAATGGAGGAACTTCCTGTGGGAACCAGTACTTGAACTTTGTGGTTGAGCTAAATTGCTGCTTTGCTGCTGTTTCCCTAGGGAAGACTTTTTGTGCAGCTCAGGGTTTAATGGTTGACCTTATAGGTACTTCCGGTTCTCCAGAGACCTGGTGCACCTGGGTTGTGTAGAAACTGATCTGGGTCTGAATCTTTTCATCATACTGCACCCCATGCAATTCTGCATTCCCGACCAGTTTCCTCTGAGTGGTCCTGTGCTGTTTGGAGGGTGGATTGGCTGTCCTTGCTATGTCCCATTGTTCTCCAGGTGGGCCTGTCTCCCCCACCGCCTGTGCTCCAAACACTTCCCATGGGTCGGGCTGTGCGCTGGTCCCTAGTGATGACTCACCAGCTTCTGAGTGGCTCCCCTTTTCCAGCTGTTCTGGCTCTTCACTCCTGTGTGGGTCCACAGGGAACCATTTTAGTGGTCTTGCTGTCCTGGGGGCCACCAAGGCCCTCTTTGCCCCTGCAGCCTCAAAGCAACTCCATCCAAAGGGCACAGCTGCAGGGCACAGCTGTGGCTCTTGCCAGCTCCTGCTTCATGCGCTCAGCAACTCCATCCTTAAAGTGGCTGCAGCACGAAATGCTCCGAGCAGTTTTTTCTTTCTCTGATCATGGCTTCTCCCCCTTCTTGAGCTCTGTAGGTCTTTCCTCCTCTTCACCTGAGCTCCAGTGGCCCCAGCTTGGCTGTTGTTACATTTTTATAGTTGTAAATTGGTTGATTTGTGGGAGGGAGTGACGCTGGGGACCATCTGTTCTGCCATCTTGACCGGAACTTGTATTTACTCTTAATCTTGAATTACCTCTTCCATTGAATGTTACCTTCGTCCACTCAAGTCACCCAGGTCAGAAACTGAAGTACTTTCTACTTTGTTTTCAAGTCTCATTGAGTCTATTTCTTTATCCCCTTTTACATTCAACCTCACTTTTCTATTGTCACTGCTACTGTTTGAATCATGCTGAACTGCTTGCAGATCTCTAAAGGTGTGAAAGGTTGTTTCACATCTTTATGCTTCTTCCTCATCCTCGGGGTTGAATATCCCGTCTCCATTTTCCTTTCCTTGCCTGCTCACTGTACTCCTACCCCTCCCTTATGAATCTGCTCTGTAAACACCAAGTGCTCTGTAAAGTTCTTTCTGCTTCCTCCCTCTCTCTCAAGTTAAATTAATCACTTCCACCTCTCATCCCATATGTACCCTGTTTAGATTTTATGTCACAGTATTCATACCACTTCTTGCCCTTATGGTTCTAGCCTACAAAGCAGTAAGCTCCTTGAGGGCAGGGATTTTTATCTCCAGTGACAAGTGGATAATAGCAAGTGCTTAATAGATGTTTATGAAATGAATAGTTTTTTCCCAGTTTATTATAGGACCATGTTCTGCTCTAAACCTTCTTTTTAGAATTAAACCTTATATAAAGTAAATTTTTAAATTAAACGTTTGCCCAGCATATGAGAATTTACATTCTTTCCATTGACAATTGGAATTGACATGTTGGCTAGTGTTACCACTTGAATTAAGCAGATTTTATGTCTCATTTTATTAGATGCAATATTGTGTTTAAAATAAATGCTTGTAATTGGAAGTTAAAGCCTAGTTCTGTGATAGTTTAGTATATAGGCGTGGGCAAACTATAGCCTCTGGGACAAATCTGGCCTGTCATCTGTTTTTGTAAATGAAGTTTTATTGGTAAACAGCCATGTTCATTTGTTCACGTTGTTGTCTATGGATGCTTTCATACTACTATGGCAGAGTTGAGTAGCTGTCACAGAGAACATATAAGCCTGCAAAACCAAAAGTATTTACTAACTGGCCCTTTACAGAAAAAAAATTGCCAATCCTTATTCTGGTATATGAAAAAGGAATCTATCAGGTGATTATTTCTGTGTGTGAGAACACATTTAGAACCAGTATAGTACAAATTAAGTGCCTAGAGTGTCCTGTGACTGAAAATATCAGTGGAGCAGTAGTTTCCTCAATATTTTAATATCTAATTTTACATACAATTCTTACTGTTCTTTCTTAGGCGAGTCTAAAAGCTTTTCTATTAACAGGATGATGACATTACATTGAATAATTTCTTTTACTTGAGGATAGCCATGGGTTCCTCTGCCTAATTATCATAAGGCAACCCTGGGATGGGGGCCAAGTGACATAGTAATTGGTAGTAAGGGTAGGAGTTGTTGTAACATTGCTGTTATACTGGCCTCAAAGTGTTTTCCAAGCAGACTGATTTAAGATCTGATTTGGAAGTATAGTTCCCAGGTCTTGGTGAAGATAAGGTTTGATAAATAGTGATGCAGTGTACTCAGAAGGATGTAGTTTTATTGAAGGTAGAATTTAAGAGATTTACTTAGGTTACTTAGAGGATAGAAGGTTGGGAGAGAACATACTAGACAGTAACCAATAGTGTGTGGAATTAAGTGGCTTGATCATCAGCCAGTTGAGTGTTTTACAGGAAAATGCAGTGTTGGTTATGAGGCTTTGGCATTTGATATGCTGGATATCTCAGGGAAATTATTTTGATACCCTATTCGTTTTGTTCTAAGCAACCTCTCAGATGACTCTGCAAATAAATATAATTGCCACTTTCTCAATGTTTAAGTTTAAAAGCCTTTTAGGAAAAAAAAAAGTAGATAGAATGGGTTATTCCAAATTGTAACTTGCTTTTAGTGTTTGTAGTTTTGCAATATAGCAAGATTGTAACACCTTGAAAAACTGACTAATCAGAGGTATAATGATGGTTAATTTATATTTCCATTTAGGTCTTGCCAAGCTCTCTTTTATTATAACCATAAAGGAGCCATCTACGGCAGCAATAACTTGGGCTGGCATCTAAATTCAGACATTCCATAATATTCCTCATTTTAAGGTCTTTTTGGTCCTGTAAGTTTTGACTGTGATTAACTGGTTTGTCCTTGCTGTCTTTCTTTTTGTTTTGATGGCCTTTTTTTTTTTTTTTTTTTTTGGCAGCTGGCTGGTAAAGGGATTGAACCCTGGATCTCAGTGTTATCAATACCATGCTTTAACCAACTAACAAACCGACCAGCAAATAATTTTTTTTTTTTTTTTTTTTTTGGCAGTTGGCTAGTTCGGGGGTCCGTTTTCATTTTATAACCCATCTTTTGCTCTTACCTGGTTTGGTTCATTATGATGACTTTATCTCACCCTTTTTCTCTTCTATTTTCCCGTATTTTGGACTTCCCCATTCAACCATAATTACATTCTCCATTCCCATCTTTTATAAAAATTAAAATAAATTATGAAAATGTAAAAATAAGGGGCTTTGTAGTATGCATGCTCTATCATAATTTCATAGGTTAAATGCCTGTAGTAATAATGTTATAGGTATTAGTGCTTATTGTTGAGCCAGACTCCATAGTAAAGTCTTCTACCAAGATTACTTTATTTAATCCTCACAACCACTCTATAGTACTGTTATTTTTATTTTGTAGATAAGGAAACTGAATCTAAGGTAACTTGCCTGAAGTCACACAGTGTTAAAGAGTTAGAGAAAAATTTGACGAAATGAATAGTTTGTAATGCCTGGGAATTAAAACTGGGTAATTCTGGCATCAGAGCCCTAGCTCTTAACCATTGTACTCTCCTCTCAAGTATGATTTATAATGATTGTAATTTGATCCCCAATACAGTAGTCTTCATCTGAATGCGGAGAAATGATCTGAATACTTAGGCTTCTGAGTCAGATTATAGCATTCTTTTCCACTCACCATTTTTTTTTACTTTTAATAGTTCCAATTTTATTATTAAGAGAATTATTCATAAAAGGTATGTTTGAGTGGGATACTGAAGAATATTGAAACTAAAGAAATACAAGTTCATAGGTATAGTTGAATGCCTTGAACATGAATCTTTATCTCCTCTTCATCATTGCCTAAGACAACCCTATTTGTCACACTTAGAAATAATTTTCTTCTTGGATCTTTTTTGAAATGAGACTCCATCTCCTGTAGCTATAAAATTCTGTGCAGGGTGTGTTCCCCTACTGCTATGACTCCCATTTACCCTAATTAAATAAATGGTTTTATTTTTCCTTCTAGTTTAGTAGTTTTCAACCCTTTTTATAATCATGTGATTTAATTAACTATGTCTGCCTGCACATTGGAATCATTTGAATCCCTCTGAAAAATGCTGATGCCTGGGCCTTACTGCACTCCATTAAAATCAGAATCTCTGGGGATTGAGGTCTTGGCATGAGTGATTTAATTTAATTTTATTTTTTGGCAGCTGGCTGGTAAGGGGATCTGAACCCTTGACCTTGGTGTTCCCAGCACCATGCTCTAACCAAGCGAGCTAACTGGCCAGCCCAATGAGTGATTTTAATGGGTAGTCAAGAATGCCTGTTCTCACCTTGTCCTGATACTTTTCTTCAAATTTTATCCTAAAGTCTGTTTTTTCTAGTATTAATAAAGCCACTGCAGCTGTCTTTTGTTTATTGCTTTGCATGATATATTGTTTTCTATCTTTTAAAACTCCTTGTGTCTTTGATTCTAAAGTGTGTCTCTTGTAGACAGCATGTATTTGTATCATGTTTGCATGGTCATGTTTGCATGAATCTAGTCATACAAACAGTTATAATATAGAAGTATAACTGCTATGTAGAGCAATACCAAGATGTTTTGGGAATATAAAGGAGCAAGTGTCTAACTTTTCCCAGGGAAAATTATAACATCACTATAGTTATTATGGAAATTTTAATGGTTGAATAGAAGTTGGAAAAGCATTCCAGGCAGGGAACAGCATGGGAAAAGGCATATAAGTTTGCAATGATTTGGTGTGTACATAAAATTGCAATCTGATTCTAGGCATTAGGGTTCTGGTAAGATTTGTGGTTGAGGAACTTAAGACAATGTGAGAAAATTAGATAGGGAGTTATAAATACCTTAGAAGTATTTTTTCTTTCTTTAAAGTAAAAAAATAGCAAATTAAATAAAGGCAACATGTCAATTACTGACAATAAGTTCCATAAGGAATCCATTTTGTCTTTTTCTCTGTTTCTAGCATAGTATTTAGCATACAGTAAATGCTCAAATGTTAGCTGAATGAAAGTGTCACATATTTCAAACTAGAAATAATGGGTAATTTGATGTATTTTTAGTTTTTCTTTTCATTCCTTGCTTGTTAGACATTTTTCAGGGATGTAACTCTTCTTTTATTTTTGGGTATTGCTTGTAAAGATATACATTAATTACTAGATTCTGCCCCCACACTTGTTTTTTCACTCATTTTTAAATTTAATTTTATTTATTTTTTTATTATTATTATTTTTTTTTGTCTTTTTTCGTGACCGGCACTCAGCGTGCACCGGCTATTACCCACATAGGATCCGAACCCGCGGCGGGAGCGTCGCCGCGCTCCCAGTGCCGCACACTCCCGAGTGTGCCATGGGCTCGGCCCTTAATTTTATTTTTTAATGATTTAGCTGTTTCCTCCTGGGTCCTCCCCATCTTGGGTTTTATAATAGTACCTTCGAAGCCTGAGAAGGAAAATCTTAGGGTAATCTCTCATCTTCTTTCTTGGATTATATAGTTATACCGTGTCTTAACTGCATGCCAAAGTATATGTTGTTAATCTCTGTCTTCAAAGCTTCTTACTTTTCACAGGAATCCTCAGAGTATAGTTTGAAAATTCAGGTTTTTAATTTTATTTTTATATCTTTCCCAAAACATCTCAGGGAAAAGTCATTATTCCTTTTCTGCTGTTTACCATTTTTTAAAATTCCCATCTCAATTTCTCTGAAGTGTTTTATAAAATTTCCATCACAAGCAACCTGAAATTCTCATTTCTGAAATTAAATTTTTGGGGGTTATTGGAAAAGCAGTGGGCAAACCTAGGACCTTGTTATCAGCACCACACTCTAACCGACTGAGCTAACCAACCAGCCCCTAGTAGTTGGAGAAATAATAGTTGGAAATAATAGTAAGTAATAGTTGGAGAAACAGTCACTCCTTCCCCTGGAATTCAACTCAAGTATCTCTGCTAGAGAATCTTTTAAGATTAATCAAGAATCTCTTAGCAACTTTCAACCCACACAAATAACATACGTATAACTTATATATTTCTCATCTCTACAATAAACTCAACCCACACTATATACTTGACATATATGTTTTTGTCTGTCTATCTAGAGTGGCGTTTCAATTTATTTGACATTCCGTTTGCTTCTTTGTGGGGAGAGAACAGAAAGGGTATCCAATGACTATCAAATCTCTATACCCAGCAAAACATAACAATCTCTAAAACTACAACAAATGTTTTTTGCAAATAAAAATGACAGAATAAAAAAACCCAAAGAAACAAAAAGATAAAAAATAATAATTTGAAAAAATTTGGAAAAAAAACCCCCAAAATAAAAGAAAAAAATAAAAATGACAGAATATCTCAGTTAAAGAAAGCTTTACCTATAGAGAATACAGGGCTGGCTGGTTAGCTCAGTTGGTTAGAATGTGTTGCTGATAACACCAAGGTCCTAGGTTTGATCCCTGTACTGGCCAGCTGCCAATTAAAAAAAAAAAAAAATATATATATATGTAATTGGGCACAAATGCCAAGATAGTGTACTAAAGCAAATTTTAATTACCTTAAGTACATAAATGAGGCACTCTAAAAAACTGTTCTTGAAAGTGTAACAAAAATGTTAAATGTGCACTTAATATATGTATAGCATGTACATGCATAATTTAAATAATTCACAAAAACCAAAAGAGCTGTGAAATAAGATATATTGCCATAATCTGTTAATTCAGAGTAAGCTTTTAGTAAGCTGTGAAATCAGCACAGTTAGTTCTTCAAATAGTACTCACCTGTAAGTTATTCGAATTTTGAAGTTTTTTTCATAGGAATTACACATTTCCCCTATACACACTGGGCCCTTTCAGCTGTTTTCTTCCTCAGTGTACGGAACTATTAACTACTCATTTTCCAAGCCAGTCCTGGGAATTATACTGCTTCTACTCAAAGACCTTCACATCAAACCATTCACTAAGTCCTTATCAATTCTACCTGCAAAATCTCTTTCTGAGGTTTAGCCTTTTTTCTCACTCCCCACAGCCACAGCCCCGAATCATCTCTCACAATTAATATTATAAAAACCTCTATCCGGGCCGGCCCGTGGCTCACTCGGGAGAGTGCGGTGCTGATAACACCAAGGTCCCGGGTTCGGATCCCATATATGGATGGCCGGTTCGCTCACTGGCTGAGTGTGGTGCTGACAGCACCAAGTCAGTGGTTAAGATCCCCTTACCGGTCATCTTTAAAAAACAAACAAACAAACAAACAAAACCTCTATCTGGTTTCCTTATCCTCAAGCTGCACACTGCTTTTCCAATAACCCCCAAAACTAGCCCTGTACTGGCTAGCCACACACACACAAAAAAAGTACACTCAGACCCGTAATATTATTTGAGCTATAATTAAAGTCTGATCTCACGCCATATAATTAGTGAAGGCTAGTTCCATCATCTTGAAGCACAAAATGTGACCATTTAAATAAATTATATATACTACTTAAACTAGAATTATCAGTAATGTAAACAATATGTATCTATAACAAGGAAATTAATATTATGAGATATTCTTTGTTTTCTCTGGAGTTGATAGTAGTGCACAGTATTTGCTTTAATAAGTATAATATACTCAAGCAGTATAAGAATCTTAACGAGCTTCCTCCCTGACTCTGCCTCTCAGTTCCACACCCAACCTGTCATTTTTAATTACTTTGTATTTTAGTTTCATATTGTCATTAATTTATTTTTACATTTTTTTCTCAACAATTATTTAAATTAAAATATGTGTTTTAGTAGTTTATTTGCTCGCCTCTGTTCTTGATTCCCACATTTTCCCTGGTAGATTCATTCTTTTGCTGTAGTATATCTTTTTCCAAATAGGGTCTTTAAATGGTAAACTTTGAGTTCTTGCATATCTGAAAGTATATTTATTTAGCCCACTGTTCTGACTGCTGGTTTAGATTGAATACAGTATTCCAGTGTTCAAGTAATTTCCACTCAGAACTTTGACAATATTTTGTTTTTTTTTATCTTCTAGAACCCACTTTTGTTATTGAGAAATTTGTCAGCCTGATTCTTGTTCCTTTGTGAGCATTTTTCCCTTCCTGAAAGATTTTTATGATTTTTAAAAAATCCCTGGAGTTGTGAAATTTTCTAGGATCTGCCTTTTTCTTTTAATGTCCTTCCTTTTGCTCTTACACTTTAAAAGACATTAAAATTGCAGATTTATTTGAAGCTCTCTGTGTACCTACTCTTGTTGTAGTTCTCTTCTCTCCATTCCCACAGGCAACCACTGTCCTGAATTTTGAAGTTTTTTTATTCCCACGAATACTTTTATATTAAGAGTATATATTTATGTCTCCATAAACAATACATGGTATGGATTTACATGCTTTAAAACTTTAAATGTAAATGGTATTATACTGTACACATTCCTCTGCACCTTCCTTTTTACCCCCTCAAGACTGTTTTTGAAATATGTCCATATTGATGCATGTTATCTTATTTACTTTAACTGCTGTACAGTAGTATCCATTACATGAAAATACTGTAATTTATGTGTTTTAATCAGTGGACATTTAGATTTGTTTTTGTCGTATTATTAGCATTATGGAAATGAACATTCTAGCAGCTTTGCCTAAGGGTGGAATTGCTGGGTTGAAGGATATATACGTCTTTGTTTTATCCTTGGTATAGCTGGATTGTTCTCCAAAGATGTTTTAACTATTTAGACACTTCCAGCAGTATATGAGTGTTCCCATTTATCCAGCTAATCAACATGTAGTATTGTTAGACTTTTAACTTTTTGTTAATGTGATTGTGAATTATTCTCTCATTGTGTTGCTGTGATGAGGTTGAGCATTTCTTCATGTTTTTTGGCCATTTACTTTTCCCTTCTGTGAGTCAGCTTTTTATAGCATCTCTTGTTGATACAAAGTTTAAAATTTTGTGTAGTGTAATTGTCAATCTTTTTTTTAAAACATTTATACTTTTTAAATCTTGTTTAAGAAATCCTTCTCTTTATGATGCTGAGGTCATAAGATATTCATCTGTATTTTCTTCTAAAAGTTTTGTTTTTCAAATTGTGATCTTAAACCTAATGGAATTTATTTTTGTGTGTTATATGAAATATTTTTCCTCACCAATTTGTAATGTCAATTCCTATATACCAATTTCTACATATAGGTAGGTCTGTTTCTAGGTTCACTATTTGTTACATTGATGTATCCTTCATCACATGACCTTAGTTACGATAGCTTTAAAGTAAGTCCTGCTATCTGGTAAGACAAATTCTACCTTGCTCTTTTTCAAAATACTATTGGTTATTTTCAGCCCTTACATTCTTATCTCTATTTTAGAATCAGCATGTCAAATTTCACAGAAATCCTTGGTGGGATTTTATCCTGACACCAACTGGTGTACTGTTGTATGATTGGTATACCAATTAATTGGTGTACTGATGTTAGAACCACCTGGAATTTAACTACCTGGAGCTAGCTTCAGATTACACAAGCTTAAGGGCACAGTCACCAACAAAACTCCCCCCATTTCAGACACCAGCCATGAGTGGGATTCCCAGGCCACCTGCACTTCTGACTAACTGGCTACAAATCTGAGGAGTTCCCATGACCCGCCTCAGGTTCTATAGTTCACTGCTATGACTCACAGAACTCAGGAAAATGCTATACTTATACAGTTATTGTTTTATTATAAAGGATGCAATTTAGGACCAGCCAGATGAGGAGACGCATAGGGCAAGGTCTTGGACGATCCTGGACGCAGAGCTTCCATGCCCTCTGTGTATGAAATCAGGGCATTTCAATTTCCTGGCACATCAGTGTGTTCACCAATCAGGAAGTTCCACTGAGCTTCAGTGTAACAGAGTTATTAAGGTTTTGGCCCTGTGGTTGCACTCAATTTCTAGCTCCTCCTCTCTCTCTGGATGTTGGGCTGAAATCGTGTGGCTAAAAACCTCAACCTTCTGATCTCATGATTGGTCTTTCTGGCATGGCTAGCCCCCATCCTGATAAATCCCACTTGGTTGTGGTATACAATCTTTTTCATATGTTGCTGAATTCAGTTTGCTAATGCTTTGTTGAAGAATTTTGTGTTTATATTCGTAAAGGATATTCATCTGTAGTTTTCTTGTGATATCTTTTGGATGGTTTTGGTATCAGGGTAAAAGAAAAACTGTTTCCTCCATCCACAGAACACTTCTGACATCAAATGTGTAGTTTTCCACACCAAGCAATTCTCCACTTCTCTGAGGACGCTGAGTGGGTTTCCAGCAATTTAATTTGATTCTGACACTACCAAGAGTTGGCACAGATCCACAAGTTAAGGATCATATCCACAAGACTGCCTTCCTACTTCAGATGCCAATTGCAAGTATTGGGTGCCCAGAGCACCCATACTTCTGTCTGACTTGGCTACAAATTGGAAGTTTCCACAACTCCCTCTTTAGGTTTGATAATTTGCTATAATGGCTCATAGAACTCAGGGGAACACTTTACTTACTTGACAGATTTTTTGTAAAGGGTACAAATGGTTTTTTGCTGGTTTTTTTTTTTTTTTTTTTTGTCTGTAAGTCTTTGCTGACCACATAGCAGCCCAAAGGTCTCTCTGGATTTGTTCTGATTCTAGGAGCTGCCCAATTCATGAATCATTCTTTGTTCAATTAAACTCTGTGAAATTAAAAATAAATAAGTAAATAAAGGATACAAATGAACAGCCATTTGAAGAGGTTTATAGGGCAAGGTCTGGAAGGGTCTTGAATACAGGAGCTTCTGTCCCCCAGCACATGGATGCATTCACCAACCCAGAAGCTCTCTGAATCCTGTAGTTTAGGGATTTTTATGGAGGCCTCATCTTGTAAGCATGATCCATTATTAACTTAATCTCTAGACCTCTCATCTCCTGGGGGATGGGGGTGAGAACAGAACTGAAAGTTCTAGGTTTCTAATCATGGCTTGTTTTTTCTGGTGACCAGTTCCCATTCTGAAGGTATCCATGAGCCCACCAAGAATCACTTCATTAGAACAAAAGACACTCACCCCTATCACCCAGGAAATTTCACGGGATTTAATACCTTCATGTAAGACACTCCTGTCACTCCTGTTACTCAGGAAATTACAAGGGATTTAGGAGCTCTGTGTCCGGAAAGAATTAAAGAACAAATATTAGAACAAAAGATGCTGCTAGCACCCTGTCACTCAGGAAATTACAAGGATTTTAGGAGTTCTGTGTCATGAACCAGGGGTAGAGAAATGTATGTTTCTTATTATATCATGTAAGGTAATACTGGCCTCTAGAATGAGTTAGGAAATATTCCCTTCTCTTCTGTTTTGAAGGAGTTTGAGAATGATTGGTGTTAATTCTTTTAGAAATACTTCGTAGAATTTACCAGTGAAGCCATCTGGTCCTGGGCTTTACTTTGTGGGAAATTTTTTTGATTTCTGATGTGTCTTGACTTGTTACAGGGGTATGCATGTTTTCTGTTTCTTCTTGAGTAAGTTTTGGTAGTTTGTTTCTAGGAATTTGTCCCTTTCATCTAGGTAATCTAATGTGTTGGCATACAGTTATTCATAGAAGTATTTCTACAAGGTCATTAGTAACGTCTCTCCTTTCATTCCTGGTTTTTGTAATTTGAGTCTTCTGTTTTTCTTCATCAGTCTAGATAAAGTTTTGTTAATTCTGTTCCTCTTTTCAAACAACAACGACAAACAAAACAAAAAAACTCGTTGAAATTTGAGGGCTGGCCATTTAGTTCAGTTGGTTAGAGTGTGGTGCTGCTAACACCACGGTCCAGGGTTTGATCCCTATACTGGCCAGCTGACAAAAAAACCCACAAAAACCAAAAAACGGTCATCTTTTCAAATAACCAACTTTTGGTTTCATTGAGTATGATTCCATATATATGAAATGTCCAGATTAGGCAAATTCGTAGAGACAGGTTAGTGGTTGCCAGAGGGTGGGGGGTTGGGGGGAATTGGAAGGGACAGGATTTCTTTCTTGGTTAATGTAAATATCCTATAATTAGTCAGTGATGGTTGCACAATATTATGAATATACTAAAAACTAATTAATTGTATACTTTAAAATGGTTAAAATGGTGGATTTTATGATATGTGAATTTTAAAGAAAGTTTTTTAAAGGGTTAATTGACATATATAGTGACATATGTATGGATCTGTTTCTTGACTCTACACTCCGTTTCAGTGATCTGTTTGTCTATCTTGAAGCCAATATCATTTTGCCTTGACTATACTAGCTTAATAATAAGTCTTCAAGTCAGGTAGTTTAAGTCCTCTTTATTCCTCTTTTTCAAAGGTGTTTTAGCTATTCTAGTTCCTTTTTGTTTCCATAAGAAGTTTAGAATAAGCTTATCAATTTCTGCAAAAAATCATTTTGGGAATTTTACTGAAATTATTTTGAATCCACAGATGAATTTGGGAAAAATTAACAGCTTAAGATATTGTGCCTCTTGATACATGAACATAGAACATCACTCTATTTATTTATTTTATTTAGCAGTGTTTGTAGCTTTCAGTGTACGGGTCTTGTACATCTTTTGTTGTATTTATCCCTAAATATTTTATGTTGTTTTATGATAGTCTAAATGGTATTGTCTTAAAATTTCAATTACCACTTATTCATTGCTGATATATAAAAATACAACTGATTTTTGTATATTGATCTTATATTCTGCAACCTTATTAAATTCATTTAAATTTAATAGCTTTTAAAAAAGTTTTTTTATAGATGATCATATCATCTGTGAATACAGTTTTACTTTGTTTCCTATCTGGATGCCTTTGATTTCTTTTTCTTGCTAGAATAACATGTACAGTGGTGAATATAAGTGGTAATAGTGGACATTCTTGCCTTTATTCTGATTTTAGGGGGAAAGTATTCGGTCTTTCAACATTAGGTATAATGACAACGAAGGTTTTTTACTATGCCATTCTGTTAATAGAAGGAAGTTCCCTTCTATGCCTAGATTGCTTAGAAATTTTATAGGAATGGACATTGGATTTTATCAGATTTTTTGCATATATTGAGGTGATTGTATGTTTTTTCATTTTAGGTTTGTTAACTTTGATGGGTTTTTTTTTTTAAAAAGCCAATATTGTATTTCTGGGATAAACCTCACTTAGTCATTATCATAGTGTCCCCCCCAAAATTCATTTGTTGAAACCTAACTCCTAATGTCACTGTATCTTCGGATAACGTCTTTAGAAGGTAATTAAGATTAAATGAAGGGCCGACGCCCTGGCTCACTCGGGTGAGTGCGGCGCTGGGAGCGCAGTGGCGGAGCGCCGAGGCCGCGGGTTTGGATCCTATATAGGGATGTCCGGTGCGCTCACTGGCTGAGTGCGGTGTGGGTGACACCAAGCCAAGGGTTACGATCCCCTTACTGGTCACAAAAAAAAAAAAAAAAAAAAGATTAAATGAAGTCATAAGTTTGGGGCCCTAATATGATAGGACTGTGGCCTTACAAGAAGAAAAAGAGGGATCACTTGCTCGCTTGCTCTCTCCCCCTCTTCCTCTTTCCATCATGTGAGGACATAGTGAGAAGGTGGCAATCTGCAAGCCAGAAAGAGAGCCCTCTACAGAACCTGACCATACTGGCACCTTGATCTTGGACTTCCAGCCTTCAGAACCATCAGAAAGTAAATGTTGTTTAAGCCACCCAGTCTGTGGCATTTTGTTATGGCAGCTCTAGCAGAAAAAAATAGTCATTATGAATTACCCTTTTAATATATTTGCTAAACTTGTGTTAAGAAATTTTGCATCTGTACTTATGAGGCATACCGTTCTGCAGTTTTCTTTCTTTAGAGGTGTTTGTCTGATTTCATTATGGGGTCTGTAGTGGACTGAATTATGTCCCCCCCAAACTCCCTGAAGCTTGAATTGTGTCCCCCAAGTTTTATGTATTAGAAACTTAGCCCCCACTGTGACTGTGTAAGAGGGTGGGAAATCCTATTATGGTAATTGGAAGGTGGAGCCTTGAAGAGGTGATTGGATTGTAGGACCATGAAGTAGTGAATGGATTAAAATTGGTGGTCAGGAGCGTGGTTCTGAGGACTTTAAAAGAAGAGGAGAGTGTCTGTCTCTCTCTCTGCTTCCACCATCTTGCAATGTGAAACCCCTCGGTCACTGTTGCCACCACCAGATGGACTTTGAGCTTCCCAGCCTCAGAAACTGTGAGCAATAAATTACGTTTTTCTTTATAAATCACCCAGTTGCAGGTATTTTGTTAGAAGCAACAAAAACAGACTAATATAGGGTCGATCCCATGGAAGGAATTGGTAAGCATTTCCTCTTCTTCAATTTTCAAGAACAGTTGGTGTAGAATTGATAGTCTTCAAATTTGTGGCTTAATTCACTAATGAACCCACCTGGGCCTGGAGTTTTCTTTATGGGAAGGTTTTAAACTGCAGATTAAATTTCTTTAATAGATACAAGGCTGTTCATGTTATCTGTTTCCATTTGGATGAGCTTTATTATCTGTTTCTGTTCGGATAAGCTTTGGTATTTTGTTTCTTTCAAGGAATTTTTCTATTTCATTGAGTTATAGAATTTATCAACATAATTTGTTCATAGAATTTTGTTTAAATTATCTGTCATCCATCTTATTCCTGATACTGTAATTTGTGCCTCCCCTCTGTCGCCTGCCCATTTGGGATGAAGGTTTATTCATTTTTTTGATCATCTTAGAAAAATAGCTTTTGGTTTCACTGATTTTTGCTACTTATTACTTCCTTTCTTTTGCTTACACTGTGTTTCATTTGTTGTTCTTATTGTAGTTTATTAAGGTGAAAGCTTTGGTCATTGATTTGAGACCTTTCTTTGTTTCCTTTTTTTTTTAAAGGAATTTATTTTTAATTGACATATATTGATTGTACATAATTTGGGGTACAGAATTATATTTAAATACAAGTATACAATGTGTTAAATTAGGGTAATTAGCATATTCATCATCACAACAGTTTATGTTTTCTTTATGATGAGAACATTTGAGCTCCTCTCTTCTGGCCATTTGAGAGAATACAATAAATTATTAATTATAGATGCTCAGCACTACTGTACACCAGTAGAACTTATTTTTCCTATCTAGCTGTAATTCTGTGTCTATCAACGAACCTCTCCTCATCCCCCCTCTGTCCTCCCCTTCCCAGCCTCTATAACCACAATTCTACTCTCTACTAATAAAAGTTCAACTCTTTTTTTCACACATGAACGAGAATATACAGTATTTATCTTTCTGTGCCTGACTTATTTTACTTAACATAATGTCTCCAGGCTCATCCATGTTGCTGTGAATGACAGAATTTCATTCTTTTTCATGGCTGAGTAGTATTCCATTGTCTATTTTTCTACAAATACTGCTGTAGCTACATGTCACAACTTTTATTCTATTATATTTTTATTATTTTAGGGTAATTGGGTTAGTTTTTCATGATCAGTCTTTTTTTTTTTTTTTTTTTTTTTCCTGTATCATTTTGTTTAATTTTCATTGTTATGTCTTTAAGCTCACTGTTCTTTTTTTGGCAGTCTTGTCTACCTTTTGTCCCCTTCAGTATATTTTTTGTATCAGACATTGTAGTTTTCCTGTCTAAAATTTTCTTTTGGGTCTTTTTAAATATTAACCTTGTCTCTACTTAACATGTTTAGTCTTTCCTCTAACTTTTCAAACATATGGATCATAGTCATTTATAGTCATATAATAAGTTTTCATGTTCGTTTCTACTAATTCTATTATCTGAGTAATTTCTTGTTTTTCTTCTCACTATGGGTTGAATTTTTCTGCTTCTTTTGCATGCCTGGTAATTTTTGAGAAGATAATAGACACTGTGAATTTTACTGTGCTAGGTAATGGGTATTTTTATATTCCTGTACTATTCTTGAGCTTTGGGTTATGATTAAGATAATTGAAAACAGATTGATTATTTAGCATCTTGATTTTAAGCTTTGTTAGGTGGGACCAGATCTGTGTTCATTCTAGGGTTGACTTTTTTCTCTATTGAGGCAAGACTTATTTTTCTGTAAAGAACTTGATAGTAAATATTTTAGGTTTTGTGGGCTATATAGTCTCTGTCTGAACTACACATCTAGTCTATTATAGTGTGTAAGCAACCTGTATTACTCTTTTTCTGCTGCTTATAACAGAAATACCTGAAACTGGGTATTTTGTAAAGAAATAATATTTATTGCTTGCAGTATCAAGCTGGGAAGTCCAAAGTCCAGGGAACACACCTGGTGAGGGCCTTGGTGGTGGTGACTCCACAGCTACTCAGGCAAAATCATATGGCAAAATGCAAAATCATATGGCAAAATGGCAGAAGCAAGAGAGAGACTAACCTCCTTACTCTCTCTCCTTTTAAAGCCATCAGAATCATGCACATGACCACCATTAAACCATCAGTGGATTAATCCCTTCACTAGGGCTTGGTCTTCACAATCTTATCACTTCTTCAAAGCCCTACCTTTCAATTACTGTAATAGGATTTCCCACTCTCTTAACACTATCATAGTGGGGTTTAAGTTTTTAATACACAATTCAATTCATAGCAGAAACATAAACACTATTTAAATGAATGAGCATGGTTGTGAATTTTATTTTTGGACACTGTAATTTGAATTTCAAATAGTTTTGAATTATCATAAAATATTCTTCTTTTGACTTCTTTCAGCCGTTTAATAACGTAAAAAACATTCTTTTTTTTTTTAGTTGTTAGGCCATGCAAAAACAGACAGTGGATCAGATTTGATCTGTGGGATAATTTGCCAACCTCTGCTGTAACCAATGCTATTTGAAATATGAGCTTTTCCATTCTGGCTACTGGGGACAGGCCTTGTTTGTAGACCTGTGTGACTATCAGGCTCTATTCATTTTATTTATATTGAGTGGTTCTTTCCCTCATCTTGGTTAGTTTTCTCATATACATGTACTGATCAGTACTTTGTTGAATGCTCAGAGGGGACCCTTTACAAATTCCCAGAGTGCTCTCTGCAGCTCTCTCCTGTCTTGCTCTGCTCTGTGAACTCTAGTTGCCTTTGCCTTTTTGACTCTCAACTTCATCTCTGTGACTCAGGGAGATTGACAGGTTTTTGTCTGGTCTTCCCTCTTCACCTCTTTACTCAGGTAGTAAATTGGGACAATTGTAGGGTTTATCTCCTTGTTTTTTATCTCATGTATCACAATTCACAGTCTTGGTAATGTCTTGAATGTCGTTTTACATTTTTTTTTTCCAGTTGTTTAGTCGATTCAGGAATAATAAGGGAAGTCCAGTCTTTGTTACTACATATTTATTGGAAAAACAGTGCATTACTTTTTCCCCGTTTTTATTGTAATTTTAAGGGATTTGGACAGGATGGTCCTCACATTGTACTTTCATAGAATTAAAATTATGGGGACCTTTTGTTCCTCAATGTGTAGTGATTGCCTACTGATGCTAAACTCTTTTCTAGGACTTGTGAATAAAACTTTAATGGAACCTACATTCTAGTGGTCTCCAACAGTAGATGGTGAATATAATGCCTCAGAACATGAAATAGGAAATATGTGTTCCATAGGGATCTATTGGCTTGAGTGAATAGTAACCAGGGGTCCACAAGCCATTGTAAATATTTTTAAATGCTAATTTTAAATTTAAATAAATATGCATTTATTTATTAAAGTGTTGTATGAGCTAACAATAGCATTGTATCATCGCCTTTATATGAAACATTCTTCACTCAATGTGGTAATTTCTTTTCCTTATGCCAATCAGATATTCCGATTGATAGTTAATAGTAACCTTGCTAAATAAAACAGGAGATTTTAGTAAGTTCATTTTGTTAGGCTAAATTTCTTAGAATGTACCTGTGGAGAGAAGTTAGTGGGAAGCAAGATGGTATAGTGCAAAAATTGTGGGCTTTCGTGTTAGCTGGATTGAAATCTTAGCCTTGCCACTTGATGTTTGTGTGACTTGGGGGATTTAGTAACTTGTGAACTTCAAAAGGCTACAGTAATATCCACCTATATAGTTTTAAGGATCCAATATAAGTTCCGTATTCCCTTTGTGGACATGTTTAAAACTACTATATGATATATGATATGATAATACATACCATTTATCTTTAGGAAGTTCATGTATAAAAAATAGATCCACTTATAATTCACCCTTCTTTAAATTTACATCATCTGCCCAAATTCACATGTTTTTAAATGTGCTTTAAAAAATTAGGAATTCCATCTCTGGCCATGAGGGAGTAATAAGGAGTTTTTACCCCCTTGTCATAAACAGCTAGTGAACTGGACCAAAATATGTGTACCATTCTTTTAGATATCATACCAAGGCAGATCCAGGACTGTGATCCCTGAGATAGGGAAAATAAAAGAGGCAAGTTCTACCACTACTGTTGTTTCCTGCCTGGAAGTAGCTTCAAGACCACAGAAGCAGGGAGAGTGAACCTAATGAGTTTGGCAGCCTCACCCAGTTGAGACAAACACTGGATTTGGAGAGGCTTAGGTAGCAGGTAGAAGTTGCAGGGCCAGGTTCTGAAAAGAAGGGAACTAAGCGGAAAAAAGAACTCCAGAAGGCTGTATAGGGGCCATGTGAATCTTTGTTGAATATTGGGGCATATATGGATAGAGTGAAGCTCCACAAGACTGGGCACTGAATATCCAGAGAATTATGGGCAGAACATTTCCCAGAGCTTACACCAGAAATATTTGAACTCTGACCAGAGTGAAGGGTTCTTTGGAGCGCCTAGGGTTCTTAGTGGAGAACCTGTGGATTCCTTGTAATAAAGCTGACAGAAAAGGCCTCAGAAGGATCAGGTGGATTGGCAAATAACTAACTGCCTGCCAAAACAAAGCCCAACTCTCTATACAGAATGATTGTAAAATCCAGACACTCAACAACAGCAATGTAACATTGATGTTTTCCAGCATCCAAGTAGAAATTACTAGATATGCTGAGAAGGTGTTCCAGTGTTACCCATAATCAGGAGAAAAATCGAGTCCAAAGAATTCAGATTCAGTAATGACAGAGATGCTGGAGCTAGCAGAGAAGGATGTTAAAATAGCTATTTTAAGTATTTAAAGAAACACATGAGCATAAAGAGAGAAGTGTAAGATATGAAAAAGAACCAAATGGAACTTATAGGGATGAAAAATCACAACATCTGAAGTAAAAAATTTACTGAAAGGGATTTAACAGAAAATTGGACACTGCAGAAGAAAAAACCATTGACCTTGAAGACATAGTAAAATGAAGCAGGGAGGGAGAACTGAAAATAATCAAGTGCTCACTGGTCTATGTGACAGTATCAAGCAGGCTTAATAAAGTGTATCTGATATCCTAGAAGAAGGATGGAGCCAAAAATATAGGAAGAAAATAATGGCTGAAAAGTCTCCAAATTTGATGAAAATTGTAAACTCATAGATCCAATAATCTCAATAAACCTAAAGCAAGGCAAGCACATACAGACATACAAAGGACATAGTCAATTGTCAAAAACCAGTGATAGAGACTCTTTAAGAGAGCCAAAGGAAAAGCTATATTGTATATAGAGGAACAAAGACATCTTGTTAGAAACCATGGAAGTTAGAAGATAATGAACATTGTTAAAGTACTGAATGAAAAAGTCTGTCAACATATAATTCTTTATCCAGCAAAATATTCTTTAAAAATGGGGGTGAAATAAAAACCTAGACAACAATTTAGACAAATAAAACCAGAGAATTGTTATGAGATAGCTGACCTGCAGTACGAGAAACATCTTCAGATGAAAGGAAAATGGATCAGATGGAAACTTTGATCTAGACAGAGTGATGAAGAGTGCAAGAAATGATAAATGTGTGAATAAATATAAAACACATTTTCCCTAATTTAAAAGGTTTTTTAAAAAGATAATTGTGTAAAGCAAAATTCATAATGTGTCACAAGTTTCACAGCATATGAGGAAATAAAACATATTAATACCTGTAGCATAAGGATGAGAGCAGGGAAATGGAAGTGTATAGTGTTCTAATGGTAAAAAGTGTTCACATTGTATGTGAACTGGTAGAATATTATTTGATGGTAGACTATATTGAGCTAAATGTGCATATTGTAAAACCTAGAGCAACCACTTAAAATTAAAATAAAGAAACATACCTCATTAGCCAGTAGTGGATGGTAAATGAAGTTCATTTCAATCCAGTTAATCTGAAAAAAGTTTTAGTTAGTTCACCCAAAAGAAGACAGGAAAGGAGAAGAAAGAAGGGAATAAAGAAATGTTGGGATATATACAAAATAAATGGTAGGTTTGTAGATTTTAATTCAGTTGTATTAGTTGCATTAAATATGAATAATTTTAATCAGGGGTTGGCAAGATTTTTCTGTAAGGAGCCAGATATCGAAGAATGTTTTAGGCTTTGCGGTAAATACAGTGTCTGTTGAACTGTTCAATTCTGCTATTATAGCATAAAAGTTAGCCATAGACATTACATAAGTGAATAAATATGGTTTTGTTCCAATAAAACTTTATAGACACTGAAATTTCAATTTTATGTAATTGTCATGTGTCACAAAATATTATTTTTCCTTTGATTCCCCATCCCCCCGCTCACTGCCAGCCCTTCAAAATTATAAAAACATTCTTATTTCACAGGCAGTACAAAAACAGGTGACAGGATGCATTTGTCCTGCTGGCGGTAGTTTGCTAACCCTTGGTCTAAACCTGCTTTCTCCACTATGCCACCACTAACCACATGTGGTATTTTAATTAAAATTAATTAAAATTAAATAAAAGGTGGAGATTGTCAGAGTAGATAGAAAAGTATACCCAAGTATAAGTGGTCTATAAAGATCCACTTTAAACAGAAAGATATAGGTTAAAAGTAAAAGGATAGAAAATGATATACCATACAAGAAGGCTGGAATGGCCATATTAATATCAGAAAATGGAGACTTCAGAAAAAGGAATATTAGTAGAAATAAATAAAGATATTTCATAATGCTGTTTATCAGGAAGATGTGAAGACAGTGTTTTCACTAATAGCAGAGCTTTAAAACACGTGAAGTAAAAATGGACAACTGAAAAAGTATATACTATCCACAGTTATAACTGGAAATTTCAACACTCCTTTCGCAGTAATAGATACTGCAACTAAACAGAAAATCAGTCATATAGAAGCTATGAGCAGTGTTATCAACGAACAACAATATTGACATTTCTAGAACACTCCATCTAACAAGGTAGAAGACACAGCCTTTTAAAATGACTGACACCTCAGTGTTGGTGAGGATGTGAAACAATTGGAACTCTAATGCAGTAATGGTGGGTATATTAAATGGAGAAACTACTTTGGCAAAATGTTTGGGAGTTTCTTATTAAGTTAAACCTACATCTACCATATAACCTATCAGCTCCACTACTATCTACCCAAGAGAAATAAAAATTTATGTCCACACAAGACTTGTGCACAGATGTTCATAGCAGGTTTATTTATAATAGCCCCAAACTGTAAACAACTCAAACGTTCATCAACAGGTGATTGGGTGAACAAGTAATGTATTTGTACAAGGGCATAATAACATTACAAAGTATGAATTTCAAAATAATTATGCTAAGTGAAAAAAGCCAGACAAAAAGGTACGTACTGTGTGATTCCATTGATTTAAAACTCTAGAAAAGACAAATTTAGTGAAGGAAAACAGATCAGTGGTTTCCTGAGGCTAGAAGTGGGATGACTGACTGCAAAGAGGGGCAACATTTATTTAGTCATAGTCTCTTCTGTTTTTGTTGGGGGTTTTTTTGCTCATATTAGGTAGCCTATCCTCTTGTATTATGTTAAGAAGCTCACTAAGCTTTGTAAAACTTCAGTTTTCATAAAAGCCAGTATATGGTTGTTCATTTGTAAGTTTATAGCATGGGTGTTGTTGATTGGGTGTCACAAATTAACATCATTAAAATGGATAGTCTGTTTTACATGTTTCTTTTAGTGGTTTTAGAAATTTGTTGTCCTATATTTTTCTATCTGGTTCCTTAAGTATGAGCAAGAAACATGTATTATTGTTTTATTCATTTGCTAATCAGTTACTTGGGTTAGGAGAAGTTCACGTTTATGAAAAACAAGTTTGTTTTTTAAAGACCACATTTTTTCATTGAACAGGTCTATTAAATGTGTGGTATGTGTGAAGCACTGTCCTAGGTGCTGAAGATGCGGGACTGTTTAATGTGGGATACAGTTAGTCAAACAGGCATTTATGAATCAGCGTGATGCACAAATATAAGGATCAACTTTGCCATCCCTAATACCATAGCTTTAGTCCAAGCCATCATTATCTCTTGCTTGAAGTATAGCAATAGCTTCCTAATTAGTCATATTTGTACCCCCTCCAATTCATTCTTCACAGAGCAGCCAAAGTGATCTCCCCATCATAAACACCATTTTTTTTAAATTATGGAAAATATTATTAGGGAAACATACAAAAATATAAAGGTGTATAATGAACTTTCATGTGACCACTACCTAGCTTCAGTATGATTTTGTTTCATCTGTAACTCTATCTAGCCCCGCCCCCTAGGCCCCTAGATTATCTTACAGTGATCTTTTAAAAACTTAGAGCATGTAAACTTTCCTACGTTCCTCCTGTGGGGAATCATTATATTTAGAATAAAATCTAAGCTCATTTTTTCAATGTTACAAGTCTTTGTTTTATCTTCCTCCCCTAAGTTATTTAATCTTTTAAGATTATTTTTGCCTTTTTTTGGTGGCTGGCCAGTAGGGGGATTCAAATGCTTGACCTTGGTATTACAAGGTTGCTCTCTAACCAACTGAGCTAACTGGCCCTCCCCCAAAATCTAAACTCTTCACATGACTCAGAAGCTTTATGAGATTTGGCCTTTGCTTACTTCTCCAGCAGCTTATTTTACCTTTTTCTTTTTCCAGTCACACTAGAAGCTTTTGGCCACCTCAGGACTTTTATACACGCGTTTCCTTTTGCCTGGCACATTCCAACCTTCCTTTGCTTGGTTGGCTGCTTATCTTTATGGTCTCTAGTAAAAGGCATTCCCTGATGGTTTTAACTCTATGTAGTGTTTCCCTTTCAGTTAGGAGTTGGTGCATCTAGGTGAAGGGTGTACTAGTCTTCCAACTTTTTACTAGATTTGAAATTATTGGGGGAAAAAAGTTGGGGGAAAATCCCCGTTCCCCTTCAAATACTGTCATATCACTCTTTCTTTTAAAATTTGTTTTGCCCACCACCCCAAACCCTCTGATTGTTAAATTGAGCAGAGAAAAAGCAGAGAAGGGAAATAGGATCATCTGATTAGAGTTTAAGGCATATGGTACTAGAAGCTATTGTCTCAAACACCTCAAATTCCCTCTGTCAGTATGCTGTTTATAAGTATAAGCAAAGAGTGACCCTTTAAAGCTGGCTGATGTTAGGGTGGCTCACTTCATCTTATTTGGAAGTCTTTCCTCTACCTAAAGAAACATCTACCTTCTCCTTAGGGTTTCACATGGTGCTGTAGTTGTGTGGTGTTCCATTTCTCTTAAGTTTATTCTCCTTTCTGGATTGCTGGTGTTATCACCATCTCTAGCTATGCTGATATTTGTAGTACACTGATTACTTTCTTTATAGCAGATATATTTTCCAGTTTGGGTTCTGAAATAGTCTGAGCCATGTCTGGTGCATTTCTTTAGCTATGTGGGAACAGCAATATGATTCTAAATGGAACTCAAAAACCTAAAGTGGAGCAGCAGGTACCCTTGGTTTGTCTGCCTGCATAAGAGCTATTCTTGGGGTTTTTTTTGTTTGTTTATTTGTTTGTTTGTTTTATCTCTTACCTGGAATCTCTGTACTATACTTTTTCAGATGGCGGTCTAAGTTACAGCTCATAGTCTTGAGCTGTTGCTTTGCTTTTCAGAAAACTAGGATGATTGATTAAATGAACTCTTTGAAGATAAGGTATTTGAATACATGACAGTGATTTCAAGGATCAAGTGGCCTGTGGGATCAGTCTCATTATTCTATAGCTGTGCTCCCCCTACAGAGTTTCTAAAATCTGGGCAGTAAGTAAAAACTTATTGTAAGCTTGTCTTTCAGTCACTGTGTGTGAAATCAATGTTCTTTTATCAATGGCCTAGATAAAATAAACTGTATCTCAGCCTATAAGCTTAGAGGAAATTTAAGTAAAAAACTTTATTAAGGAATGTGAAGAATTATGTCTGTAGTCATTAGGAGCTGCTGTAAGTTTCTTCCATTCAAAAAAGCAATATTACAAGTAACAGAATAGAGGTGCAGAAGCAGCAGCATTTTTAAGATTTGGTGCTAAAAGGATGCTTAGAAAGATGTCAAAATACAGTTATGCATAACCTAGCAACAGGTATACATTCTGAGAAATGCACTGCTACATGATTTTATAGTTATGCGAACGTCATAGAGTGTACTTACACAAATCTAGATGTTATAGCTGACTGAACACCTGTGCTGTATGGTGTAGCCTCATAGTCTTATGGAACTACCATTGTTGACCAAAATGTTATTATGCAGCACATGACTGTGTAAAACATCATTGGGTAATTGGATCAATAATACAGTCTGGGATTCCACCATTTTCTGCTGTTTCATACCTACATCATGTTGACAGGCCTTTCATGAATTCACACATCCCTTGACCTTTTCTTTCTGCTTCAGAATCTTTCACCTCTTGAGGCCTTGTGAAAGAAAGAAAGGTTATGTATCAAATCTATCATGTGAAAAGGTCAATTACTCAGTTCAATTGGTACAAAAACCTATGTTTTTCAGAATGACTTGAAGTTGGTTAACAGATTTTTAGAAGGAAGTTAATTTTCTGATGTTCTGGAAATGAGACTATTTAGAAAGCCTTCTAGATGATAAATGAGTGAATTTAGAGCTTGGCAGTGTTTTAGAAAATGATTATGTGTTTTAAAAATATGATTGATGCTGTATAGCTGCCCTATCCAAAACCATACCCACTTGACATATATATCTCTTTAAATTTAAATTAACTAAAAATAAATAAAATCAAAAGTTTAGTTCCTCAGTTTCACATATCAAGAGCTCAATAGTCATATGTGGCTAATGGCTACTGAACTGGAAAGTGCAGATATAGAACATTTCCATCATCTTAGAGTGGTTTATTGAATAGACAGTGCTGCTTTAGAGAATACAAAGTATGGCAATTTTAATATTTGTTATACTATATTATTGATTAATTTTTCTATTGAAGTTTTTGCCTGTTTTTATCAATTGACAAATTAAGAGCTATTAGTGCCCTTAAAAATTATCAGCTTGTCAGTTCTAACAGGAAATATATAGAGCACAGTGTTATAACAAGGTCAAGGGTTCAGATCTCAGTACCGGCCAGCTGCCCAAAAAAAAGAAAATAAAAAAAAAAAGAAATATAAATAAATTTAGTTAGTAAATTGTAGATTATAAATTTGAATTTTAAATGTGCTAGCTCTACACTATTTAGTGCTCTCCAGTACAGTAGCCACCACATGTGGCCTGTAAGCACCTGGAATACAGTTAGTATAAATTGAGATGTAAAAGTATGAAATGCACAATGTATTTTAAATACTTAGTACAGAAAAGAGATGTAAGATATATCAATTTTGAAGTACTGATTATATCTTGAAATGATAACATTTTGATATATATAATATTAAATAAAATATTATTAAAATTAATTTTAACATCTTTTTTCTTTTTTATAAAAATTAAACTAAATTTACTTTTTAAAATCATTAGACTCTTTTTCACTTTTATAAATATGCTACTAAAAAATTAAAATTATGTGACTAACCTTATATTTCTATTGGACAGTGCTGTACAATAAGTTAAGTAATATGTAATCTATTTTTAAGTGCCTAAATCAACAATTACTAAACTTATAAAGTGGAATGAAAAATGTATGTATTGCATATTCAGTTTTGTCTTGAATTGGGTTTTTAAAAATAGTACTCATAGTATCAAAATCTTTCATGATTTCATATATCTATATAATGTGTGGGATATGCATAAAAGTGGTGCAGAGCTTTAGCTGACTGTTAAATGATGCAGACAATATGTGATACAGATAATATGAGTATGACAGGCATTTCAGAGACAAAGGAGTTGCTGGTATTGGAAAGAACTGTCATGGAGACTTTTGAAACTTGTTTTGCCCAGATGTTGAAAGATGGTATGATTCAAGTGGGCAAGAAAGAGGAAGGTGGAAGGCTTTAATAAAGCCAACTAGGTAATGGGCTGAGTATGCTTAGTGGACAGTGAATAGGCCAAGATAGATTTGAATCAAAGGATTTCAGTGCC
Organism: Cynocephalus volans; assembly: GCF_027409185.1. Taxonomy (NCBI): domain Eukaryota; kingdom Metazoa; phylum Chordata; class Mammalia; order Dermoptera; family Cynocephalidae; genus Cynocephalus; species Cynocephalus volans. The sequence continues at coordinate 97,055,672 of NC_084463.1, forward strand.
TCAGGTTTTCTTGACTCTTTCTCTCTCACTGCACAACCACTCAATCACTAAGTTTCATTAATTTTGTTTTCTGTACATTTCTCAGATATGCTCACTTCTCTCTGTACCAATTCTACCTTAGTTCACGCTACTCCCATTTTTCTGGATTGATGTTTTCCTGAATTTACATGTAATCTCTGCCTTGTACCTCACCTCCTAAAACAGTCTAATAAAAGTTTTTCTTAATTTGAAAATCTGTCTTCCTCCAATTCAGTCATTGAGATCTTTCTAAAATACAGATCACTCTCCTGCTTAAACTTTAAATAAAATCTAAACTTAGTCTGACCATATAAGGCTCTTCATGATCATGCCCTTTTTCTATGTCCATGCCAGTTCCATCATCACTTTGTTTTTTAGTCATTTGTATCTGCTGCTGTTTCTACAAGCAATGTTCTTTTCTCCTTTTTGTCCCTTGTACCCTCAACCTCAGACATCAGGTCTTAGTATAATTGTCTATTTACTTGTCTGTGACCACTCCTTCCCTCCCCCAACCCACCACCTTGCCCCAATAAGAAGACCCACTCAAGTAGGCTCATGAAAGACAGGGAGTATTTCTTGCTTTACTAATAGTAGACCCACAGAAATTTGTTGAATGGGTGAATGTTTTTATACTTCAAGATTGTTTCAAGTTAGAAGTAGCTTTAGTGGAGAATAAAGAATCTGAAAGAATGACTGAAAAAAAACTGGGACATCATTTCCCAATCTGTTCTTTAGAACATTTGTATGCTAGAAGATATTGGATCAAGTATTATAGAATGCTGCAGATTATATCCCTACCTTGGATATTCACAGTACACATAAGAGCAATCAATAAAGACTTCCAAAAGACCTGTGGTAAAAACCAAACAAAACAACCTTTTTCTTTTTTTCTTTTTTTCTGGACCGGTAAGGGGATCGGAACCCTTGGCTTGGTGTTTTCCGCACCGCACTCAGCCAGTGAGCGCACCGGCCATCCCTATATAGGATCCGAACCTGCAGCCTCAGCGCTCCCAGCGCCGCTGCGCTCCCAGCGCCGCTGCGCTCCCAGCGCCGCTGCGCTCCCAGCGCCGCTGCGCTCCCAGCGCCGCTGCGCTCCCAGCGCCGCCTCGCCGCACTCTCCTGAGTGAGCCACGGGTTCGGCCCCAACATTTTTCTTTGATCTGACATTTTTCTGATATTTTTGAATATGGAACCTTTTTAGATAGTATACCTGTAATTTCTCTTAGGTTGATAGTGGGTTTTGGGATTTACTATATTTGAGAGCTGTGTGTGTGTCCATTATTTCACTCAGGTCTAATTAATATAATTTAAAAACATAATTAGATCACGCCCAAGAGATATTTGGAGGAACTCTGGTTGTTTGCGATCAGAACAGAGAACCTAAAGGAAGATATAAGAATCTTCAGATATTTGAAGGTATGAAAGCGATGAAAAGTATTGTCTTTGAAACTAGAAAATAAGAGCCAGAACCAGGGGTGGAAGTTATAGGAAGGTGGATTTTGATTTAGAGTAAGGGTAACTTTCTAATAATTAGAACTGTCCAGGAAGTGTTACTAAGTGCCTTAGAAGGTGAGTTAATTTTTTGTCCATGAGAGTTGTCAAGCAAAGATCCAAATGGATGTTATAGAGATGTTTAGTGTATCAGTAGTTTTTGAAACAGTTTGAAAACATAGTCTCAATTTCTGAGTTATCCATCAACTTGGAATTTATATTCCTTGATTCCTTTCTAATTCTATGTATCTGTGTCTTCATCTTAAATCTCAGTAAAGAAGCCAAATAAATATATGTTATGGGAAACAGATTAGAAATTTTAGTTGTATAATTAAGTGCTTTTACTTGATTTTTTTAAAAATAGACTTAATTTTTTTAGAGCAGTTTTAGGTTCATAGAAAAATAAGTGGAAAGTACAGAGAGTTCACATAATACTTCCTGTCCCCCCACGCTGTGCAAGTTCCCCTTCTATAGACATCCCATACTGTGGTGATACATTTGTTATAATCGATGAACCTGCTTTACCATATCATCATCACCCAAAGTCCATAATTTACATTAGTTTTCACTGTTACCTGATGCTCTTTTGAATGAAAATATGAGTATTTCTATTCATCTTCAAGAAAGTGGTTTTCAATAATTTCTTGCTCTAGTTTAGGCGTTTCTGTTTTCAGAGATCTGAAAAGTAGCTAGAATCAACATCATAAAGTATTCAGGGTTGGGGAAAGTTCTTTTTTTATATAATCTTAAATGTTCACAAATGTTTTATTTTGCTAGCTAACAGTAGTTTTTTTTCTTCTTTTTAAGTTCCAAAAGAATTGGTGGAGCTCCATTTGAAGTTGATGAGGAAAATTGGCAAATCTGTTACAGCAGACAGATGGGAAAAATATTTGATCAAGGTAACTTTGTAAATTCCCTTCTCTATTACTGAAATATTACTAATCTGGCATAAATTGATGTTATGTTTCATAATATGCTTACCTTTTAAAATAGCTTACTAAAAGTTACAGAATATGATTCTAAAATCCATGTTATTACTGGAAATGTGTGATTTTCTTCTGCTGTTGCTACTGAGGAATAGTCTTAAGTCCTACAGTTAGATTTCAGAGGTATAATATCTCTTTTGTGCCTAACACTGTGCTTAGGACTTTTCATGTCTTCTCTCATTTAATCCTTAAAGACATCCTAATCAAATCAAATAAGATACGGATAAAGCCCAGGGAAGTTGTCATTTTTGCTTGAGATTGCACACTACATGTAGGTAGAGCCAGGGTTTGTCCTTTACTTCAAAGATAAAATGTTAGTGTGGAAACTTCTAAGTTATCAACAGTGCCAAACCTGTTGTTAATGAGGACAATCTAAATCAGAAAATGATCACTTTAGAGTAGACCCTATTAAAGGCAAGAACACTCAGGAAGAATTGCTGGGAATTGCATCCAAACAGAGAGCCACACAATTTTTAAAAACCTAAACTAATGTATATACCTGTCTCCATGATGTCCTTTGAGGATATTTTGACTTTTATAACATATCAGAATTAGGTTATATTTTTAGGTGATTGAACAATAATTGTTCTTGTCTGCTTTTTAGAAAATGTATATGGTTATGTATACACATGTTTTCATATCTGCTCTCTTTTTTGGAAAGCATGAGGAGACTGCAAAAGTTCATAGAAAAATAGAATGAAAAGACAATACAAATCTTTCTATGAACTTTTGAAGTACCCTTGTATGTGGATTATAGAATGCTATGGAAAGAGGAACCATCAGGGAACAAGAGTTGTTTGTTTTTATTATAAATATTGTATGTGCTATTCAAGTTATCTTTGCTGTGTAACACGCTACTCCAAATTAGGTGACATAAAACAATAATCATTTTAATCAGTGCAATGACTTGTTAGATCAGGAATTTGGAAAGGTCATTTCAACTGTATTCTGTTGTTTGAAGCAGTCACAACTCTGCCCAGATTTGAGGGGAGGGAACATAGGCCCCCAGCTCTCAATGGTAGGAGTGTTTAAATTTTGAAAAACCCAATATAAAATATATTCCAGTATTTTTGCACAAGTCTTAAGCATTGCAGAATTGACTCAGCATTTCAAAAATTTGATACTATGGGTTTTCTAAAAGCCTGATTAACTAAAGCTCTGAAATATATTAAACTGTAAATGATAAATGAGCAAATTTTTAACTGCTCAAAGTGCTTTTTCTAATACCAGTGAAGTTGTTCTTTTGCCTTTAACAAAATGTTTATTAATGATTAAGAGTCAAGGTTTTGGAGCTTAAAAAGAGATGCTGGGATTTTAGGACACTGGTTTTAACATAACATTTTAAAGGATATAAGTAAATCTGTTTATTAAGGGTTTTTTTATTTTTATAATGTTCTGAGAACTGAAATAGAGGTATCTTTTATACTGATCCCAACTACTTTGCCTCCTTGAGTTTCAGTTTCTTCCTAAGATGTACAAATTGAGATGAGATGGTTCTGTACCATCCTTCAGTTTTATGGCTACTTTTCTAGCTCAATATTTAAGAATTGAGATATATTCACATACCATAAATTTGACTTCTCAAAGTGTACAATTCAGTGTTTCTACTATATTCACAAGGTTGTGCAGCCATTACCACTGTCTAATCCAGAACATTTTTATCACCCCCAAAAGAAACCTTATACCTGTTAGCAGTCAATCCCCTTTACCTGAGCCACTAGCAACAACTAATCAGTTTTATGACTATGGATTTGCCTATTCTGGATGTTTTCTATAAATAGAATCATACAATATGTGGCCCTTTGTCTCTGCTTTCTTTTATTTAACATTTGCTATTAGTAACATTTAGTTTATTCACAGTGTTCTGCAGCCACCACCATTGTCTGTCTAGAACATTTTTATCACTGAAAGGAAACCCTATACCCATTAGGTAGATGTTCCCTTGGCAGCAACTAATCTGCTTTCCATCTCTATGAAGTTGCCTATTCTAGATATTTCATATAAATGGAATCATACAATATGTGGTCTTTCATGTCTGGTTTCTTTCACTTAGCATAATGTTTTCAAAGTTCATCCATGTTGTAGCATGTATTAGTACTTTGTTCCCCCCTTTTTTACGTGCCTAATATTTCATTGTATGTATATCTCACATTTTAAAAATCAATTTATCAGTATATGATATTTGGCTTGTTTCTATCTTTTGGCTATTATAAATAGTGCTGCTCTGAACATTTGTATACAAATTTTGGGGTAGACATGTGATTTCATTTGTTTTGAATATATACCTAGAATGAAATTGCTGGGTCTTATGGTAATTCCATGTTTAACTTTGTGAGGAACTGTCAGACTGTTTTGCCAGGTGACTGTACCATTTTACATTTTTTTATCATGAATATATGAGGGTTCCATTTTCACATCCCTCCTCACACATCTTATTGTTTTTTGTTTTGTTTTTATTATAACCATCCTACTGGGTGGTTGTAAAGTGTCACTTCATGGTTTTCATTTGGATTTCCCTGAAGACTAATAATGTTGAGCATTCTTTTCATGTGCTTGTTGGCCTTTGTGTATCTGCTTTGTCCTTGTCTGTTTTTTGATTGGTCATTTGTATTTTTGTTGTTGAGTTATGAGAGTTCTTTGTATATTCTGGATACTCGACCGTTACCAGATATATGATTTGCAAATATTTTCTCCCACTCTTTGCATTGTCTTTTCACTTTCTTGATAGTGTCCTTTGATGCATAGAAGTTTTTAATTTTGATAAAGTTCAGTTGATCTGTTTTTCTTTTGTGGCTTGTACTTCGGTGTCATATGTAAGAAATCCTTGCCTAACCTAAGTTCACAACGATTTAATCGTTTATTTTGTTCAAAGACTTTCATAGTTTTAGCTCTTTAAATCTATGGTTTATTTTGATTTAATTTTTGTATATTCTGTGAGATAGGAGTCCAACTACATTCTTCTGCATGTGGATATCCAGTTGTTCCAGCACCATTTGTTGAAAAGACAATTCTCTTCCCCCATTGAATTGCCTTGACATTCTTGTGGAAAGTCAGTTGACCAAAAAATGCAAGGGTTTCTGAAGTCTCAGTTCTATTCCATTGACTTATATGTCCATATTTTTGCTAGTACCATGCTTTCTTGATTACTGTAGTTTTGTAGTTTTGAAATTGTTCTTTTTCAAAATTGTTTTGGCTATTCTGTCATTCCTTGGATTTCCATATGAATTTTAGGATCAGCTTGCTAATTCCTGTAAAAATGCCAGCTGAGATTTGTATAGGGATTGTGTTGAATCTGTAGATCAGTTTGGCATATTGCTCTCTTTACAAAAGAGTAACAAAAGTAATTCCTTTGATCAATGAACATAGGATGTCTTTCAATTTATTTAGGTCTTTAATTCCTTTCAAACAAGAGCCTGGTCTTATACTTCTTCTGTTAAATCTGTTCCTTAGCATTTTGTTGTTCTTGATGCTCTTGTACGAGGGTGCTTCAAAAAGTTCATGGAAAAATGGAATGAAAAGATAATGCAAATGTTTCCATGAATTTTTTGAAGTACCCTTGTAAGTAGAATTGTTTTCTTAATTTTATGTTTAGATTGTTCATTGCTAGTGTATAGAAATACAACTAATTTTTATACATTGATTTTGAATCTTGCAACTTTGCCAGACTTGTTTATTAGCCTCATTTTTTTGTGGATTCCTTAATACAGATGCTCCTTGACTTATGATGGGGCTATGTCCTGATATTTTATAATAAAATGTTGAATATTTCATGTAATTTATTACATACTTACTGAAGTGAAAACCAATTGTTGCCCACCATTGTAAAGTGGAAAAATTGTAAGTCAAACCATCATAAGTGGGGGACCATCTGTACAAGATTATGACATTTGTAAATATAAATAGTTTTACTTCCCCTTTTCCAGTTTGGATGCCCTTTATTATTTTTTGCTCTTGTAATTGCTTTCTCCAGAACCTTTGGTACACTGTTGAATAGAAATGGTGAGAACAGATGTCCTTGTAATCTTGTTCCTGGTTTTAGGGGGAAAACTTTCAGTCTTTCAATTTAGTATAATATTTAGTATAATATTAGTATAATATTAGCTATGAGTTTTTAATAGATGCCCTTTATCAAGTTGAGGAGGTTCCCTTTTCTACCTAGTTTGTTGAGTATTTTTGTTATGAAAGGGTGTTGAATTTTGTCCTTTGGCCTTTCTGCTTCTTTTGAGATAACCATGTGGTTTTTGTCCTTTAATAATATGGTATATTACATTGGTTTTCATATGTTGAACCAACCTTGCAATCCTGCAGTAAATCTGACTTGGTCATGGTGCATCATCCTTTATGTATCTTTCTAGATTTGGTTTGTTAATTTATTGTTGAGAATTTTTGTTTCTGTATTCATAAGGGATATTGGTCTATAGTTTTCTTGTGATTGTCTTTGTCTGGTTTTGGTGTCCGGATAATGCTGGCCTCATAGAATGAGTTGGGATGTCTTTCCTCCTCTTTTAGTTTTTGAAAGTCTTTGCGAAGTATAATATTAATTCTTTAAACATAAATTCAGAAGTTAGCAGTAAAGCCATCTGGGATTGGGATTTTCTTTGTTGACAGATTTTTTGTTTACTTAAGCTCTTTACCCCATGTGCTAATGACTCATATCTTTATCCTGAATCCTCTTAGTTCCAAGGCCAGTGTACTCTATCAAGTACATTTTGGACATCTTTACTCAAAAAATGCTGATGAATCTATACTAGGCGAAAGCCTAAACCACTGTAACAGAGAGACCTCAAAATATAATTGCTTAAATAAGCAATAAATTTATTTCTCTCCGTCATAACAATCTGATTGGTCTAGACTCTTGAGGCAGTTGTGTTCTATGAAGTTATTAAGGGATCTGGGGTTCTTCCATATTATTGTTCCACTGTAGGGCATTTTGCTTTTCTTTGTGGTAGAATGTGCTTCAGTTACAAGCTGGGGAAAGAAAGTCCAGGGCAAGCAATTTCCTTTTAAGAAGAAAGCAGAAGTTGTACCCATTACTTCTACTGTTCTGTTGGGAAGTACATGGTCACATGATCATACCTGTTTGTAAAGGTGGCCATAAGCTCAAGAAAACGAGAGGGGGTGGGTGGAGAACAGATTTGTGTGGGACAATTACAAAGGATTTGATTCCCTTCCCTGTGGGGGTAGTATACATATTGGTGAATTTAGGCATGGCTACATGACTTGGCTTTGGCGAGTAAAATGCAAGAAAAAGTGTTATGTTACACGTTGGGGCAGGAGCTTTAAGGGTAGAGCATATTCTTTATGTTCACTATCCTCTTTGCTGTGTGATGATTGGTACTTTTGTAGGTAAAGGCTGATCATCTTGGGGTGAAGATGATATGGAGTAGAGCCACTGCCAAGCTGTCATCAACATATGGTGTTGCTGAAATAAACCTTTGTTGCTATAAACCAGGGTTTGCAATCCTTTTCCTAAAGGGTTAGATAGATATTTTAGGCTTATAGTCCTTACAGTCTCTGTAGCAACTACTCAGCTTTGCTGTTGTTGTGTAAAAGCAGGTACAGGCAAAACATAAATGAATGTGTGTGGCTGATACATTCCAATAAAACTTTATTTACAGAAACAAGCAGTCTGTAGACCATAGTTAGCTGACTGCTGGTGTAAACCATTGAGATTTGGGGATCATTTCTTTCTGCAGCATAACTTAGACCACCCTGACTGATAGCCCTTGTGAAATAGCACTAACAACCTCACCTACTTACCCAAGCCAAAAATATAAGTATCATCTCGACTCCTTTCTCATTTCCTGCCTTCTCTTTCTGAGCTCTTCATTTAACGGGTAAAGATATTAAGACCCAAAGAGGAATACTTATTCTTTGCCATGTATCCAAGTTAGTAAAAGAGAGTCTAGATTTTTTTTTTTTTTTGTAACCTAAATATTATTCCTTGCCTTGGTAAATGGTACTATCATCTAACCAATTACTAAAATAGAAACCTGTTAGTTTTCCTATACTTTTCTTTTGTCTTTCACATCTAGTACATTTACCAATCTCTGATTGAGTTAGCTTCCTTTATCTCTCTCAACTCAGTCTACTCCATCATTGCTCTCTCTATCCAAGTTGAGGTTATTGTCTTTCACTTGTGTTATTGTAGGAACCACCAGATTGATTTCCTTGCCTTTAGTTTACTTACCACAATTACAGTGATAAAGTGAAAGAATGATTTCTCCTCTGCTGTAAATTCTTAATGTAGGGGTCCCTGTTGTCTTCTGAATGGAAAACAAATTTCCAAGCCAACAAAATTGTAGATGTGCTGGTTGTTGCTTTTTTCTCTGGGTTCATTTTTTGCTATTCTCTCTACCTGCCTGTCAATACACGTACTATATTCTACCATACAGGACTATTTTCGGTTTCCAGAATGGCCATATTGTTTCTGGCTCCTTGGTTGTTTGTACATGGTTGTCTAAAGTTGGCCTTGTCCTCAAGATTTCTACCACTCTCAATATATCACTTTGTTTTGTTTCCTTGATAGTATTTATCACTTTTTAAAATAATCATATTTACTTTTTAAATCTGTTTCCTCCACAATAATCAAAGCTCTATGAGGGCAAGGATTTTTGTCAGTCTCCATAACATTTTTAGCACCTGAACCAGTGCCCCACACATACCTGTCATTCAGTAAATATTTGTTGATTCTATAAATGGTTGAATGAATGCCTAGAACATTTGTCTTGCAGAAGCCCTGTGTATCAGCTGCAGTATATAACATAGTATACACTGTTTAGTAATTGTCTGTTTATTTTCTTGTATCTGCCGACCTTTCTTACCAGGTTATGGAAGTATACGTATTTTTCAACATTTTGCCATCTAATACCATGCCTAGCTCATGGTGGGTACTCAAACGTGTTCAGTGCATACTATACTTTTATCAGATGTCAGTTTTTAGTGCCTATTATTACTTTGGTTCTTATTTCATAGATACTTTTAGCTTTCTTTGATGCCATCGAAATTTTAAAACATTTGTTTTAAAGAGTCTCATTGCTCCCACTTTAGGGGCTCTAAGGTCTAGGTTAGAAAAGGTACGGTTGACAGACATTCACTCCTTATAATTGTCTCACATGCATCCCTGAACTAACTTATTGTTATTTGAGAGCCGGAAACGGCTCTTGGATTTCCTTATTTTGGAGGACCTTGTGATATTCCTAAGGGAATGAGATTGGGAAATCTCATTTGTTTAAAATGTTAAAAAATATAAAGTATATAGATAAATAAAAAGAATAATTATAATGTCTATATTCCTACCACTCAGAATTAATGCTTTTCTGTTTCAGTAGCTCCTTTCACATTTTTTTCTAACTTTAATTGGGAAGTGCTTTTCATGCAATTTTAAATCTGTCCCCCTTTTATTATTATTTTTGGCATGTATTCCAAACTTTAATCATAATAGTGAACATATATATAGTCTTTTTTTGTTTGTTTTTGGTTTTTATTTATGTTTAGTAAAGAATTCTCATAAATGTTGTCTGAAAGTCAGTTTTATTTCTAAACACTAAATAATTAGCTTTTATAGGCCATATGACAAACACCTATGTCTTATTGATCATCAGATACACTCATTATGTGTTTATTTAACCATTGTTATAGTCGTTGACTTGGATTTTTATCATACTTGCAATGGTTGAATTTTAAAAATTAGTTTTAATGTATAAATAGATCATGTTTTGTAATTATGCCTCAAGAAAGTCCTCACCAGTATTTCATCTTGAAGTTCGCCAGCACCTTCATCTTGAAGTTCTAGCCTCCTGAACTGTGACAATATAGTTTATGTTAAGTCACCCAGTCTGTGGTACTTTGTATACATTATTATATACAGATATATATACAGGTATATTACATATATGTATCTGTATGCATACACAATGTGTATATCTACACAGAGTATTATATACATGTGTATTATTATATACATGTATCATATACACATGCTTTTTATACTTAGTTTGCTTTGAGAATTATGTGTTCAGTGAAGGTCCTTTAAAAGTGGTCTGAAAACTCAATTTCATGAAACACTAATTAGATTGTGATTATTTACAGTATGAGAAATTTCTTCAGCACACCAGTTTTCAAATTGTTTTTCATGAAGCCCTAGGATTTCTCCAGAAATGCTTCTGGAAATTAGGGCTTTCACAACAAAATACCACAGTCTGGGTGACTTAAAATAAATTACCTTATTACAGTTCTGGAGGCTAGAAGTTCAAGATGAAGGTGCTGGCAAATTTGTTCATGGTTGGGCCTTTCTTCCTAGCTTGCATATGGCTGCCTTCTTGCATATGGCTGGTGCGATCTCAGATGGCCTTTCCCTGTGTGTGTGAGAGAAAGAGATCTCTGGTTTCTATTCCTCTTCTTTTAAGGACACCAGTCCTATTGGATTAGGGCCCCACCCATGTGACCTCATTTAACCTTAATTATCTCTTTTAAAAGGGTCCTGTCCTCAAATAGTCACATTGCGGGTTAGGGTTTCAACATACGAATTTGGGGGGGGGGGGACAGACAATTCAGTCCATAACAACCTATGAGAGATTTTGTTGGAAAAAAAGTGATTCTGCTGATTAACAAAAAAGGAAGGAAGGTTGAAAATTACTATTGTCATAAATTCCATAGTTTCTTCAGCATGAGAATTCCTTACAATTGCATTCACATGCAGCTTTTTAGGAACCCATTTATTAATACTATCTTAAGTGGTACAAACACTTCAGGTATTACCTTGGCATGAGGATTTGTTGGGATCATTAAAACTTTGATTATATTATAGTATGGTTCTTTAAATTACTATGGAATCTGATTGTAGTAATTTCTAGACTAAGGATAAAATTTGTTGTATGAAGAGTTCTAGTTCTACTATTAGGTTTTTGATCCTGAGTAAATAAGTTTCACATTTCTGTGTCTTGGTACTTCCTTCCAATCAGAACATTAACAATATTGGAAAAGAAAAATGTTCCTGTTCCTTACAGTTTTGGGAATCATCAGGTAGTAATGATAGCTGTGAAAACACTTTGAAAAGTAAAATTTATAGACTTTCACCCTAATTTGCTTGAATTTCTCAAGTAAATAAAAGATTTATTTTATTATTAGTGAATTAATTTTTTATTGCAACATAATCGATTATACATATTTGTGGCGTACAGATTTGACTATCAGTATTTTTGTACAATATGTGATGATCCAAACAGGATTATTAGCATATTCATCATTACAAAATGTAATTACTCTTTGTGTCCATTACCCAATTTCTCCCTAATCCTCTTCCCACCCCCACTTTCCTACCTCTAGTAACCATAGTTATGTTCTCTATTTCTGAAAGTTCAACGTATTATTGTGGTTGTTGCTTCCTTCATTCTTTGTTTGTTTGATTGTTTGTTTTTTAGCTCCCACTTATGAGTGAGGACATGTGGTATTTCTCTTTCTGTGCCTGGCTTATTTCAGTTAATCTACTTTTCTCCAAGCTCATCCACGTTGCTGCAAATGGCAGAATTTCATTCTTTTTTATGACTGAGTAGATTATTTTGAATGTATGTTAAAACTCCCTTGGAAGGAAAAATTACCCAATTTATTCATGTCATTGTCTAGTTTTTAGTAAGTGGTTAGCTCCAAAATAAAAAGTTTAGAATAGATACTGCTGTAATTTTTCTGTTACTCTCCCAATTGGCAGAATAATTTCAATTCTAACATAATGTGAAATTACACTCCATCACTGTGGTTGTACTAATAATAGTATCTACTTTCATGCTATTTTTTAACATCTATTAAAACATTACAGAATGGCCATTTGAAAACTTTTGACTGACATTTTGTTTAAAAACAGTAATACAAGACCAGAAATATAACTTCATTATATTATGGTCAGCTTTCCCAAGAATTACCCAAATGTGCTCTATTTGCTTTTTCACTTCCTACTGAATCTTTCCCATCTGGCTTCTGTCCACATTGTGCTACCAAAAGTGGTCCTTGCCAAGATTCCCCCAAGTTGTCAAATGCAGTGGATCTTCTTCAGTTCTTGTTTACTAAGCTTTTTGTCATTCTTCCACCGAGTTGAAACTTATTAAATCTCTCTCAGTTTTCCTTGGCTTCTTCTTACCTCTGGTTGTATTTTTCTATTTTCTTTTGCTGGCTCTTCTGTGCGACCCATAAAACATTTCATGAGTAACAGACATAAGCAGAATAATCTAATAGAAACCCTGGAAGATAGCTTAAAACAATTCATTTACCTAGCATGTAATCATATATGTGGTTTGCTAAGGAACCATGGCTGCTAAAGCTAGCAGATTTTCATTCACCTAATTTAGCAACCATTTTTTGATGGTGTATTCTGTAAGGGACCTACTCAGTAAGGTGCTACAGGGGTTTAGAGATGTATGAGACACTGATGTTTTTGAGTCTGGAGTTCAGTAAAGAAGAAGAATAAAGTAAGTACACATTAATATAATGTCAGGTAGAATGTAAATGCTACAGTGGGGTATCAGTAATAGAGTAGTTTGGGGCTTTCCAAATATACTTGAATTTTTTTCTTTTCAGTGTTTGCAATAAAGATTATGACTGATAAAAAATAAATAAAAAATAGTCTCTTTCCTTCCTTCTAAAAAATAATGCTTAGGAAAATAATTTGAAAGATATAAGTGGCCAAAGGTGGTAAGGTAGAAAGTGTTCAACCTAAAAGAATACTTATGCGTGGTCACTCAGTAATTTTTATGGAGGACACTTAGAACAGCTGATATGGGTTGAACTATAGGCAGAATTTTGACCCTTTGGTTTTTCATTCTTTGGTTTTATACTCATGAGTATGTTACATGGCAAAATAGCTTTGCCGAGATAAGTAAGTTTATCGATCAACTCACCTTAAGATAGGGTGATTATCCTGGATTATCCAAGGGGGCCCAATGTAATTACAGGAACTCTTAAAAGCAGAAAAGGCAGGCGTAAAGGAAAGTCACAGAGTTTTGAAACCTCAGAAGGACACTGTTGCTGGCTTGAAGATGGAGGGGTTACATGGAAAGCATGAGAAGGAAATGAATGCTGCCTACAATCTGAGTGAGTTTTCAAACGGGTTTTTGCCCAGAGCTTTCAGAAAGGAACATAGCTCTGCCAATGTCTGTAAAGAGAGAACCCAACTGAGCCTTGCTATAGCTCAACTTCTGACCCACAGAATCTGTGCAACAGTAGGTGTTGTTTTGAGATGCTAAATTTGTGGTGATTTATTATGCAGCAGTAGAAAATTAATACAGATATTATATTAATAAGGGATTTATAATCTGATGGGAAAATCACCAGTGGTTGGAAGGTTTCAAAAAATTCCACATAAAAAGAAATTTCCATTTCATTTTTATCAAAAATGTGCTCTTTTCCTGAAAAACCATAGGTAGAATCTTGAAATTCTCAGATTAGTGCATTTAATTATTTACTTTAAACCCTGCCTGATTAAACAAATTTACTTCTTGTTACCAAATCAGAGCTGGAAAGAGGGAGAGTTTGGGTATTGGAAAATCTGTGCTGCATTCCTGGCTCCATAGCACTGTTGATCTCACTTGGCTGAATCTGAGTTGATTCATCTGTAAAACTGAGAAACTATCATCTATCTTGCTGATAATTATGAGAATTTAATGAAAAAATGTGCAGTACATTCAAAATAGTGTATAAGTCTGACATATTGGCTTCAAGTATAAAGTAATACTTGAAGATACTGTTTTTACCCAATCGTCAAGGTATATAAAAGGTACTGCTAAAGGTTCGTTAGTTAGTAGACGTTACCATGCCACAAAAACTGTAAGCTTATTTCCTGGAATGATAAGTTGTTATTAAATTCTGAAGGTAAAAATAAATGACCTTATATGAAACAGGAAGACAATCAAGATGTTCAGCATTGGAAGGGTCTATTCCCTATTGACTGCAGGGAATCGAAGTTGTATTCTGTTTGTTGGCTGCCTTAGGCCACTTCAATCTCTGCGTTGTTATGTTCTTGAATACAGTCCTATGTGAGGAAGGGGAGGAGGAAGTACCTTCTGTGTGCATACAGTGTAGTTGGACCACATCTGAGGATTCAGCCAACCATAGGTAGAAAATATTCCAAGAAAAAAAGTACAACAGGAAAAAAAATACAAATAAAAAATACAGTTTAATAACTATATACATAGCAATTACATTTTATTAGGTATCATAAGTTATGTAGAGATGATTTAAAGTGTACAGGAGGCTGTGCATAGGTTATGTGCAAATACTACCCCCTTTTGAATTTTGGTATCCTCGGGATCCTGGATCCAATCCGCCTCGGATACACTGAGGAACAACTCCGTGAAATTTCACCCACACCTTTCATTGTAGATCCGTCTATTGATATCCCCATTTTACAGGTGAGGAAACTGTAATTGCCTTTCTAAAATCTCTCTCCCTCACCAAAATTCATGGGAACTGGGCCCTGTCTACCTTATTCACTGTTTTATATATATATCAGAGGTCCTCAAATTATGACCCACTGCCTATTTTTTTTAGTATAAAATAACTTATTACATAATTTATATTTATAGAACATAACTGGTTTCTTTAGAACAAGAAAATTTACAAGTGACAGATACTGCTTTTTTTTGTCAAAGACTTCTTCATGCAAAATCGTATACATGGTCACTCCTATTTCAAATAACGTGGTAAACAGTGGATATTAATATTTTTATCTGTGCCTCAATCATTTACCAACAATTATGCTTTTAGACTATCATGTTGTTCACTTGCTAAGACATAATGTTTAGGAGGAAAAGTCAAGAAATGATTAATCATATCTCCTTTATGATTTATAAAAGAAATTCTTTGTAACATCTTTATGTGAATGAGACAACATAGGTCTTTCCACCTAGTAAGGTAAATACACTGATTAAGTTTCTCTTTTTCCAATATTAGTTTTAAGAATATAACATTAGGATAACTTAGCTGTCTGACTTGATTCTCTAATATAATGAATGCCCCTGTATTCTCTATACAGTAAGAAATTGCATCTTCCATAAAATTTATGTATTGTAGATGAACAGTTTTAATAAGGCTTGTGAGCCAAGAATGCTTTTATACAGAGGGTGCAGATTTATAATCCATTTATTGAAAGAGAGCACTTATGGCCAGCCCGTGGCTCACTGAGAGAGTGTGGTGGTGATAATACCAAGGCCATGGGTTCGGATCCCTAATAGGGATGACCGGTTAGCTCTCATGGGAAAGCGTGGTACTGATAACACCAAGTCAAGGGTTAAGATCCTCTTATCGGTCATCTTTAAAAAAAAAAAAAAAAAAAGAGCACTTACTTTGAATTCCAATTAAGCAAACTTATTCGGCCTTCCCCCAAAAGAATCCCACTCTTATTAGTACACCTGTATTACAAAAACTTTACTCAGTTTTTATTATATATTATATAATATATTATGTACAATATGTTTGATAACCAATCACTATATCATATATAATGTAATATATTATTATTGTAGTTTAAGTGTTATCAATAAAAAATTTTGCAAATATTTTCTCTCTTGTTACATAGGTACCTATATTATATTCTTGATTTAGCCTGTTGGCCCTCAAAACCTGAAGTGTTTACTCTGTGGCCCTTTACAGACAAGGTTTGCTGACCCCTGATAGCACAGTGCTTGGCACGTAGGTGCTTAATAATTATTTATTGAATGAATGAATGAATTGTTATTAAGTAACTTTGCAGAGGACGCAAAGCCAAGTTGCCAACCCAGGTCCTTTTGACTTTACAGCCTGAAAAACAGTGAAATTCTCTTTATGGCAATAAGAAAGAAATCCCTAAGTTGTTTAAAAAAGGAATGTTGTCATTACCCATGTATATTATTCTTTTCTTTAAATAACCAGAAGTGATACGTGATATAACGTGGACATAGGGTATAATTAATAAATGTTTGGCAATAGGCTTTATTTATATTAAGTTATTACTTGTAACTTCTCTAAAAATATAATTTAAAAATCTAATTACAAGTTTTTCTTTGGCCAAAGCTATATTTTCTTCTTTAACCACTATTTTCTCTGCATTGTTAAAAATGCTATTGATAGTCTAGAGCAGGGATTGACAAACTACAGCCGAATTCAGCTAGCTGCCTGTTTTTGTAAATATAGTCGTATTAGAACACAACCAAGTCTATTCGCTTACAAATGATGTGTAGCTGCTTTCATGCTATAGTGCCAGGTTGAATAGTTTTAACAGAGAGTGTATGATCCTCAAAGACAAAAATATTTACTATTTGGCTCTTTACAGAAAAAGTTTGTTGATAACTGGTCTAGAAGACACACTAACCATCTGTTTTTTTAAATTCTCTTAGTTCTGTCTTTTATGAAATTAGAACACCAGAAAGCCACCAAGCAACATGGTGTTAGTCAGCCGAACAGATAGAAGGGACAAGAAAAAAGGAAAGAACACATCTGTATCAACTGCAGAACTGCTTTTGTCTGCTTTATTATCCATGTTAGTTGTCTGCTGGTTTATAAGCTCTGGAAGGGAGGCATGATGTCTACCTTTTGACCACCATTTTACCTAGCTCTAAGCACACTGAGTGATGGATGGAGCAAATATATTTATATGAAGTCTAAGCAATAAATTTTCTTGCGAGTTTCATAATGGAAAATGTTTTACAAAAGCTGATTTCCAAAACTCTAACTGTAGCTTTAATTTAGGCTTTTATACTAGATTACAGACATCTTCATTTGTATCCAAATGACTGCCAACTGTACTGATGTCATATAAACAAATCAAACACAACACATCAAAAGCCAAATTCATTCTGTTCTCTCCACAGACGTATACATACTGAATCCATGATGTGTTCATGTTACCACCAACATTCTGACCCAAGTCAAGATTCGGGCATTGTCCTAAAGCCTTCTTCTTTCCCTACACCCTAGCAATAGCCAAGTACTATTGGTTTGTCCTCCTGTTTCTTTCTCATATCTGTCTTCTATTCATCTCAATTGCTGCTGCCTAATTCAGGCTTTTATCATCTCTTGCCTGAACTTCACCTTCTGATTGGTCTCCCAGCTTTTAGTCTTGGAACCTTCTGCTACCTTTTCCTTGCATCTGCAAAAGTGATCTTTTAAATACAAAACTGTGACTCTTATCACTTTCAGAATTATTTAGTGCTTCCCTTTCACTTGCAAATCTAGACTCTATCACACAGAATATGCCATCTTTTTCATTCCTCAGAGTTTTTGCATGTACTGTATCTTCTGTCTGGATTGCCTTCCTGCCAACTTGCTTTCCTGGCAAACTTACTTATCCTTTAGGTCTCAGTTTAAGTATTACTGTCTCTTTGAGGCCTTCTACCAGGAAGATGTTTCATCATGGACTTAAGTTTAATTTCATAGTACAAACTATCCTATGGTTTTATACTGAGTGTTCACTATGTACCAGGCACTGTGTTTAATGCTTTCTTTACATTATCTCAACCTTGAAATACCGAATATCCTCATTTTATACACAAGGAAATTGTATACAGAGTGCGTAAGTATTACTGAGAGCTGTTTTTTTTCCTTTAGTCAGTGCTGTATAATTAATATAAGATTCTGTTTAAATCATAGCAAGTATCTGGCATCTATTAGGCCTTGTTCCTTTGCTCATAGCAGACATTACCAGTCTAACCCTTTCCTGCTAAACGTAGACTTAGCAGACTACACTACTACCACAGATCAGTCAGCATTGGTACCTGTTTGTTATCTTTTCTTAGTGTCTCCCTAAGACATCTGAACTAAGACCTACATGATGAAGAGAAATTTGTTAGGAAATTACCAGTAGCTTAGCCTTACTGTACAATAAAGTACCGAGAGAGAATGACAGTGAGTGGAGGCCTAGTGATCCTGTGATGAGAAAGGTACTGTAATAATCCAACTAAGCAGTGAGGAGGCCTGAATTAAGTTTCTGACTGTAGGAATGGAAAGGAGGGGTTGGGTATAAAAAACATCTCTTTTTTTTTGGTGGCTGGCCGGTATGTGGATCCAAACCCTCGACCTTGGTGTTATAACACTGTGGTGTAACTGACTGAGCTAACCAGCTAGCCCTATAATAAAGAACTCTTGATAACTGTTAGAGAAGGGGAGAAAGAGGTGTCTAGCAACTCAGCTGAACCAAGGGCATTCATTATGGTGCTATATCCTGCGTTTGCTAACAAACATTCTTCAGTATCATACAGAATGGAAAGGAACCCCAAAATCTAGGCTGGTGACTTTTTACATTTAAGGTGGAATTACCCTTCTAAAAATAAAGAAAACCAGCAAGTGGAAATTTAAACTAGCAGTTCTCCTAGGACCCATTAACCCTTTGCTTGGTGGGATAGACCTTGGCCTTATCATGCTTTACATTCCTTTTACTTGGCAAGTCATAAAGAAATTTCTCTGCCAGTGAACTCTCATGCTTCCATGAATCTCTTCTGTTTCCTGTGATTAATGGTTTTAGATACCACATGAACAATTTCAGTCACCTCAATCATGGATAGTGAGTACCACTATGCTAGAAACAGATATCTGCCTTCACAATTAAAGTACCTGTGCCTCTACTTTTCTACTGCCCTGCCTCGAGAAAGACAGCCATATGAAGTCTTCAAAAGTAATGGGGAAACCATTTTTAATAAATGATCATTTAAAGGAAATTTCCTTTAGCCTCAGAATAATTTCTAAGAAACAGGTGGTAATTTATTATTACTGTTTTTTTTTTTTTTTGATGCTGTGATCTCTTCAGTGCCCACACCTATGATTTATTATGTATGTATGTATGTATGTATGTATGTATGTATGTATGTATGTATGTATGTATGTATGTATGTCTTTTTTGAGACCGGTAAGGGGATCGCAACCCCTGGCTTGGTGTTGCCCGCACCGCGCTCAGCCAGTGAGCGCACCAGCCATTCCTATATAGGATCCGAACCCGCGGCAGGAGCGCTGCTGCGCTCCCAGCACCGCACTCTCCCAAGTGTGCCACGGGGCCGGCCCTATTATTTATTTTTTTAAATTATTTTATTTATTGAATCAAAATTGATTATACATATTTTGGGGGTTCAACATTGAGATATGTTAATCAAATCAATATTATTAGCATATATATTTTTACAAATCATAATTATTCTTTCTGCCCCTTGTCCAATCTCTCCCCATTCCTCACTCCCTCCTCTCTACCCCCTCTAATTACCCTAGATTTCTTCTCACCTTCTGAAAGAATAATGGTTATTCTGTTAATTTGTTCCCTAGATGATCTGTCCAATGCTGAGAGGTGTGATCAGGTCCTGCAATATTATCATAGAGCAGATGCTGCTCCTGTCACTCTGAAATGGGCTTTGTGGAGAGAGACATCCTCTTTTCTTTATCTCTTCTGGTGACTCTCTTTGTGTCAGTGCACTCCAGTGGTTGGCAGGCCATCTGCGTGGTGGTTCGCAACAGCCATGGTTATTGTGGTGACTGTGGTGCGCCACCCACATGGAGGTGATGTTTTTGGCATGCTCCTTGGTGCTGGTGGTGTGCCTGGTTGTGAGATGTGTCTGGTCCCCTTCTCCATGCCTCTGGGACCCAGGTGGGCCCTGAGGTGCTGGCATGGTGTGCCTGGTTGTGGGGGGGGGTGTCCGGTTCCTGGCTGCATGCCTTGGGTCACTGGGTGAGCCAAAGCACTGGCCACACCTATGATTTAGAGAGAGTTTTTCAAAGAAAAAAGAAATACAGTCACATTGAATGTAATTATTGATTTTAGGAGGCACTTGATTTCAAGAAATATTAAAGTATGAAAACAAATATGCGTCTTAGAGTAAGCAAAGACTCTTTTCTGGGACTTAAGACTTCAAGGAGGGGCTGGCCAGTTAGCTCAGCTGGGTAGAGTGTGGTGTTGTAACACCAGCATCAAGGGTTTGGATCCCCATAATGGCTAGCCTTCCCCACCCCCCGAAATTAAAAGACTTGAAATGATATGGGCATTAAGTAGACAATTACCTGATGTGTCTCTTCTGGCATGTTTTTGAATCCCTCAACAAAAAATGACTTTGTTCATTTGTCCTCAAGGGTAAAGTGAAAACAAGGGGTAACCCTGGTCCCTACTAACAGGTTTAGAAATCCTTTGAAATTGAATAAATTTGGCAGTAGATGCCCTTGACTTAAACAATAATTTCCAAAAGACCCATTGCTTTAATTATGAAGATTGTCATCTATTAGCAAGTCATAAGGGTCATCTTTTTTTTTTTTTTTTTTTAGATGCACGGTAAGGAGATCTTAACCCTTGACTTGGTGTTGTCAGCACCACGCTCTCCCAAGTGAGCTAACCAGCCATCCCTATACAGGGGTCCGAACCCGTGGCCTTGGTGTTATCAGCACCACACTCTCCCAAGTGTGCCACGGGCCAGCCCCGTAAGGGTCATCTTTTATTATTTGTTAACTTGGTCATATTTTGACAAAGATTAGATGTTTCTTCAGCGTTGTATTTCTCAAAAACAAATTAAGATTGATATTCTTTATTTTTATTTGCATTGTTAATATATTAACTTGTGTTTTCTTTTTATTGAGACATAATTCATATAACATAAAATTCATCAATTTAATGTGTACAGTTCATTGATTTTTAGTACATTTACTGTGTTGTGCAACTTGCATAACCACTATCTAATTCCAGAACATTTCCATCATCCCAGAAAGAAACCCAGTACCTATTGTAAGTCAGTTCCAGTCACAATACTCTGCACTTCAATCCCTGGTAACCACTAATGTACTTTCTGTCTCTGTGGATTTGCCTATCATAGACATTTCTTATAAATGGAATTGTAAAATATGTGGCCTTTTGTACCTGACTTCTTTCGCTTAGTATAGTGACTTCAAGCTTTCTGCATGTTGTAGCATTTATTAGTATTTCATTCCTTCTTATCATCAAATACTAAGACATGATATGGGTAATACCACCTTAAACTTACCTATCATCACTTGATGGACATATGGGTTTTTTCCACTTTTTTGGCTATTAGGAATAATGCTGATATGAACATTTGTGCATAAGTTTTTGTGTGGACATGAATTTTCATTTCTCAGCTGTGTATATCTTGGAGTGGAATTGGTGGGTCATTTGGTAATTCTGTTTAACTTTTTGAGGAACTCCCAGACTATTTTTCATAGTGGCAATAGCATTTTACATTTCCACCAGCAATTTATGAGGGTTCTAATTTCTCCATAACTTGTATTTTAATAACAGTGATAATAGCTAATATTTGAGAGCTTATTTTAACCTAGCTACTATGCTATTTTATATCCATTGTCATTTAATTCACAACCCAGATCATGGAGAGGTAAATATCTCGCAAGGTCAGATAGTAGATGGTGAAGCAAGGATTGAACACAGGTTTGTTCAGTTTCACAGCACGAATGCTTAATGCTTTACATGTTGCAAAGCATTTTCACATACTTTCAACTTTGTAAAATGTTTCTTAAAGAATATCATTTCTGCTATGGTAATATATCAGCTACGATGATTTACTCTCCTATGTAAATTGCAGGTGGTAATGCAGAAAGAACACTGAATTTATAATAGGGAAAACATTTGAACTCTGCTAATTACTAACTGCATAAGTTTAGTTAAATTACTTAACTTTTTTGACTCTGTTTTTTCATGAAAGTATATGTGAATTCTCTGAGCACAGTGCCTGTTAAATAGTTGGAATACAACAAATATTGTTTAAATGTTAATAATAAACTACCAAAGAAACAGCAGGGTAATTTTAGGGAACTTTTTGTCTTTTCTGTGGCTGGCATTCCCTTGAAAATTGACAAGAACTTGGGTCAAATTATTTGTACTTGAAGATACAGAAATCTTGGGTTACATTTTCTTTAGTTTTCTACAGAGCTCCTATGTGATTTCATGTGATCTGTTGAATGTTTTATAACAATAAATACCTAACCATTTTCCCATAGTGAAGCATGCAGTAGTACCTAAATTATGACTGGGAAACCTCTTATGGCAAAGGTGCCCTTGAGTATACTTCAAGAACCCATTCTCTTTCCAGAGTTTTTTTTTTCAAGTGTGCATCACTTGTATTGGTTATGACCTCTCAAATATATACTCAGAGGTGTTTCTCCTTCATAGCCACAGATATTTACTTAGTAAACATACCTATACGTATAATGTCACCGTGGTTTTTTTTCTTTTCTTTTTTTTTTTTCCTTAATTGAATCATAATTGATTATAACATATTTTGGGGATTCAATGTTGACATATGTTGATCAAATCAATATTACTAGTATATATATTGTTACAAATTGTACTTATTCTTTATGCCCCTTGTTCAGTCTCTCCCTATCCCCCTGTCCCTCCCCCCTCCCACCACTGATAACCCTAGATTTCTTCTCTCCCTCTGAAAGAGTAATGGTTACTCTGTTAATTTGTTGCCTAGATGATCTGTGCAATGCTGAGAGGTGTGTTCAGGTCCCCCAATATTATTGCAGAGCAGGTGCTTCTGTCACTCTGGAATGGGATTTGTGGAGAGAGGCATCCCCTTCTTTTCTTTGGTCTCTGCTGGTGACTCTCATTGTGTCAATGCACTCCAGTGGCTGGTGGACCATCTGCATGGTGGTTGTGACGTCTAGCCACTCACAGCAGCCAAGGTCGTCTTCTCCCCTGCTGCCTCCAAGCAACTCCATCTGAAGGGCACAGCTGCAGCTTCTGCTGGCTCCTGCTCCATGCGCTCAGCAGCTCCAGCCTTAAAGTGGCTGCAGCCCGAAACACTACGAACAGTTTTTTCTTTCTCTCATTGTGGCTTCTCCTGCCTTCATGAACTCTGTAGGTCTCTCTTTCTCTTTCCCTGAGCTCTAGCAGCCCCAGCTTGGCTGTTGTTGCATTTTTGTAGTTGTAATTGGTTGATTTGTGGGAGAGAGTGACTCTGCGGACTGTCTATTCTGCCATCTTGACCAGAAGCCTCATGTCAGTGTGTTTTGAAAGAAGTTACATAAAAATAGCAATTTAAAGTTGTTTCTCATTGTTTTAGCTAAGCAGATGTATCTGGGAAGTAAAAATAAAATTTCCTAAAATTGTATAACTATAAAAGCTTTAGGAATTTCTTGAAAAGTATCATTGTATTAATGATGTGTGTTTTTCTTAATTCTTGACTGAGCTGAAAATAAGAGAAGAATGCATAATATAAGATTTACTGAGTACTTATTGTAGTATTTTAAAAACATCTTTCAACTGTTGCCTGTAGTACAGAATACTTATTTGTTAAAATATAACAACTTGCCAAATACAACAGATGCCCTACTTCACACCTACAAATATTAACTCAAAATGGATTAACAACCCAAATATGAGAGCTAAATCTATGAATTTCTTAAAAGAAAACTTAGGGGCTGCCTGGTCTGAAGATAGAAAGTTATTTCAATTGATTGTTCATAGTCAGTTACAGATCAATTCTTGTCCTACTTTATCTCCTCTTCTCACTACTGCATTTGACTAGTCTTTACAAAAAAAAAAAAAAAACCAAAAAAGAAATAAATAAAGGAAGACATAGGGGAAATCTTCATGACCTTGGATTTGGCAGTGGATCCTTACATAAGACACCAGAAGAGTGAGCAGCAAAAGAAAAAAACAGATCAATTAGATTTCATCAAAATTAAAAACTTTTCTGCATCAAAGGGCATGAGGGAAGTGAAAAGACAGCTTACAGAATGGGAGAAATCATACTGCAAATTGCATATGCATGTATTGCAAATCATATAAGTGATAAGGGTTTAATGTCCAGAATATATAAAGAACTCCTAAAACCCAACAATGAAAAGTTAAAAAATAGGCATATACAAAGACCAATAAGCACATGAAAAATGCTCAACATTATTAATCATTGGGGAAATGCAATTCAAAACCACAGTGAGATATCACTTTACACCTAATAGGATGGCTACTTTTATTTAAAAAAAAAAAAAAAAGAATAATAAGTTTTAGAGAGATTGTAGAGAAACTGGAAGCCACCTGTATTCCTAGTGAGAATGTAATAAGGTACAGCTACTATGATAAAGAGTTTGGCAGTTCCTAAAAAAGCTAATCGTAGAATTGCCATACCAGCAATTCCATTCCTAGGTATATGCTCAATATCAGGGACTCAGATACTTGTATGCCAGTGTTTATTGCAGGATTATTCACTATAGCCAAAAGGTGGAAACAACCTGTGGTCTGTCAACAGATGAATGGATGTTGCATTTTAATAATACATATACTGTATATAAAATTAAAACATCATTTTAAATGAAACAAGTCAGACACAAAGGGATAAACATTGTGTGATTCCATTACACGAACTATCTAGTATAGGCAAATTCACAGAGGCAGGAAGTAGATTAGAGGTTGCAGGTGCTGTGGGGGTGAGAGCAGAATGCGAAGTTATTGTTTAATGGCTAAAGTGTTTTTGTTTGGGTGTTGAAAAAGTTTTGCAAATGAAAAGTTATAATGGCTACATAAAATTGTGAATGTAATTAATGCCAGTGAATTGTACGATTAAAAAAGGTAAAAATGGCAAATTTTATGTCTTATATTTGTTATAAGTATAAATATATATAACAAATTTGTTATCTCCACAATACAAATTTTTAAAATGCAGCAGACAAGGAAGTTTCTCTTATATTTAGCAGGAATCTTAGTTTTGACATAATCACTATTATAGATACAGAGTATAACAGTGGAGGCTATTCAGTATAGTACAGGGTTAATTACCTGGAAAATAAAAGTAGGAAATTAAAACAACCTCTGATAATTTTATCTAAATCTTAGACATATATATAAAGTATTGGATATAGAAAATACTATATATAAATATATAAAATATTAGATATTATAAAATACTAGATATATATATATATATATCTGAAACAAAATTGTTACAAAACAGTTTTTACCTGAATTTTGAAGATCACTGAC
Organism: Cynocephalus volans; assembly: GCF_027409185.1. Taxonomy (NCBI): domain Eukaryota; kingdom Metazoa; phylum Chordata; class Mammalia; order Dermoptera; family Cynocephalidae; genus Cynocephalus; species Cynocephalus volans. The sequence continues at coordinate 97,081,115 of NC_084463.1, forward strand.
CTACTTCTTACCAGCTTTTATTTTTTTTTTTATTTATTATTATTTTTATTTATTTATTTATTTTTTTAATTTTATTTTGTCGATATACATTGTAGATGATTATTGCTTCCCATCACCAAAACCTCCCTCCCTTCTCCCTCCCCCCCCCCCGACAATGTCCTTTCTGTTTGCTTGTTGTATCAACTTCAAATAATTGTGGTGGTTATATCTTCTTCCCCCACCCCGGTTTGTGTGTGCGTGTGTATGTGTGTGTGTGAATTTATATATTAATTTTTAGCTCCCTCCAATAAGTGAGAACATGTGGTATTTCTCTTTCTGTGCCTGACTTGTTTCACTTAATATAATTCTCTCAAGGTCCATCCATGTTGTTGCAAATGGCAGTATTTCATTCGTTTTTATAGCTGAGTAGTATTCCATTGTGTAGATGTACCACATTTTCCATATCCACTCATCTGATGATGGGCATTTGGGCTGGTTCCAACTCTTGGCTATTGTAAAGAGTGCTGCGCTGAACATTGGGGAACAGGTATACCTTCGACTTGATGATTTCCATTCCTCTGGGTATATTCCCAACAGTGGGATGGCTGGGTCGTATGGTAGATCTATTTGCAATTGTTTAAGGAACCTCCATACCATTTTCCATAGAGGCTGCACCATTTTGCAGTCCCACCAACAATGTATGAGAGTTCCTTTTTCTCCGCAGCCTCGCCAGCATTTATCGTTCAGAGTCTTTTGGATTTTAGCCATCCTAACTGGGGTTAGATGGTATCTCAATGTGGTTTTGATTTGCATTTCCTGGATGCTGAGTGATGTTGAGCATTTTTTCATATGTCTGTTGGCCATTTGGATATCTTCCTTAGAGAAATGCCTACTTAGCTCTTTTGCCCATTTTTTAATTGGGTTGCTTGTTTTCTTCTTGTAAAGTTGTTTGAGTTCCTTATATATTCTGGATATTAATCCTTTGTCAGATGTATATTTTGCAAATATTTTCTCCCACTCTGTTGGTTGTCTTTTAACTCTGTTAATTGTTTCTTTTGCTGTGCAGAAGCTTTTTAGTTTGATATAATCCCATTTGTTTATTTTTCCTTTGGTTGCCCGTGCTTTTGGGGTCGTATTCATGAAGTTTGTGCCCAGTCCTATTTCCTGAAGTGTTTCTCCTATGTTTTCTTTAAGAAGTTTTATTGTCTCAGGGTGTATATTTAAATCCTTAATCCATTTTGAGTTGATTTTAGTATACGGTGAGAGGTATGGATCTAGTTTCATTCTCCTGCATATCGATATCCAGTTATCCCAGCACCACTTGCTGAAGAGGCAGTCCCTTCGCCACTGAATAGGCTTGGTGCCTTTGTCAAAGATCAGATGGCAGTAAGTGTGTGGGTTGATTTCTGGATTCTCTATTCTATTCCATTGGTCAGTGTGTCTGTTTTTAGGCCAGTACCATACTGTTTTAGTTATTATAGCTTTGTAGTATAGCTTAAAGTCAGGTAGTGTTATGCCTCCAGCTTTATTTTTTTTGCTGAGCATTGCTTTGGCTATTCGTGGTCTTTTATTGTTCCATATAAATGTCTGAATAGTTTTTTCCATTTCTGAGAAAAATGTCTTTGGAATTTTGATGGGGATTGCATTGAATTTGTATATCACTTTGGGTAGTATGGACATTTTCACTATGTTGATTCTTCCAATCCAAGAGCATGGAATATCTTTCCATCTTCTTGTATCCTCTCTAATTTCTCTCAGCAGTGGTTTGTAGTTCTCATTATAGAGATTTTTCACATCCTTGGTTAACTCAATTCCTAAGTATTTTATTTTTTTGGTGGCTATTGTAAATGGGCAGGCTTTCTTGATTTCTCCTTCTGCATGTTCACTATTGGAGAAAAGAAATGCTACTGATTTTTGTGTGTTGATTTTGTATCCTGCTACTGTGCTGAAATCATTTATCAATTCCAACAGTTTTTTTGTAGAGGTTTTAGGCTGTCCGATATATAGGATCATGTCATCTGCAAACAGGGACAGTTTGACTTCATCTTTTCCAATCTGGATGCCCTTTATTTCCTTCTCTTCTCTGATTGCTCTGGCTAGTACTTCCAACACTGTGTTGAATAGGAGTGGTGAGAGTGGGCATCCTTGTCTAGTGCCTGTTCTTAAAGGAAAAGCTTTCAGCTTTTCCCCATTCAGGATGATATTGGCAGTGGGTTTGTCATATATGGCTTTAATTATGTTGAGATACTTTCCCTCTATATCTAACTTATAGAGGGTCTTTGTCATGAATGAGTGCTGAACTTTATCAAATGCTTTTTCAGCATCTATAGAGATGATCATATGGTCCTTGTGTTTGAGTTTATTAATATGGTGTATCACATTTATTGATTTGCGTATGTTGAACCAACCTTGCATCCCTGGGATGAATCCCACTTGATCGTGATGAATAATTTTTCGTATGTGTTGCTGTATTCTGTTTGCTAGTATTTTAGTGAGGATTTTTGCATCTATATTCATCAAGGATATCGGCCTGTAGTTTTCTTTTTTGGTTATATCTTTACCTGGTTTTGGTATCAGGATGATGTTTGCTTCATAGAATGAGTTTGGGAGATTTGCGTCCGTTTCAATCTTTTGGAATAGTTTGTAAAGAATCGGTGTCAATTCCTCTTTGAATGTTTGGTAAAATTCTGCTGTGAATCCATCTGGTCCTGGGCTTTTCTTTGTTGGGAGCCTTCTGATAACAGCTTCAATCTCCTTTATTGTTATTGGTCTGTTCAAATTTTCTACGTCTTCACGGTTCAGTTTTGGGAGCTTGTGTGTGTCCAGAAATTTATCCATTTCCTCCAGATTTTCAAATTTGTTGGCGTATAGTTGTTTATAGTAGTCTCGAATGATTCCTTGTATTTCAGATGAATCAGTTGTAATATCGCCTTTTTCATTTCTAATTTTTGTTATTTCAGTCTTCTCTCTTTTTTTTGTTAGCCATGCTAATGGTTTGTCAATTTTATTTATCTTTTCAAAAAACCAACTTTTTGATTCGTTGATCTTTTGAATTGTTTTTTGGTTTTCAATTTCATTCAGTTCTGCTCTGATCTTAATGATTTCTTTCCGTCTGCTAACTTTAGGATTGGATTGTTCTTGTTTTTCTAGTTCTTTAAGGTGAAGTGTTAGGTTGTTCACTTGCCATCTTTCCATTCTTCTGAAGTGAGCATTTAATGCAATAAATTTTCCCCTCAATACTGCTTTTGCAGTATCCCACAGGTTTTGGTATGATGTATCATTGTTTTCATTAGTTTCAATAAACTTTTTGATTTCCTGCTTGATTTCTTCTTGGACCCATATGTCATTAAGTAGAATGCTGTTTAATTTCCATGTGTTTGTATAGTTTCCAAAGTTTTGTTTGTTATTAATTTCTAGTTTTAATCCATTGTGGTCTGAGAAGATACATGGGATAATTCCAATTTTTTTTAATTTATTGAGACTTGATTTGTGACCTAATATGTGATCTATCCTGGAGAATGATCCATGTGGTGATGAGAAGAATGAATATTCTGAGGTTGTTGGGTGGAATGTTCTATAGATATCTGCCAATTCCAATTGGTCTAGAGTCTTGTTTAGATCTTGTGTTTCTCTACTGATTCTTTGCCTAGATGATCTGTCTAATATTGACAGTGGAGTGTTCAGGTCCCCTGCTATTATGGTATTAGTGTCTATTTCCTTCTTTAGGTCTAATAGAGTTTGTTTTATAAATCTGGCTGCTCCAACATTGGGTGCGTACATATTTATGATTGTTATGTCTTCTTGGTGGATCAGTCCTTTTATCATTAAGTAGTGTCCCTCATTGTCTCTTTTTATGGTTTTTAGTTTAAAGTCTATTTTGTCAGATATAAGAATAGCCACTCCAGCTCGTTTTTCTTTTCTGTTTGCATGGTAAATCTTTTTCCATCCTTTCACTCTTAGTCTGTGTGAATCTTGATGGGTGAGGTGGGTCTCTTGTAGGCAGCATATAGTTGGGTCCTGCTTTTTGATCCAGTCAGCCAGTCTGTGTCTTTTAATTGGGGAATTTAAGCCTTTAACATTAAGAGTTGTTATTGAAAGGTGTTGATTTATTCCTAGCATTTTATTGGTTGTTTGGTTGTCTTAGGTGTCTTTTGTTCCTTGCTTTCTGATTTACTGTTTGGTTTCTTTGTTTGTTGGTTCCTTAGGTTGTAGATAGTGTTTTTGTTAGCTTGTTTTCTCTTCATGAATGCCATTTTTATTGTACTAGCGGGTTTAGATTTTTCTTAGGTTTTTATGGCAGTGGTAGTTATTTTTCAGGAACCAAACCCAGTACTCCCTTGAGGATTTCTTGTAAGGGTGGTCTTGTGGTAGTGAACTCCCGCAGTTTTTGTTTGTCTGAGAAATATACTATTTGCTCCTCATTTCGGAAGGATAGCCTTGCAGGGTAGAGTATTCTTGGCTGGCAATCTTTGTCTTTTAGTATTTTGAAAATATCATCCCATTCCTTTCTAGCTTTTAGGGTTTGTGATGAAAAGTCTGATGTTAACCTGATTGGGGCTCCCTTATAGGTGATTTGACGCTTCTCTCTTGCAGCTTTTAAGATTCTCTCTTTGTCTCTGAGTTTTGCCAATTTGACTATGACATGTCTTGGAGAAGGCCTTTTTGGGTTGAATACGTTTGGAGATCGTTGAGCTTCCTGGATCTGAAGATCTGTGATTTTTCCTATACCTGGGAAGTTTTCTGCCACTATTTTGTTGAATATGTTTTCAATGGAATCTCCATTTTCCTCCCCTTCTGGAATACCCATGACTCGGATATTTGAGCGCTTGAGGTTGTCTGATATCTCTCTCAGATTTTCTTCCATGTCCTTGATTCTTTTTTCTTTCTTTTTGTCTGCTTGTGTTATTTCAAACAGCCCATCTTCAAGTTCAGAGGTTCTCTCTTCAACTTCGGCAAGCCTGCTGGTTAAACTCTCCGTTGTGTTTTTTATTTCGCTGAATAACTTCTTCAGTTCAGCAAGTTCTGCTACATTTTTTTTCAGGACATTGATTTCCTTGTATATTTCCTCTTTCAGATCCTGTATACTTTTCCTCATTTCATCATGATGTCTAGCTGAGTTTTCTTGTATCTCATTCAGTTTCCTTAGAATTATCACTCGAAATTCCTTGTCAGTTATTTCAAGGGCTTCTTGTTCTATAGGATCTAGAGTATGAGATTTATTAACTTTTGGTGGTGTACTTTCTTGATTTTTTGTATTTCTGGTGTCTTTTTTTTGGTGTTTATTCATTGTGGCAGGGGGTTTCACAGTCCACCGGTTTGAGACTAATGACTAACTAGGATGTTGCTGTGGTTGCCAATTTGGTATGGCTCCCGCCGTGACTGCTCAGTTGGCCTCTAGTGTCTTGTGTGTGTGGTTGCCTCGGGTCTCGGGCTTCTCCGGGGATCCACCTTTCTGGTCAGCTTTTACTCTGCTGGGCTGGTGGATCATGCACCACAGGGTGTGTGATCTCTGTTGAGCTTTCACTTTCTGTACAGGACTTCTCCCCATTCCGTGTGCTCTGGCCCAGGCTGTTAGATCGTGCAGTGGCGACCCCACCGGGTGTGTGGTTTCTGTCGAGTCTCCGCCTCCCTGGCCGCACGTCTCCCCCCTCTGTGCACACTGTGCTGGGCTGGGGTGTGTCTTCTGCACCCCTCGTCTATCAGCTGGGCCTTCAAGACCCTGCCCAGCACCGCCTCGCCCAGGAAGTCTACCAGGTTTCTGCTAGGCACAGACGACCGGTCTCTCTGGGTGCCTTTGTAGCACTGTGTAGATCTTTCTCGGGTCTTGTTTACCTTTGTATCCCCCCGGTATAAACCGAGTCTAGTGCCCGCCTGCAGCCTGCTCTCCGGCAGGTTCTAGCGGACCTGGGAACTCTCCTACCACACTATTCCCAACCAGAAATTCGTTAGGCTTTTTTCCAAACTGGTGGTCGCAGAGATGGTATCTGCCTCCCAGTAACAGGAAGTTTACCGGGCCGGAGTCCAGGGTGTGGTGGAGTGACAGTCGGCCCGCCCGTATTTCCTAGCCCTCCCAACACTGGTCGGGACGCCCCACACCCCCAGCCCCGCCAGAGAACCGCGGAGGGAGTGGGAGAGGAGGCCGGCCCGCAGGCTCCGGCAAGCCCCGCGCCAGGCCAAGCAAATGGGCTCAGTGATGGCCGAGCAGGGCGGAGCTGCCCGCACCTGGGAAAATGGAGGCAGCACTGGGGCAGTGAGTGGCCTGGTGGTGCAGGCGGGAGCCGGGTGGGCAACCACCCCCCGAACAGAGCTGTGCCAGGGATCACTCACAGTGCTGTGCCAGGTCGGGCGCTCGCTCTGTCTCTGGTTTGTTGCCTTCCGTGTTCTCGGCGCTGCCGCCTCGGGCTGTTCAGTCGCGGCGCCGCTCGGGCGCTCCCAGGAATCTTCTTTAATGCCTGCCTGAAACCTCGAATCCTGAATAGGGCAGCTGGCCGCCTTCAGTGCGGCCCCAGCCTCCGGGGTCCTGGCTGCATCCACAGCAGCCCTGGTGCCGTGTTCCCTGTTTCAAGACTCGCTTTTGCAGCTAAGAATCAGTTCTTTTCCTGCTCCACACTTCAAAGCTGTTGCCGGTAAATGAGGCAGCCTCTCCTGCCGGGGGCAAAGTGGCGTTGAGCCCCCACGACCGGCCAGCAGCAGCAGTCCTCCCTTAAGAGATGGCCAGAGGAAGGTCCACAAGTTTCCCGGCTGCCTGAGGCCCAGTGCCACCTTTTCCACCTCAGCTACTCCGCGCCAGCCGCCGCAGCCGCCGCCATCTTGAAACTCTCTTAAGTTCATTCTTACCAGCTTTTAATTACACAACTCTTGCTTTTGTTCTGATTGGTTCTTCTGATGATTTTCTAGAACTATATTCAGATTTGCATATATATAAGGGTTGTGTGACACAGTGAGTATCTGTTAGGCATCTTCTTTATTTCTTTTACTTGGAACAAAACCTCCATCTTATAGATGAAGAACCTGAAATTCAAGAAGATGATTGACTCAAGATCACACTCCTGGTAAAAAGAGTCAGGATTTGAGTCTTAGTCTATGTGATTTTAAAGCCCAATGTCCCATTCTATTTCTGCTGTCTCTAGATTACTGATATAGAGTAGATTGCTTGGAAAGAGGTACTTTACAATCACATTCTTTCCGTTTTAGGTATATTTTATAATGTATGAATATAAAATAGCTGTATAGAGATTTTATTATTCTTGCTAGACTATGTCAGGTATTTTTAGGGTACCTTTTCCTTGACTAAAGACTTCAGAGTAAACTACTTTTGAGAGTAGCTCCTCAAATTTTTAAATTTTTTAATTGACACATAATAATTGTACATATTTATGGGGTACAGTCAAATCAGGGTAATTAGCATATTTATTACTTCAGACGTTCCTCAAATTTTTGGTGTATAAACGTGCCAATTTATAGGTTAACTGAGATGACACTTGCCAAGGTTTCCAGCTACCTGTTCCACTAATCCTGAGCTCCTTTAGTGGGAACTGTATTATCTTATTTATCCTGGTGTCTGGCACAGTGTCTGGCACAGAACAAGTTCCTGATGAAATGTTTGTGGGATGAACTAATTACTTAATACTTGCCTATGCTCTGGTTAGTTGTTGAGGTTTTGGTGTTCTTTTGATTTTCAAAACCACGTTGCTTGAGAAATCTTGCCATCAAAATATTTTCTACATCTATGTGTTTTTTAAGGAGTTAAAGAAACACCAATTCAGTATAACTCTCAATACATTCTTATAGGTAGGGTTCCCGGACATCCCATTATAATAATGAATTATGTCAGTACTTAGAGAACACTGACACAGTAAATATTTGTTGAGTGTTCACTATCAGCAAGGCCCTATACTTGGTAAGTACTGCAGGAAATAAAAAGATGAATTAGACTTTGTTTTTGCTTTAAAAAAATTTTGTAGTTTTATAGGATACCCACTTCAAATGAAATAAAATGTGTGAGAGTTTTTTTATGTGGTAAAACCATATAGACTTATTATTGCTTTTATAAGATATGTGTACTATATGAATCTGCCTTCTCTTTAATATCCTCTCCTACTTTGTAGCTCAAGCTTCATCACTTTCCCCTTGAATTATTGCAGCAGAGTTTAGTTGGTGTCTTTGACATCAGAATCTAATGTCCTATCTGTCCTGCACAGTGCCAACAGGACTATTTTCTCTTGGTAAATATAGGTCTCCATATTTACTAGCCATGAGTTACTTTCACAGCCCTGCTCACTGTCTTCCTTTAAGGTCTTGTCTCTGCCCACTGCCACCCCCAAGCCTATGATCTAGGGCTCTAGGGCTCAGCATAAAAAACTCTTCTGTTTAACTCCACGTTGATAGAATATGCCATAATGACTCACATCCCCATTGTAAACACTTTATTTTTCTTCCTGAAATACTCTATACCTCCTTATCCCATAAAACCTTGTTCTCCTTCTGGTCCTAGCACAAATGTCACCACTTATATAAAATCTTCCTTGTCTCCCTTCATCCCTCCCTTGGCTCTCCTCTGTGTTTTCATAGTAGTTTATAGATATACCAGTTATTCAGTTTGTAGACAATTTACTGACTACTTTCCCTCCTGTAATTATTTGTTTACATAACTGTCTCTCTCTCTTTGTATTTTGAACTTCTTCTAGCAGCGACTATCTCTTAATTAATTCATCTTTGCCCTCCAAGTACTTAATGTGAGGTGTGTCACATAGCAATGCTTCTAAAATGTTTGATTTAGTCCTCTAGAATGATTAATATATACAAAACAGTCGGACATCTTTAAATATTAGGAGACTTCTGGTGAGTTGTAATTTAAGTATAAATGTGGGGCTAGATGATTTATAATTTTCAATCTAGCCTTTGTCCACAGCTCCCTTGGTGGCAACTGACCTGATTGGTGTCTTGAATTCATGCTGGTTTCACTATAAATGATTATAGCTAGTAATTTCTATTGCTCTGATTTCTTGGGTAAAGCACATAACCTCTGTGACTCATTTTCCTTCTGATGATAACAATATACCTAATATGAGGGTTGTTATGAGAATTTACTGACTTAATATTTTAAAGTGCCCTGCACCTTTTAAACATGCAATAAATGTTAGCTGTTATTATTCTAGTAAGAATTAAAAATGTTCTTTAAGATGTTTTGTGTTGACTATAGAAATTATTAGTGATTAAGCTCCCAAAACTGAACCGTGAAGACGTAGAAAATTTGAACAGACCAATAACAATAAAGGAGATTGAAGCTGTTATCAGAAGGCTCCCAACAAAGAAAAGCCCAGGACCAGATGGATTCACAGCAGAATTTTACCAAACATTCAAAGAAGAATTGACACCGATTCTTTACAAACTATTCCAAAAGATTGAAACGGACGCAAATCTCCCAAACTCATTCTATGAAGCAAACATCATCCTGATACCAAAACCAGGTAAAGATATAACCAAAAAAGAAAACTACAGGCCGATATCCTTGATGAATATAGATGCAAAAATCCTCACTAAAATACTAGCAAACAGAATACAGCAACACATACGAAAAATTATTCATCACGATCAAGTGGGATTCATCCCAGGGATGCAAGGTTGGTTCAACATACGCAAATCAATAAATGTGATACACCATATTAATAAACTCAAACACAAGGACCATATGATCATCTCTATAGATGCTGAAAAAGCATTTGATAAAGTTCAGCACTCATTCATGACAAAGACCCTCTATAAGTTAGATATAGAGGGAAAGTATCTCAACATAATTAAAGCCATATATGCCAAACCCACTGCCAATATCATCCTGAATGGGGAAAAGCTGAAAGCTTTTCCTTTAAGAACAGGCACTAGACAAGGATGCCCACTCTCACCACTCCTATTCAACATAGTGTTGGAAGTACTAGCCAGAGCAATCAGAGAAGAGAAGGAAATAAAGGGCATCCAGATTGGAAAAGATGAAGTCAAACTGTCCCTGTTTGCAGATGACATGATCCTATATATCGAACAGCCTAAAACCTCTACAAAAAAACTGTTGGAATTGATAAATGATTTCAGCACAGTAGCAGGATACAAAATCAACACACAAAAATCAGTAGCATTTCTTTTCTCCAATAGTGAACATGCAGAAGGAGAAATCAAGAAAGCCTGCCCATTTACAATAGCCACCAAAAAAATAAAATACTTAGGAATAGAGTTAACCAAGGAGGTGAAAAATCTCTATAATGAGAACTACAAACCACTGCTGAGAGAAATTAGAGAGGATACAAGAAGATGGAAAGATATTCCATGCTCTTGGATTGGAAGAATCAACATAGTGAAAATGTCCATACTACCCAAAGTGATATACAAATTCAATGCAATCCCCATCAAAATTCCAATGACATTTTTCTCAGAAATGGAAAAAACTATTCAGACATTTATATGGAACAATAAAAGACCATGAATAGCCAAAGCAATGCTCAGCAAAAAAAATAAAGCTGGAGGCATAACACTACCTGACTTTAAGCTATACTACAAAGCTATAATAACCAAAACAGTATGGTACTGGCCCAAAAACAGACACACTGACCAATGGAATAGAATAGAGAATCCAGAAATCAACCCGCACACTTACTGCCATCTGATCTTTGACAAAGGCACCAAGCCTATTCACTGGGGAAGGGACTGCCTCTTCAGCAAGTGGTGCTGGGATAACTGGATATCGATATGCAGGAGAATGAAACTAGATCCATACCTCTCACCGTATACTAAAATCAACTCAAAATGGATTAAGGATTTAAATATACACCCTGAGACAATAAAACTTCTTAAAGAAAACATAGGAGAAACACTTCAGGAAATAGGACTGGACACAGACTTCATGAATACGACCCCAAAAGCACGGGCAACCAAAGGAAAAATAAACAAATGGGATTATATCAAACTAAAAAGCTTCTGCACAGCAAAAGAAACAATTAACAGAGTTAAAAGACAACCAACAGAGTGGGAGAAAATATTTGCAAAATATACATCTGACAAAGGATTAATATCCAGAATATATAAGGAACTCAAACAACTTTACAAGAAGAAAACAAGCAACCCAATTAAAAAATGGGCAAAAGAGCTAAGTAGGCATTTATCTAAGGAAGATATCCAAATGGCCAACAGACATATGAAAAAATGCTCAACATCACTCAGCATCCGGGAAACGCAAATCAAAACCACATTGAGATACCATCTAACCCCAGTTAGGATGGCTAAAATCCAAAAGAGTATGAACGATAAATGCTGGCGAGGCTGCGGAGAAAAGGGAACTCTCATACATTGTTGGTGGGACTGCAAAATGGTGCAGCCTCTATGGAAAATGGTATGGAGGTTCCTTAAACAATTGCAAATAGATCTACCATACAACCCAGCCATCCCACTGTTGGGAATATACCCAGAGGAATGGAAATCATCAAGTCGAAGGTATACCTGTTCCCCAATGTTCATCGCAGCACTCTTTACAATAGCCAAGAGTTGGAACCAGCCCAAATGCCCATCATCAGATGAGTGGATATGGAAAATGTGGTACATCTACACAATGGAATACTACTCAGCTATAAAAACGAATGAAATACTGCCATTTGCAACAACATGGATGGACCTTGAGAGAATTATATTAAGTGAAACAAGTCAGGCACAGAAAGAGAAATACCACATGTTCTCACTTATTGGAGGGAGCTAAAAATTAATATATAAATTCACACACACACATACACACACACACACACACACAAACCGGGGGGGGGGGGAAGAAGATATAACAACCACAATTATTTGAAGTTGATACAACAAGCAAACAGAAAGGACATTGTTGGGGGGGAGGGGGGGAGGGAGAAGGGAGGGAGGTTTTGGTGATGGGGAGCAATAATCAGCTACAATGTATATCGACATAATAAAATTAAAAAAAAAATTAGTGATTAACCTAAGAGAACTTGTTTTTAATTAAAATAAAACATTAGTTTTGTATGTCTTTCATCTGTTCGTCACATGTTTGTTTTGTACCTGCTGTGTGTTTCATACTTGGCCACAAGCTTGGGATGCAAAGATGAGTTAAGACTCAGCCCTTGATTTCTCAGAGTTCAGCCATAAAATTTTTCTTGACTCAGATTTGAAAGGTTTGAGTAATAATGTGATCCAGTGGAAAGATATTTGAATCAAGGGCTATAAGCTTCAAGTCTGAGCTCTGTCACTAACTTTGAGCAAGGCAGTTCTTAGACGTCTAATGCATACCACAAAATGTCTGTACAAACCTATCTCTCGTTAACTTCCTTCTCCCATTTTTAATACCTTAGGTAAAAACCCTTTTGTTCTTCCGTTTGTTCAAGCCAAGAATGCTAGATGTCATCCTTGGTCTTTCTTTCCAGTCATCCTCTACATGTGTTCTATCAAAAGTTCTGATAATTCTACCTCCAAAATATAGCTGTCTACTTCTCTCTGATCCTCACTACTATCATCATAGTCCATGCCACCATTGGCCTTAAAATTGGTTTTCATAAAATTGGTTTTTTTCCACTTTTTCCACTCTGAAATTCATTTTCTACACAGCAGCTATGTTTTTGAACTATAAATCAGATCATATTATTCCTCCATTTAAAATTCTCCAGTGGCTTCCTATCATATTTGAAATAGCACCTTAACTGCTGATCCTTACCCTGGCTTACATAATTTGGCCCTTGGGTTACCTCTTCAACCCTATCTCCTGCCACTCTCCCCCTTATTCTTCTTTATTTACACTGGTCTTTTTTCAGTTCTTTTAACATGCCAAACTTAAGGCCTTTACAGTAGCTTATTTCCTCTGTCTGGAACATTTCTACTCCAGATCATCTTGTTGAATTCTATTTTGTGAGTCAACTTTTTGTGTCAAACTTTAAAAAAACAAAAACAAAAACATGGGGTCTCATAGTGTTGCCCAGGCTGGAGTGCAGTGACTATTCACAGGCACAATCCCACTACTGATCACAGGAGTTTTGACCTGCTCCATTTCTGACCTGGGCTGGTTCACCCCTCTTTAGGCAACCTTAGGTCCCCCTACTCCTGGGAGATCACTGTATTGATGCTGAACTTAGTGTGTACACCAGATCAGCATAGTGTACTACAGCCCAGAACTCCTGGGCTCAAGCGATCCTTTACCCTCAGCCTCCCGAGTAGCTGGGACTACAAGCCAAGTAGCTGGGACTACAAGCTAACACCACTGTGCCCAGCAAAGTCAATTTTTTAATGAAGCCTTCAGTAAGTAGCCAATTCAGAGTAGTATCCACACTCTCTCTGTCATATTACTCTATTTTCAGCATAGCATTTTCATTACTTAATATTTTCTTATTAATTTAGCTGTTTGCCTCATAGGATACAAACTCCTTGATGTCTCCATCATGGTATCCTAGCAACTAGACTAGTTCCTGCATAGTAGGCACATAGTAAATATTTGTGGAATCACTAGGTAAGTGAATCTCTTTCAACTTCATGTTTCTCAGTTGTAAAATAAAGATTTGGATCTGAATGATCTACAAGGGCTCCTTCTCCCCTTGTCAAAGACAAAGCCTGACACTGGTTAAAGGTGGTCAAGATAGATTTTATTCAGGTAACAACTGCAGTAGGGTAGAGAGCTAGGCTTAGTTCCAATTTGTGCAGAGGTGACTGGGTGTTTTAAAGGGAGAAGGGAGGAATAGGAAGGGAGGAATAAGAGGGAATGGGGGAGCTCAAGCAGAATTAAAGAGGTAAAAAATTACAAAAAGCAGGTAAGAGGGTTGTTCACTGTCAGTGTGATTATGCCATTTGTGTCTGCTAACTGGCATTAATGGCAGTTAGGCTTCTACCCTCCCACAGAGATGGGAAGACAGAGGCCCTGTCCTTCCTGATACTAACATTTCAAAGGAATGGTTGGGTAGCCTTGAGCTTTTCCAGATTGAAACTTAAGGGGGGTCAGTTCATCCCAGGGACAAGGCCTTAGGCTGCTGGAAGCCATCCTAGAGTTTGATCTCAAGTGTCTTAGGGCAGGGGCAAGAAGGGGGCATGATGAGACTTTTTGCAGTTCTCATACCCTGCCCCCCTTTTTAATGCCTTATGTTTTCAGTTGTCAAAAAGAAAAGGATTATTAATACTTTCTTTGTGTATGAGTCCAAGATAAATATGTTAATGATCCCACTGAGATAAATTCCATGCTATGTATGCATGAAACCAATTCTCCCATAACTGTTGAGCTGATGTGGAATCTTTAAAAGCTCGCTTCTTCTCCTCTGCCCATTTTCCATCCTCAACTTTATTTTCCTGTGTGTAGAAGTTAGGAGGAAAAGACACAGGTAGTATTGGAATGGTAACTTGGCTGATGGCCAAGACACTTCCCAAGCTGAGTATTTAGCTTTCAGCCTTGCAGGCACAGAACATTGATTTTAGTTATGCGTCAGGAGAAGGAAGGGCTTGTCCCTCAGGCATCATGCAGGGAAGTATAACAGGATATGACCTCTTTTGTTAACCAGATTTAGAGAGAATCAAACATAAAACCAGTAATATGGAATAATAATTTATGGTTATAAATATGAACGTTATACGAAAATGTTTATGTTCTGGATATTGGAGCATTCTCTTCCTAAAGAGAAATTGCATGTGAAACCAAATTATAATTGCAAGGCCTCTTGGTCAGAATCAAGTTGGAGCATGGAGAGTTAATATGAACTACCAGTGTAGTAAGGATCCCCAGGCTTGAAGGACCCAAGAATACATTGTTGTAAATAGTCTCTGATAGACACAGCTAGTTTCTGGCTCCGTAGGCAAACTGTCCCATCCTGCCTGCGACCTGTTTATTATGTATGGCTCACAAACTAAAAATGGTTTTTATGTATTTAAATAAATGGGAGAAAAATCAAAAGGAGAATAATATTTTATGATGTGAAAATTATATGAAATTCAAATTTTAATAGCCATAAATATAGTGTTGTTGGAACATAGCCGTGCTTACTCATTTACGTCTTTTCTATGACCGCTCTTGTACTCTAATAGCAGAGATGAATAGTTGCAAAAGTGACCATGTGGTTCACAAGAGCTGTAATTATTTACTGTTCGGCCCTTAACAGAAAAAGTTTGCTGATACTGGGTGTAGATTAAAAGTCTTTCATAAGAGTTATTTAGATGTCATTTAGAGTACTGTTTCTATTTGCAAGTTTTATTTGCAGTATTTGCTTTGTGGTGACGATGTGGTTTATGGGTGTTTGGAAGTATCTAATTAGTGGATTTTTTTTTTTTTAAAACATCAAATGACATAGTAATATGTCTCCATTGTTATTAAAGAAATAGAAAATGAGTAGCATATTATCTTTGAATACCTGCACAATAAAAGTTTTGTACCCTAAATGTTGTAAATAAAGGTCAGTAAATTAAAGTTAAGCAGTGTGGGGGCAGTGGCATATATCTTAATTATCTCTGTATCCACCTATCTTTTTATTTTCTCCCCTTTCACATAGTAGATTCTAATCAAGAGTTGTCCATTTGTATTTGAAATTTGTGATGTCATGAAACATTGGCTATGCTTTGGTATCTGGACAAACTTTGAAGCTGTGTCATTCTCAGCCTCTCTCAGATACTGAGGATGAGCTTCCCCACACTCAGCATTAGCCTCTAGGATGGTCACCCAGCGTCCTCTTCTTCTTGGGGCCTGGCATGCAGCAGAGCACTCAATAAATGCTTCTTCTAGGTCATAACTGGGCTCTGCATTGTTGGTTATCTTCTTGTCTTTCTTTTATTTTTATTTTTAAATTGAAATATTATTCACATACCAAAAAATTCACACTTTTAAAACATACAATTCAGTGTTTTTTAGTGTACTTACAAGGAGCATGCACTCATTATTACTATCTAAATTTCAGAACATTTTCGTCACTCCAAAAAGAAGCCCCCTACCATGAGCAGCTGCTCCGCGTTCTCTCCTGGCAACTTCTGCTTTCTAATCCACTTTCTGTCTCTGTGGATTTGACTGTTCTGATATGTTTTATACCCAGAATCATGCAATGTATGACTTTTGTGTCTAATTTCTTTCACTTAACGTGCTTTCAGGATCGATCCATGCTGTAGCATGTATCATTTCAGTCCTTTTTGTGGCTGTATAAAATTTCATTTATGGATATACCATATTTCAGTTATCCATTATTTCTTCTTTCATTTATCCAAATATCTCTTAGACTGTTGTGAATAACGCTTCTATGAATGTTCTTGTACAAGTTTTTGTGTGGACATATGTTTTTATTTTTCTAGTATAAATACCTAGGTGTGGAATTGCTGAGTCATATGGTAACTCAGTGTTAACATTTGAGGAACTGCCAAGCCGTTTTCCCAAGCAGTGGCAACATTTTGCATTCCCACCAGCAGTCTATGAGCATTTCATATTTTTCCACATCCTCCACCAGCATTTGTTATTTTCTGTTTTTCTTGTTCTGGTGAGATGTCTATTCAGATCCTGACCTTTTAGCTTTTGGTATAATCACTTTAGGGTCTTCCCTGTATAATATTCCAAAATTTTCCTTTTCTCTGTATATCTCACGTTTTTTCTCTCCACAGAATATAATACTGTCAGTCAGAGGAAGTATGCTATTGCAGGGAATGGGGAACTCACTCTTCCTCTGAGTCTTTGAAGACCCTGCACTATACAGCTCCTGGCCATGCTACTTGCCTTAGATTCTTTTTCTATCCGGATACTGATCTCCTGTGATTTTATTGTACAAAATGGTAAAAAGATGACATTGGTGCAGGGTAGGAAAAAGGCTAACTCGCCTGGGAGGGCCATTCAGATCTTATTTCTGGCTTGAGATGGTCATATAAGCAGTCCCATGTGCCTAATGGTTTTTGTCCTGCCTGCCTGTCTAGCCAATTGCCCATGCTCCGCGATAATTTCTTGCCTTGCGTTGGTTCTTCTTCCTTGGTTCTCATTATACTCTTTGCTCCTGTTTGTAAAAGAGTATGAAATTGGTAGGCATTTTACACCATTTTACATGACTACTTAATAGCCTTTAAGATCAATATTATTACTGTTTCCCTTTTATTGCTAAATACTGGCTCACAGAAGTCATAGAACCCATGGCATTTTTCCATATTTACCTCCGTTATTAGCTTCCTCTGTCCTCTATTGTAGGAAGAGCTGCGAAATGAGAGAAAGTGTGCTGCATTGACTTCAGAGTGGAGTCGTTTCTTTAGCCTGTTGTAGTGGCTCTGGATTGCCTGAAATGCTTGTAGTGAGAGAAACCTAGACATTTAAGTTAAAGCCACATTGTACAAGGTCGCAAATGCCAACAAAGCGATGGAATTTTTACTTTACCCATGAATAAGAAGAGGACATTGAGTTGGAGAGAAGCTTGATTAAAAAATATGTGTATAATTTGGTATGTTTTTTGAACACTACTTCTGTTCTAGGCATAAAGATGAATAAACTATTGCCCTTGCCCTCAGGTAACTTCCAGCCATTTGGAGTGATGGAATAAAATAATTACTCTAATGTGGAAGAATGTGCCCAAAAAGTTTCCATAAAGTTCTTGAGAGCAGAGGAGAGAGCTACAGAGATTACTTCTTACTTTAAATTCAGTTATCAGATGATAGTACACATTTCTGAAGGGTTTAAGTAGTATGCACTTTAGGGTGGAATTGGATTGGACTGTTGTTTGGTGTAAACTCTTTCCTTTATAAATACACACTAACAAAAGCATCTAGCATACTCGTACAAGACTACCGTAAATAAAATTGCTTTCGTGTTTTACGATATTAACTTTCTCTGACAGATATGCCAAGAGTTTAACAGCACCTGGGCATGGGAGATGGAGAAGAAAGGCTATCGTGAAATGAGTGTTGAATGCAAACTAGCACTCTTAAAGGTAATAGATTTATTATTTGTTATAATTAATTTAATGTAAAAATTCACTTTCGACTCCTGGTTAAATGGGGAAATAAACAAAAACCAGACATTTTTATTGCTAGTGAAAGAGAAAAATACATTCTTTCCTTCTTTTTTGGTGACAAAAACAGTTTATTTCATAAATTACTGAGTTTTAAAAATTGTTTTCAATGCATAAGTGTTTCTAGGTTTACTTATCTCTACTTGCAGGGACAGTAATGGAATGGGCAAGCAATTGCCCCAAATTAGTTTTATTCATTGTTTTCAGCTTTCATAATCATTGCTGTCCACTGTAAACTATGGTTAATCTTCCACTGATTGACTAAATTAGTAACTTGGTGTTGTTTTCCAGATGACTAGGAACATGCCATTGTGCACTTAGTAAAACCCTCACCTAACCAAACTGGCTTGTTTAAAATGGGTCATCTCATAGTAGGCTTATTTTCAAGTTTGAGTTTCCCTTTCTTTTCCTGTCCTCTTCCTAGTATTGTCCCTATTTAGTAGCAACATGGCCAGCAGAATAGAGGGGGGAAATACTCATTGTGGAAAAATTAAAGTTTTCACTACTTCTGAAATTCATAATATTTTAAAAATAGGTTCCTTGTTCAGAGGACCTCAAGGTTTAATGATGATTGTTAAAATATGGTGTATATATTATATTTTTGAAAATAGGATTAGACTATAGAGTAGCTCTTATTTTGCTATTAGATATAATTGCCATTAGGGCCTACACAAAATTTTGCAAGATCCATAAGACACTTTTCTGAGAAAACCAAATGTCATAGTAAACTCAGATTTCAGGGTATATTATCATGCAGGGTCATCCATCGCCAGACCATTGATCCCAAAGGGGTCTGTAAGATGATTCATTGGAGTGTCAGAACAAAGTCATAGAACTTCTAGTCATAATTTTAAAACATCTCAACCTTTGAAATAACTTTCTGTACTATATTATAATGTATATGTTAGTAAAGATTTATGTATATAGTAAATATGTAAATACATGCATGTAATATATATAAAATACACATAATTATTGAAGATGTGTTATAAATTTTTTAGTGGTAAGGATGCTTGATCAAAAAAGCTTAGAGACTGTTGGGATAGTTGACACAAGCAAAGACAAAGAGGCTGTGGTAGGAACTTTATGTATTGTCTGTCTGAGCAGAGAAACTTAGTGAAGAAATCTGACTTTATACCTAATCATATCTAAAATGTATAATAAAATGTTAGTCTGCTCTTCCAGTTTACTCATGTGGATATCTTTTTATTAAGAGAATTAATTGAGACAGCTATCCATGGAAGACTGCTTTCCTTGAAAACTGCATATGTCTTAGGCTTTCAAAAATCAGATAGTCCTTTTAAAAATCATATTCATTTAAAAGCTGTAGGAGAGAAAGCATTATTAAAAATTTTACACCATGACTCCTGAACAACCAGTGGATCAAAGAAGAAATCAAAAGGGAAATTTAAAAAATCTTGACACAAATGAAAATGGAAATACAGCATACCAAAACTTACGGAATGCAGAAAAGCAGATCTAAGAATGGAAGTGTATAGCAATAAATACCTACATTAAAAAAGAAGAAAAATCTCAAAACAACTGAAAGTTATACCTTAAGGAACTAGAAAAAGAACAAACAGCTGAAAGTTAGTAGAAGAAGAGAAATAAAAAAGACAAGAGCAGAAATAAATGAAACAGAGACTAGAAAAACAATACAAAAGATTAATGAAACCAAGAGACGGTGTTTGAAAAGATAGACAAATTGATAAACCATTAGCTAGGCTGACTAAGAGAAAAAGAGAGAAGACTCAAATAAAATTAGAAATGAAAGCAGAGACATTACAAGTGATAACACAGAATTAAAAAGGATCATAAGAGACTATTATGAACAATTACATGCCAACAAATTGAATAACCTAGAAGGAATGGATACTTAGAAACATACAACCTACCAACACTGAATTATGAAGAAACGGAAAATCTGAATAGAAACTAACAAGTAAGAAAATTGAATTGGTAATCAAAAATCTCCCTTCAAAGATAAGCCCAGGACCTGATGGCTTTACAGCTGAATTCTATGAAACATTTAAAGGCTAACTGATAGCAATCTTTCTCAAACTCTTCTAAAAAACTGAAGAGGAGAAAATATTTCCAAACTCATTTTACAAAGCTAGTGTTACCCTTATACCAAAGCTAGACAAAGACACCACAAAAAAAGAAAATTATAGGCCAATATCCCTGATGAACATAGATGCAAAAATCCTTAACAAAATACTAGCAACTGAGTTCAGCAGCACATTAAAAAATCATTCACCGTGATCAAGTGGGATTTATCCTGGGATCCTGGGGTGCAGTGATTATTCAGCATACTCAAATCAGTAAATGTAACACACTACATTAACAGAATGAAGGGGAAAAAGCATATGACAAAGTTCAGCATTGTGCTTTCATGATAAAAACTCTCAGTAAATCAGGTATAGAAGGAATGTACTTCAACATAATACAGACCATATATGACAAGGCCACAGCTTATATCATACTCAGCAGTGAAAAAGTGAAAGCTTTTCCTCTAAGATCAGGAAGAAGACAAGGATGTGCTGCACTATCAACACTTCTATTCAACATAGCAGTGGAAGTCCTAGCCAGAGCAGTTAGGTGAGACAAATAAATAGAAGACACTAAAATTGGAAAGGAAAAAGTTAAATTGTCACTGATGACAAAAATTAAATTGTTTGTTGTCGACATAATCTTATACATGTAAAACCCTAAAGAATCTACCCCAAAACTGTTAGAACTAATAAATGAATTCTGCGAAGTTGCGGGATACAAAATCAACGTACAAAAATCAGTGTTTTGGGGCCGAACCCGCAGCGCACTCGGGAGAGTGCGGCGCTGGGAGCGTAGCGACGCTCCTGCCGTGGGTTCAGATCCTATATAGGACTGGCCGGTGCACTCACTGGCTGAGTGCCGGTCACGAAAAAGAAAAAAAAAGAAAAAAAAAAAAAGAAAAACAAAAATCAGTGTTTTTATTCACTAATAATGAACTATCCAAAAATGAAATTAATACTTATAATAGCTAATACAATGTAAATGCTATGTAAGTAAGTGTTATACTGTATTGTTTTTTATTTATGTTACTTTTTATGTTGTATTGTTAATTATTTTTTTCCCCATGTTTGGTTGAATCCATGGATGCAGAACCCACAGATTGGAGGACTGACTGTACATAAAAATTAAAAACTTCTGTGCACCAAAGGACACAATGAACAGAGTGAAGAGGAAACATATAGAATGGGAGAAAATATTTGCAAATCATATATATAATAAATGGTAAATATCCAGAATATATAAAGAACTCCTACAACTCAACAACAAAACCTACCCAATTAAAAAATGGGAAAAGACTTGAATAGATATTTCTCTAAAGAAGATATATAAATAGTCAACAATTATATGAAAAGATGTTCTGCATCACTAAGCATTAGGGAAGTGCAAATCAAAACTACAGGAGATATCATCTCATACCCATTAGGATGGCTGTTATCAAAAAACCAGAAAATAATAAGTGGTGGTGAGGATGTGGAGGAATTAGAACTCTTGTGCACTGTTGGTGGGAATGTAAAATGGGGCAGGTGCTATAAAAAACAGTATGGTGGGTCCTCGAAAAATTAAACATAAAATTACCATATGATCCAGCAATTCCACTTCTGAGTATATACCCAAAAGAATTGAAAGCAGGGTAGCAAAGAGATATCTGTACATAATAACCTAAAAGTAGAAATAGCCCAAGTGTCCATTGACAGATGAATGGATAAACAAGGGGTGTATATAAACAATGGAATGTTATTCAGCCTTAGAAAGCAGGGCAATTCTGACACACACTACAATGTGGATGAATCTTGAGGACATTATACTAAGTGAAATAAGACAGTCACAAAGGACAAATACTGTAAAATTCCACTTATGTGAGGTACCTAGAATAGTCAAATTCGTACAGACAAAAAGCAGAATGGTGGTTGCCAGGGGCTGGGGAGGGAAGAATGGAGAATTAGTGTTTAATGGGTACAGAATTTCAGTTTGGGAAGATGAAAAATTTCTGGAGATGGATGGTGGTGATGGCTGCACAGTAATGTGAATGTACTTAATGCCACTGAGCAGTACACTTAGAAAGGTTCAAATGGTAGATTTTATATTATCTATATTTTATCACAGTAAAAAAATGTCTAAACAAGGAAAAAAAATGAAATTGAGAAAGCGATCCCATTTACAATAGCATCACAAAAATAAAACATTTAGGAATAAATTTAACCAAAGGGGTAAAAAAGATCTCTATACAGAAAACTAAAACAACAGTGAAAGAAACTGAAGGCCCAAATAAATGGAAAGTTATCTCATGTTCATGAAGTAGAAAAATTAATATTGTTAAAAATGTCCATACTTAGCCAAAGTGATCTACAGTCCTTATAAATTCTAATGACATTATTCACAGAAAAAAAATTTTTTTTTTGGTGGCTGGCCAGTATGGGGTTCTTGACCCTGGACCTTGGTGTTACAAGTTTGTGCTTTAACCAACTGAGTAACCAGCCAGCCCTATTTACAGAAATGTTTAAAAAATCCTAAAATTCATATGGAACCACAAAAGACCCCAAATAGCCAAAGCAATCTTGAGAAAAAAGAACAAACTTGGAGTTATCATACTACCTGATCTCAAAATCTACTACAAAACTATAGTAATCAAACGACATGGTATGAAACAGACATATGAAAACATATGGACCAACAACAGAATAGAGAGCCCAGAAATAAATCCGCACATATCAGTCAACTGATCTTTGACAAAGTTGCCTCAGACACAAAATAGGGAAAGGACAGTCTCTTGTAAAAATAAATAGTGTTGGGAAAAGTAGATATCCACATGGAGAAGAATGATATCCACATGGAGAAGAATTATCTCACCCCATATGAAAAGATCAACCCAATTATCTCACCCCATATGAAAAGATCAACTCAAAATGAGTTAAAGACTTAAACATAAGACCTGAAAGTGTAAAACTACTTGACGAAAATATAGGGGAAAACCTTCCTGACGTTGGTTGAAGCAAAGATTTTTTGGATATGACCCCCAAAGCACAGACAACAAAAGCAAAAGTAGACAAATGGTATTGCATCAAACTGAAAAGCTTATGCACAGCAACAGAAATAATCAGCAGAGTGAAGAGACAACCTACAGAATGGGAGAAGATACCTGCAAACCATTCATTGGATGGGATAAATATCCCGTATGTATAAGGAACTGAAACAACTGAACAGCAGAAAACATATAATTAAAAATATGCGTGTGCAAAGGACCTAAACAGATATTTCTCAAAAGAAGATATAGACATGACTAACAGGTATGTGAAAAACTGCACAGCATCACTTACCATCAGGGAAATGCAAATTAAAACCATAATGAAATATTACCTTATACCTTTTAGGATGGCTGTTATCAAAAAGACAAGAGATAAATATTGGCAAAGATGTGGAGAAAAGGGAATACGTATGTGCTGTTGGTGAGAATGTAAAATAGTACAGCCATTATAGAAAACAATGTGGAGGTTCCTCAAAAAATTAAAAATAGAACTACCATATGTTCCAGCAATTCCACTACTGGGTATATATCCAAAGGAAATGAAATCAGTTTGAGATATCTGCACTCCCATGTTACTGCAGTATTAATCACAGTAACCAAGGTATGGAATCAACCTAAGTGTCTATCAGTGGCTGAATGGATAAAGAAAATATGGTATATAGTCAATGCAGTATTCTTCAGCCTTAAAAAAGAAGGAAATCCTGTCTGTCATTTGTGACAACATGGATGAACCTGGAAGACATGATACTAAGTGAAAAAAGCGAGGCACAGAAAGAAATACCCCATGATCTCACTTACACGTGGAATCTAAAAGAGAAAATAAATGAAAACAGAGAGTAGAATAGTGGTTACCAGGGGTGTGTGGGAGGAGAGATGTAGGTCAAAGTTAACGAAAATTCAGTTAGGAGGAATTAATTCAGTAGAACTATTATATAACATGGTGACTATAGTTAATGACAGTGTATTACGTATTTAAAAATTGCTAACAGAGTGGGTTTTTTAATTTCTCACTACAAAAAAAATATGTGAGGTAATGTATATGTTAATTAGCTTGATTTAGCCATGCCACAGTGTACACATATATCAAAACATCATGTTGTATACCATAAATACAATTTTTATTTGACAATTAAAAAATAAATTGGTTAAAAATTTAAAAAACAAGTGACAATTTTTTAAAAATTTCATACCACAAGACAATTTGGGGTGTTTTAGTGCAAACAGGCTTATTGCTTTTGAAATATAACTTGATTTGTGTGTCAGTGGTTGTATTAAACCTATAAGTTGGTGTAAGATTAAAATAAAATGTTAACTTAGAATTTATCTTTTTTAATTGGTTATTCTAAACAGTTTTACAAAACAGGGGAGAGGATAGTGAAAGATTGATAAGTTATGGGTGTTCTGTCTGCTCCTGCCTGTCCCTGAATTGATTCAATCAACTATATCATATTTATTGTGATTGCGAAACATTTATGGAGTATTTTAAGCCTTATTATGACTATTTTTCAGTATCTCTGTGAGTGTCAGTTTGATGACAATCTCAAATTTAAGAATATTATCAATGAGGAGGATGCTGATACTATGCGTCTTCAGCCAATTGGACGAGACAAAGATGGCCTCATGTACTGGTATCAGTTGGATCAAGATCACAATGTCAGAATGTACATAGAAGAACAAGATGACCAAGATGGCTCTTCATGGAAATGCATTGTCAGGTATCTTTTATTGGAATTTATTTGCGTGTTTCTTTCTTTTATCTCTTTTCTACTAGAACATGATGTGTGAAGTGGAAATGGTCCTTTTTTTTTGGTGTTGGGGAATTCGCAGGGTTTAATCTAGTATCCAGCACAGTATCTGTAGTGAGCATGTAATCAATTATTTGTCGAATAAATGAATGTATTTAACAGTTTAATTCATACCAGGACACCTTCAACTTAAGGAAGCCAGAATCTGAACAGTAATAATAATGTACAAGTAATATGCACAGAAGAACATATTGTTAGACAAAAACACAGAAAAGCATTGTTTGGTTTTTTAACCATGGTTTTTTATTAGGCATTATCTATGTATTTCTAATTATTTTAATTCAGCCAATTCGTTCTGACCCAGTATATATTTTTTTTTTTTGCTATGCATACATTTCTTTACTGGGGTTCTAAAGAAATCTGAGGAACATTGTGCTTTTTTTTGTCATAGTTCTTTTAAAAAACCTTGATTTATTATTTGTATTGATAAATATATTTGAACAGAAACATTTAGTGCACAGCTTTGAAATATAACTTTTTTTTTAAAATCAGTGAGCGATACCAGGACCTTTATTCAGAATCTTTGTGTCTTTTATTTTCTATCTTTGCAACTTCATTATTTAGAAATATTTTATTAATTCCTGTGATACATATATTTTTTAAAAGCTCAACTTTCATTCCCTAATAATAAATGAATTAAATAAGCTCATGGGGGATTGTTTTAATAGCATATATAATTACATGATTCTGCATGTAGTTAATTTACTAAATGTCGGTAAACAAAGTAGTTCTGAAGTAAAATTTATACAGTCTCTCCCTATGAATATAAACGTTGAATGGGGTTCTGTGTTCATGATGTTTCCTGTATCAAGCTTGCATAGAGAAAGTCATCTCTCCTACTTTGTAGATGAAGAAAATATGACAGAAGAATAATTAATGATTAGAATTGATCAGAGTCATATATGTTTACAACACTTCTAATGTACAGTGTTTTGAGTAAATTATACCCTAATGCATGATGTGAGCTTTTAGTGTTAACAATTATGTTTGAATCTAGGTTTGACCACTTATCATCTGTAGGCACATTACTTAATATCTCTGAAAGTTGCTTTCTTATACTTTAAAATGAAGATGATAATAGTTCCCCAATAAAGTTGTTGTTAGGAATATATGAGCAGTCATGCTAGGACCATAGTACATGCTCAATAAACATTTGCTCTTTTACTCTCCACCTTTTTAACTATTGGCTTTTCATACAACTTTTCTTACCTCAAAGAATGAAACAGTTTCTTCATTGAAGAAATATTTATCAGTAGAAAGGTCTGAATTCTATTGCTTTCACCTCTTCTCATTCTTTACCATTTCTCCAGGTTTTATTTCACATGCTTCTGCTTTTTCTTTTTAAACCTTCTTAAAAATCTGTTTATGATAAACATGCAGTGGTGTATGTGGCAGTTGTTCAGAAGAAAATGCTTAGATAGAATGCCTGAATACAGTTTTCTCATGTTGACAACCACAAATTTTGTCAGAGACCTAGTGCCAGGTTATTTTTAGCCATTTTGAAGAGCTCTATGAATATGTGTATTCCTATCTTCTAATGTGCCAGGGAACATTACCTAAATAATGTAGAAATATTTG
Source organism: Cynocephalus volans (assembly GCF_027409185.1). Taxonomy (NCBI): domain Eukaryota; kingdom Metazoa; phylum Chordata; class Mammalia; order Dermoptera; family Cynocephalidae; genus Cynocephalus; species Cynocephalus volans. Next base: position 97,107,535 of record NC_084463.1, read on the forward strand.
GGACTGCTCAAAAACCATTGGGTTTATTGACTCTTATTTTACATAATAAATGCCAATTTTTAAATACCTGATCGTCACACTTACATTCCTTTATTTCATTAAATTTATAAGTTTATATTGTATACCTAATTGTGTTAACAGGTACTGTGCTAAGCAATTGGGAATATAGTAGTGCATGGTATAGGGCAGGTATTCTAGAAGGGCTTCAGGCACCTGTGAAATCTCTTATAATGTAAGGAATAGTTCTTATGTCTATATAATATGTGTATTTTCTGGGGAAGGACAGTAGTTTTCTTCAGATTTTCAATTGGGTCTGCTTGTACTTACTGTAAGTGAGATGTGCTGTGACATGGTATTTCAGTTACCTTTAATTCATCCACACAGTGCAACTACGGTTAACAAACAGCAAGTTGTCTTTTCCACATAGATCTCATTTTTGTGAAGGTTGAATGTGGAAAGCATTGTATTATTTTTGCTTCCTCAAAAAGGTAAGATCTTACTTGTTGTTAGTATATGTTCGGTACCCAAAATAATCTGGGGCACTATCCCACTTAACCCAGATGAGATCATACAGGGAGGTGAGTACTTCGATTTGAATGACAAACTCTAAGAGAAATGTTAATATAGTAGAGTAAGGCTTGTAAGGAAAGAACCACAAAGGTGACGATTGAATGTACTGAAAGTCATTTATCTAGCAGAAATTTAGGGAGATACGTCTGTCTTCAAACATTTAAAGGAGTGATTTTTGGAATAATATCTTTCTCAAGGGCTGAGACAGGAACAGTGGTTACAGAATTATTGAGAAGAAAACTGAGCTTGACAGAAGCAGGAACAATTTGCTTTTTCTGTATTATAGAGAAATGATTGTCTTAAGGCTGGTAGATACTTTCAAAAGCATTTTCTAATTAAACCTGTGAGTTTATGGAGTTTTTAAGGAGACATTAGTCTTTTTAGCAAGAAATTCCTTTGGAAACAGGAAAAGAACAAGTAAAACAAATAGAATTTTGACTTTTTCATTTAATAGGCTGCACTTAGATATTTTACTTAACTAATGAATATTATTTTTTACTACTGAAATGAAAAGCCTGCATCTTTTGCTTAAAACAACTTCTTTAAAGTAATGTTATTTTCTTGGAGATCAGCTAGTGTTGGAAACATGTTTCTACCTCATCCTTAAAAGATGACTATATAACAAAAATTATGTAGTCTTTAGAATTTTGTGTTTTAAATCCAATAAGTCAGCCTTCTTAATGATCAATAAATATGGAAATATAACAGATCTTTGCAACGTAGAAATTGAATGAAATTTTTTTCTAAAAATGAGAATCCATTAAAAAAGGGATAATTTTACATATTTGATCTTCTATTGGGAATTTAATATAACATTACTATAGTCTTAAAACTTCTACTGTCAAATAGCAATTTCCATTACTGCTTGTTGCGAAATTAACAATATAAGTAAGTATGAGATCAATAGATAGCAGTTAATTCATATATACAGAATTATATTTTAAGTTGAAACAAGATTTAGTATGTGATTTACAAAAGAATAAAAGTAGTTAAATTTCATTGAGCCATATGAAATTGTCAACAATTGAACATTTTTACCTACAAAAATGGTGGTGTTGTATGGTTTAACCAAGTATAATTTTCTATAAAAACAAATTTTAAGCTCCAGTGTCCCATTTGTTCCAATTAATATTCAAAACGGAATTGCCACAAAAGAAGTATTTGTTATAGTTATTTCATCTATAATTTAGGTCTCAATGAAAGAGGATAAAAGTACAGAAAAAATATTTTTTTACGTCTGATCAAATAACATGTAATAAGTGATATTATTTAGCCTTGGGGATATGTCAAGAGAATTTCTTTTAGAATATAAAAGATAAGCAGAGAATATGAAAGTGACAAAGTGGTAGTATTTGTTTATTAATAATGAGAGAATTTTAGCAAGTAGAGGTCTCATATAGACCATACTACATCAGGTGTTTCTTTAGGATCAGAGAGACCCTACAAGAAGTGATTTTATGCCAAGTCTACTAAGGAAGATAAAGTTTTATGCAGACTGTTGAGCAGTTACTTCGTAAAGAATATATATACACATATATGTTTAAGTGTATATATTTTTATATATGGCCAATATTCACATGAACAAGTTTTCAGCATTATTAATTCATCAGAGAATTCCCAATTAAAACCACAATGCGGTACCACTTTACTTCTACTAGAATGACTAAAATGAAAATGACTTACAATACCAAATGTTAGTAAGGATATAGACAAACTGGAATTCTTGTACCTTGCTGGTTGTGATGTAAAATGATACAACCACTCTGGGAAACAGTTTGGCAATTTCTTCAAATGTTGACAAACTGTTACCCCATAACCCATCAATTTTTTTCTTCCTTACTTTCTTTCCTTCTGTCTGTCTTTCTGTTGCAGCTGGCTGGTTTGGGGATCTTAACCCTTAACCTTGGTGTTAGAGCACTGTGCTCTAACCAGTAACCCATCAGTTTAACTCCTAGGTATTTGTATTAGAGAAACGAAAACACATTTACAAAAAAGTCTTGTATAAGAATATTCATAGCATCTTTATTCTGAACAATAGATACTACTAAGCAATAAAAAGAAATACCTGTCAAATTACATGAATTTGTCTCAAAATCCTTGTGTGTGAAAGAAGCCAAAAAATACATACTGCTTGATTCCATTTATTATAAATTCTGGAATTAACAAAACTAATAATCTATGGTTATAGTAATCAAAACTCTGATTTCTTCTTGCTTCAGTCGGGGAGAAGGATTGGGTAGGAGGAGACAAGAGGGAATTTTTTGTTAATATTCCTCATCTTGATAGTGGCGTGGATTACATGGTGTATGCATTTGTCAAAACTGATGAACTGTACACTTAACATATGTTCATTTCACAGTATGTAAACTGTACATCAATAAAAATATTTGAAAAATTGGTAATGGTTTGATAATCATTTTGAAAAAGTTGAGTTCTAAATAGTGTATACAGTTTTCATGTACTTGTAATTACAAACTCTGTCAAGACATTTCTAAACCATATTCTGCTAATACAGCACAATGATTAAAAAGATAGGCTCTGAAGTCTATCTGGAATTCATTTCTGTTAAATTGTGCTCACTGTGATCTTTGGCAAATTACCATAGCTCTGTGTGTCCTCAATGTCTTCATCTATAAAATGGGAGTGATTTAGTACCTATTTAATTGGAGGAGTTATATTGGAATTATGTGAACTAATTCATGTAAAGCTCTTGGAGTAATACCTGGAACATAGTACTCGTTTACTAATGTTAACTTCTTATTAATAGTACTGCTGTTAGCAGGGAGACACAGATGGAGTAATGTGGACGTGTTGGTCTCTGTCATCTCGAGAGTGATGATACAGGTGTGCTGGTTGGTGAGGCAGGACAGCCAGCACCAGTGAATCAAACTTCCACATTTGGAAGCAGTTGTGATTGAGCGTGGTTCAGAGACCAAGATCACTGATAAATGTTCTCAACAGCAAGCACAGTTGAAAGCAGAATGTAACCAGGGATATGTCAAGGTAAAGCAGGTAGGGGTCAATCCCACCAACATTGATTCAGTCATAATTGGGAAGGACCAAGAGGTGAAACTGCAGCCTGGCTAGGTTGTCCACATGGTGAATGAACTTTATCCATATATCATAGAGTTTGAGGAAGAAGCAAAGAGCCCAGGCCTGGAAAAACATACAAGAAGAAAGAGGTAAGGCAACAGTGATTCTCTAGAAAGGGATGTTGCCCAGGAAGCTGAGTCTGGGGCAGGGCTGGAAACTGGGAGCAGCCCTAGCCAAACCTCTGTGCCCTCACAGAGGGGGAGGGTGCATCTACCAAAAAGGAATCACTGAGCCATTGGAGTCAAGGTTTGAAGATTTCTATGCAGGACCCCAAAATGCAGGTTTACAAAGATGAACAGGTTGTGGTGATTAAGGATAAATACCCTAAGGCCCATCACCACTGGCTTGGGCCTCCATTTCCAGTCTGAAGGCTGTGACCAGGAATACCTTGAACTTCTCAAACATATGCACTCTATGGGGGAAAGGGTGATTGCAGATTTTGCTGGGTCCAGCAAACTCCGCTTCCGATTGGGCTACCATGTCATTTACAGCATGACCCATGTGCGCCTTCATGTGATCAGCCAGGATTTTGATTCTCCTTGCCTTAAAAACAAAAAGCATTGGGATTGAATTCTTTCAATACAGAATACTTACTAGAATCACAAGCTATTATCAAGATGGTACAAGAGACTGGCAGAGTGACTGAAATGGGATGTCTGAGCTCTTGAAGCTGCCCCTTTGTTGTGACAAGTGCCAGCAGTTGCTGCCTTCCATTCCTTAGTTGAAAGAGCATCTCAGGAAGCACTGGACAAAGTGATTCTGCAGAGCTGGATCTTCTGCCAGAAGTGTAGCCAATTCTTTGCAGCGAATTGCTGGCACCTGTGTGGGTTGCTTGCAGACTTCTACTCATGCTCATTCAGACTCACTTAATGCAGGATATAGAAGCAGAGGGCTGGTTATATATTTCTGTTCCTTACATTTATCACCCCCTCCCCAGAGGCATGTGGCACTCTTTCTTCAGAGCAGCTAGAGCAGTCTCTTGTTTATCCTGAAGGCACTGATAGGTCTTATTCTCTGATCTTAATCTGTTCTGTAATATTTTTCTTCCCTCCTTCATAGGGGGGCTTAATTTCTCCTATCTCTTCTGCTCCCTTCTACCTAAGATCACCTAAATGCTCCCTTCTCAGGAAGTCTGTCTCATTAGTTCTTCCCTGTGAGCAAGGAGGCTAGATGAGGATGTGGAGGGTGGAATTTTTTCTAATATCAGGGGTTCCTGGATGATGAGGAAACATTCAGCTCATGTTCATCACAGTTCAGCTGTCAGGTCTTGCTGGCCTGCTTGGATCTGCTGTTTGAAAATAAAATTTGTTTTTTAAAAAAAATAGCACTGCTGTTAATATTACTAGTTAATTCCTCCCTTCAGTTTTCTTGGCCTACATAAAAAATAGTGTCACTTTCAGTTTTCTTTTTTGCCCACTCAATAATTTGGAATTCATATGAAAAAGATGGAGTAATGTTGCTGAACTCTGGAATCATATATTGCAGATATTTTCAAAAGACATGCTATTTTATGCTGTGCTATGCTTTGTATATGTACATATACATACATGAGACCATATAAATACATGGTCTCATTTCTTAGAGAGTTTTCCTTGTGGAAGGAAGAGACAGGGAAATAGTAAATGATAATATAGTGTCATGTGATCGGCGATGGAGGTCATCCCACTTTGCTGTGGAAGAACCAGACAGATACTTAGCCTATACGAGGCAGAAGATGATGTCTGTGCTTGACTTTATTTTTGTTTTGTCTGTTTTTGTTATTTTGTTTTTACTGAATTAGACTTTCAGTTCAATTGCTTCTGAAAGCTTTAGCACCTACCACTAACTCAAACTCTGAACAACCCTCAGAGTGGGAGAAATAATATTCAACAATATAATTGTTACAGTATGTTCCATTTCACCAAAATCTAGATATTAACTTAAGATACAGATAGGAAAATGAAAGCATTTAGAATCTGATTAAGTCAAAATCATTCAGTTTGTCCAAAACTAAACTTCTGACCTCTCCATTCCAACACATTTGTCTCATCTCAGATAATAGCAGCCATATCCTTTCAGTTGCTTGGGTCCAAAATCTTGGGGTACATCCTTGACTCTCCTTTTTCTCTCACTTCACATCCACTCTATTAGCAAATCCAATCAGCTCTCCATGCAGAATGTAATCAGTTTGAGCATTTCTTATCTCCTTCATAGCTACATTCTTGTCCAAGCCACCACCACCATCTTCTTCTTCGTTTTCTTTTTAATATGTACATACAATTAGGTGGGTTTTAGTATATTCAGAAGTTGTGCAGCCAGTACCGCTGTCTAACTCCAGGACATTTTCCTTAACCCAGAAAAAACCCTAGAGCAGTTATTCCTCATTCTCCCTTATCCCAGCCCTTGGCAACCACTAGTTTTCTTTCTGTTTCTATAATTTGCCTATTCTGGACATTTCATATATATAGAATTGTACAGTATGTGGCCTTTTGTGTCTGAATTCTTTCTCCTTTTTATGGCTGAGTAATATTCTTTTGTATGGAGATACCAGGTTTTGCTTATCCATTCAGTGCTTGTCTTTGAAAGAGTAATTGGAGTTAGCCATGGGAAAAATATTCCAGGCTAAGAGAACAGAAGTGCAATCACCTGATATCCTAAAAGAGCATGGTATTTTGGAGGGATATAATCTGATTTAATAAGTATGAGAGAAGAAATTGTTTGGAGAAAAAGAAAGTGAGGGAGGGATGGCAAAACAACTGGATTGTTGTTAGGGTTTAAAGTCTACTCTAAAAGGTCTTGTAGACAGATAGTGTTAAGAAATTTGGATATGATATGAATATATGTATATTTATAAAAATTCCCTCTGACTAATTCAAATGTAGGATTTTTTAAAAAAATTATTTTCTCCAGCACAGTAAGTCTTAATTGTTGGATCAAAACAGGAGAAACTCAAAGATGGGTAGTTTTGTTTTCATATAATAATGACTACATTAGGCTTCTGTTTAAACATAGTGATGAGGTTACAAGTCTCATAGGGAGTTGTTCTTGAATAAATTTTACTGCTTTTGAAGTCTTTTGTTGCTTCAAAAGAGTAGTGGAAATAATTGAAATGGATTTTCTTAGCAGTGTCAGTCTCTTTCTGTGTTTTGAAGCTTTTTAAAATAGGTGTAGTGAATAACTTCAATGTACTTAGTTTCCAGCACGACTTCAAAAAATAACAAATAGATTGAAGCATTTATTACATATGGAATTCTCAATGAAATGTGAGAGGTAATAATAGTACACATAGAGCTTTATGAGCATGTTGGTATAATGTAATTAGGACTAAGACAGGATGTTTGCTAAAAATAAATTCATTTAAAGTCTCTGGGTCTTAACTTTCCCTCCTGTAAAATAGAGATAATCCCAGACAGGATTTTGAGAGAGCATATAGTCTAACTTAATATTATTAGATAATTAAAGTTCTAGACTGTTCATTTTGTTGTGTGTGTTCATATGTATGAATGTGTGTGTTCATATGTATGAACATGTATGTTCATTCCCATTTAAAATAAATGGTTGTCATTTTAATTTCTGAAAGATATCCATCAGTGCCCATTTTATTGCTTTCCTTAGGAGGCCAATTAACCAATACTCTAGAGAATCCAATCTTTTATAGATAAGGAAGCTGAGGCCTAGTGGGGATATATGAGTTGTCCAATGGCATATAGCCATCTAGTTTAGGAACAAAAATTCCATTCGTTCATTAAACATTTTTTAGAACCTACTTAATAAGGCAGAATCTAGCTGGCATGGAGGTGGAAAAGGATAGGAGGATAGGACACATATGTGACACGACAAATTAGAAAACAAGTAATTTTCATCTTAACTTAATCACATTGAATTAGCGGTACATACACAGTGCTTTGAGAACATAGATGGGAGGATCGTGGTTCTGAGTAACTTAGTGTCAGATCTAGAAATATGTTTACCAACTCTTAGTCCAAGCTTCCTTTTTATCTTTACCATTATACACTGCTTGTCTGAGCAGGAAAAATATCCAAGTGAGTTTTCTCATTCATAATAGCATTAAAGTTGACCATACTATGCCTCTACTTTTGCTAGTAAAAATATGGAATTTATAGAGTAAAATCTTTTTTTTTTTTTTTTTTAATTTGAGTAAAATCTTATTTATTGGGGATTTTCTGGTATTGTTGCCCCTTACCAAAACCTCCCTCCCTCCTACCTCTCCTTCCTCCCCACCAACAGTGTCCTTTCTGTTTGCTTGTCGTATCAACTTCAAGTAATTGTGGTTGTTATATCTCCCCCCCCCGGTTTTGTGTGTGTGTGTGTGTGTGTGTGTGTGTGTGTGAATTTATATATTAATTTTTAGCTCCTACCAATAAGTGAGAACATGTGGTATTTCTCTTTCTGTGCCTGACTCGTTTCACTTAATATAATTCTCTCGAGGTCCATCCATGTTGTTGCAAATGGCAGTATTTCATTCGTTTTTATACCTGAGTAGTATTCCATTGTGTAGATATACCACATTTTCCGTATCCACTCATCCGATGATGGACATTTGGGCTGGTTCCAACTCTTGGCTATTGTAAAGAGTGCTGCGATGAACATTGGGGAACAGGTATACCTTCGTTCTGAGAAAAATGTCTTTGGAATTTTGATGGGGATTGCATTGAATTTGTATATCACTTTGGGTAGTGTGGACATTTTCACTATGTTGATTCTTCCAAACCAAGAGCATGGGATATCTTTCCATCTTCTGTATCCTCTCTAATTTCTCTCAGCAGTGGTTTGTAGTTCTCATTTTACAGATTTTTCACCTCCTTGGTTAACTCAATTCCTAAGTATTTTATTTTTTTGGTGGCTATTGTAAATGGGCAGGCTTTCTTGATTTCTCGTTCTGCATGTTCACTATTGGAGAAAAGATGCTACTGATTTTTGTGTGTTGATTTTGTATCCTGCTACTGTGCTGAAATCATTTATCAATTCCAAGAGTTTTTTTGTAGAGGTTTTAGGCTGTTCGATATATAGGATCATGTCATCTGCAAACAGGGACAGTTTGACTTCATCTTTTCCAATCTGGATGCCCTTTATTTCCTTCTCTTCTCTGATTGCTCTGGCTAGTACTTCCAACACTGTGTTGAATAGGAGTGGTGAGAGTGGGCATCCTTGTCTAGTTCCTGTTCTTAAAGGAAAAGCTTTCAGCTTTTCCCCATTCAGGATGATATTGGCAGTGGGTTTATCATATATGGCTTTAATTATGTTGAGATACTTTCCCTCTATACCTAACTTATAGAGGGTCTTTGTCATGAATGAGTGCTGAACTTTATCAAATGCTTTTTCAGCATCTATAGAGATGATCATATGGTCCTTGTGTTTGAGTTTATTAATATGGTGTATCACATTTATTGATTTGCGTATGTTGAACCAACCTTGCATCCCTGGGATGAATCCCACTTGATCGTGGTGAATAATTTTACATATGTGTTGCTGTATTCTGTTTGCTAGTATTTTAGTGAGGATTTTTGCATCTATATTCATCAAGGATATCGGCCTGTAGTTTTCTTTTTTAGTTATATCTTTACCTAGTTTTGGTATCAGGATGATGTTTGCTTCATAGAATGAGTTTGGGAGATTTGCGTCTGTTTCAGTCTTTTGGAATAGTTTGTAAAGACTCAGTGTCAATTCCTCTTTGAATGTTTGGTAAAATTCTGCTGTGAATCCATCTGGTCCTGGGCTTTTCTTTGTTGGGAGCTTTCTGATAACAGCTTCAATCTCCTTTATTGTTATTGGTCTGTTCAAATTTTCTACGTCTTCATGGTTCAGTTTTGGGAGCTTGTGTGTGTCCAGAAATTTATCCATTTCCTCCAGATTTTCAAATTTGTTGGCCTATAGTTGTTTTTAGTAGTCACGAATGATTCCTTGTATTTCAGATGAATCAGTTGTAATATCGCCTTTTTCATTTCTAATTTTTGTTATTTGAATCTTCTCTCTTCTTTTTTTTTGTTAGCCATGCTAATGGTTTGTCAATTTTATTTATCTTTTCAAAAAACCAACTTTTTGATTCATTGATCTTTTGTATTATTTTTTGGGTTTCAATTTCATTCAGTTCTGCTCTGATCTTAATGATTTCTTTCCGTCTGCTAACTTTAGGTTTGGATTGGTCTTGTTTTTCTAGTTCTTTAAGGTGAAGTGTTAGGTTGTTCACTTGCCATCTTTCCATTCTTCTGAGGTGAGCATTTAATGCAATAAATTTCCCCCTCAATACTGCTTTTGCAGTATCCCACAGGTTTTGGTATAATGTATCATTATTTTCATTAGTTTCAATAAACTTTTTGATTTCCTGCTTGATTTCTTCTTGGACCCATATGTCATTAAGTAGAATGCTGTTTAATTTCCATGTGTTTGTATAGTTTCCAGAGTTTCGTTTGTTATTGATTTCTAATTTTAATCCATTGTGGTCTGAGAAAATACATGGGATAATTCCAATTTTTTTGAATTTATTGAGACTTGATTTGTGACCTAATATGTGATCTATCCTGGAGAATGATCCATGTGCTGATGAGAAGAATGAATATTCTGAGGTTGTTGGATGGAATGTTCTGTAGATATCTGCCAATTCCAATTGGTCTAGAGTATTGTTTAGATCTTATGTTTCTCTACTGATTCTTTGCCTAGATGATCTGTATAATATTGACAGTGGGGTGGGTGTTCAGGTCCCCTGCTATTATGGTATTAGTGTTTATTTCCTTCTTTAGGTCTAATAGAGTTTGTTTTATAAATCTGGCTGCTCCAACATTGGGTGCGTACATATTTATGATTGTTATGTTTTCTTGATGGATCAGTCCTTTTATCATTAAGTAGTGGCCCTCATTGTCTCTTTTTATGGTTTTTAGTTTAAAGTCTACTTTGTCAGATATAAGAATAGTTACTCCAGCTCGTTTTTCTTTTCTGTTTGCATGGTAAATCTTTTTCCATCCTTTCACTCTTAGTCTGTGTGAATCTTTATGGGTGAGGTGGGTCTCTTGTAGGCAGCATATAATTGGGTCCTCCTTTTTGATCCAGTCAGCCAGTCTGTGTCTTTTGATTGGAGAATTTAAAGCTTTTACATTAAGAGTTGTTATTGAAAGGTGTTGATTTATTCCTAGCATTTTATTGGTTGTTTGGTTGTCTTAGGTGTCTTTTGTTCCTTGCTTTCTGATTTACTGTTTGTTTTCTGTGTTTGTTGGTTCCTTAGGTTGTAGATAGCATTTTTGTTTGTTTGTTTTCTCTTCGTGAATGCCTTTTTTATTATACTAGTGGGTTTTGATTTTTCTTGGGTTTTTATGGCAGTGGTAGTTATTTTTCAGGAACCAAACCCAGTACTCCCTTGAGGATTTCTTGTAAGGGTGGTCGTGTGGTAGTGAACTCCCGCAGTTTTTGTTTGTCTGAGAAATATACTATTTGCCCTTCATTTCAGAAGGATGGCCTTGCAGGGTAGAGTATTCTTGGCTGGCAATCTTTGTCTTTTAGTATTTTGAAAATATCATCCCATTCCTTTCGAGCTTTTAGGGTTTGTGATGAGAAGTCTGATGTTAGCCTGATTGGGGCTCCCTTATAGGTGATTTGACGCTTCTCTCTTGCAGCTTTTAAGATTTTCTCTTTGTCTCTGAGTTTTGCCAATTTGACTATAACATGTCTTGGAGAAGGCCTTTTTGGGTTGAATACGTTTGGAGATCGTTGAGCTTCCTGGATCTGAAGATCTGTGATTTTTCCTATACCTGGGAAGTTTTCTGCCACTATTTTGTTGAATATGTTTTCAATGCAATCTCCTTTTTCCTCCCCTTCTGGAATACCCATGACTCGGATATTTGAGTGCTAAAAGGTTGTCTGATATCTCTCTCAGATTTTCTTCAATGTCTTTGATTCTTTTTTCTTTCTTTTTTGTCTGCTTGTGTTATTTCAAACAGCCCATCTTCAAGTTCAGAGGTTCTCTCTTAAATTTCGACAAGCCTGCTGGTTAAACTCTCCGTTGTGTTTTTTATTTTGCTGAATAACTTCTTCAGTTTGGCAAGTTCAGCTACATTTTTTTTCAGGACATTGATTTTCTTGTGCATTTCTTCTTTCAGGTCCTGTATACTTTTCCTCGTTTCATCATGATGTCTAGCTGAGTTTTCTTGTATCTCATTCAGTTTCCTTAGAATTATCACTCGAAATTCCTTGTCAGTCATTTCAAGGGCTTCTTGTTGTATAGGATCTAGAGTCTGAGATTTATTAACTTTTGGTGGTGTACTTTCTTGATTTTTTGTATTTCTGGTTTCTTTTTTTTTGATATTTATTCATTGTGGCAGGGGGTTTCACAGTCCACTGATTTGAGACTATTGACTAACTAAGATGTTGCTGTGGTTGCCAATTTGGTATGGCTCCCTCTGTGACTGCTCAGTTGGCCTCTAGTGCCTTGTGTGTGTGGTTGCCTCGGGTCTTGGACCTCTCCGGGCAGCCACCTCTCTGGTCAGCTTGGACTCTGCTAGGCTGCTGGATCACGGGGTGGTACCGCAGGGTGTGTGGTCTCTGCTGAGCTTCCACTTCCTGTGCACGACTTCTCCCTGTTCCGTGCACTCTGGCCCGGGCTGCTGGATCACGCAGTGGTGGCCCCACAGGGTGTGTGGTTTCTGTCGAGTCTTCGCCTCCCTAGCCAGACGTCTCCCCGTTCTGTGCTCACTGGACTGGGCTGGGATGTGTCTTCTGCAACCCTTGTCTATCAGCTGGGTCTTCAAGACCCTGCTCAGCACTGCCTTGCCCAGGAAGTCTACCAGGTTTCTGCTGGGCGCAGATGACTGGTCGCTCTGGGTGCCTTTGTAGCACTGTGTATGTAGATCTTTCTCGGGACTCATCACCTTCCTCCTGGTATTGCGGTTATTTGTGTACTTGTCTTATCTCCCACGCCAGAGCGTGAGCTCCTCGGGGGAGGAGCCTGCAGCACACAGCTCACCTTTTAACCCCCCCCCCCACGCGGACCGACTCCGGTGCCCGCCCACAGTCAGCTCTCTGGCAGGTTCAAGCGAACTCGGGAACTTTCCGACCACACTATTCCTAAGCAGAAATCGGTTAGGCGTTTTTCTGAATTGCTGGCCGCTGAGATGGTATCTGCCTCCCGGTAACAGGAAGTTTACCGGGGCCGGAGCCCAGGGTGTGATGGAGTGACAGTCGGCCCAGCCCGTACTTCCTTGCCCTCCCAACGCTGGCCAGGGACGCCCCACACCACCAGCCCCGCCAGAGAACCGCGGAGGGAGTGGGAGGGGAGGCTGGCCCGCAGGCCCCAGGAAGCCCCGCGCTGGGGCAAGCAAGTGGGAAGGCTCAGTGAGGAGCCGAGCCGGGCGAGGAGGACAGGCTTGGCCGAGCCGGCCGAGCCGGGCCGGAGCCGACACCACCTGAGAAAATGGAGGCAGCCCTGGGGCCCGTGAGTGGCCCAGTCGGGCAGGCAGAAGCCGGGCGGGCTTCTGCCCCCCAAGCAGGGCCGGGCTGGGGGTCACTCATGGGGCTGTGCCGGGCTGGGCGGCTCCCTCTCTGCCCCTGCGTCGTCGCAGTCCTGTCCTCGGCTGCCGCCGCCTCAGGCTGCTCACTGGGTCCTGCGGTGCGGCTTGGGCGCTCCCAGGAATCTTCTTTTATGCCGGCCTGAAACCTCGAATCCTGAATAGGGAAGCTGGCCGCCTTCAGCGCGACCCTGGCCTCCGGGGTCCTGGCAGCGTCAACAGTGGCCCGTCGCCGTGTTCCCTGTTCAGAGACTCGCTTTTGCAGCTAAGAAACAGTTCTTTTCCTGCTCCATACTTCAAAGCTGTTGCCTGTAAACAAGGCAGCCTCTCCTGCCAAGGGCAAAGTGGCGGTCAGCCCCCACGGCCGGCCACCTGCAGCCGTCCTCCCTTAAGAGACAGCAAGAGGAAGGTCCACGCTGCCTAAGGCCCAGTGGCCGCCTTTTCCACCTCAGCTACTCCGCGCCAACCGCTGCTGCCACCGCCATCTTAGGATCCGCCCTAAATTCTTATGTTTTTAAACTGTTATTAGAGCTGACTTTTTGTCACAATTATTTACAAAGTTCTAGGTCATAATTTTATAACAATATTAAATGCTGTCTCTGAAGGTAGAAAAGTATTTATTTCCAAACAAATCAAGGACTTGAATCATTTTGTTCAAAAACAAATACTGGAGGGAAAAAATAAAAAATAAAAAAAACCCAAATACTGATCAAGTTTTACCTTGATTTTTATCTCCTTAGAGATTGCTTAATACTTTTAAAAGTTGTCAAACTTTGATTTTTTATTTTATTTTGTTTCTACTTTTCTTTTCAACCAAAGAGATTTGCATCGCCATTCTAATTAGCACAGAGAATAATCTAAGATTCCTCTTTGGCAAATAGTATATTTTAATATATATTGATACTTCCTTTTAAATTTCAAGGTAATTAGGGCTGGCTGTACCAGTGTTTTGTGTGCTCTCAATGTAGTTTTGTTTTTTACATTTTAATTTCCATTGGGTATTATTCATAAAGTTCTTTAGAACAGAAGAAAGATTTTTATGCTGTCTTATTTTTTCTCTTGTTTAGAAATCGAAACGAATTGGCTGAGACTCTTGCACTTCTGAAAGCACAGATTGATCCTGTACTATTGAAAAACTCTAGCCAACAGGACAACTCTTCCCGGGAAAGTCCCAACTTAGAGGATGAGGAGACTAAAAAAGAGGAAGAAACACCTAAACAAGGTTTTTTTGTGTGTTTTGTTTTGCTTTGTTTTGTAATTTCTTCTCTCTTCTACTCCTCTATCCCACTATATAATTCTGAATTTCTATCTCAATTTGAAAAATTAGGAGCCTTCCTTCCTGTAAAAGGAGGTTTTTGTTTTGTTTTGTTTTGTTTTTAATTTAAAGGGAAAGAGAGGCAAAAAAAAAAAAAAAGTAGAATGCTTTGCTTTTTTACATAGAATATTTAAAAAATCTAAATAAAAATGTTCAGATCACCAAAACATCTTTTACTAATTCAAGAATAAGAAATTTAGTGAACTCTTTTTTATTGTGGCAAAATATTGTGGTTTTATTTGTAATTGTATAAAATTTTCCGTTTTAACTATATTTAAGTGTACAGTTCTGTGGCATTAAGTACATTCACTTTGCTGTGCAACCATCAGTACCATTTTATCTCCAGAACTTCTTCCATCTTCCTCAACAGAAATTCCTGTTAAACACTAACTCCCCATTTTCCCTTCCTCCCAACCCCTGGTATCTACCATATTTTGCTTTTTGTCTCTATGAATTTGACTACTGTAGGAATCTCCTATTAGAGGAATTATATAATGTTTGTCCTTATGTGACTGGTTTATTTCACCTAGCATAACATCTTCAAGGTTCATCCATGTTGTAGCTTGTGTGAGAATTTCCTTCCTTTTTTTGGGTGAATAAATATTGTATACCACATTTTTTATCAGTTCATCTATCAGTGGACACTTGAGGTGCTTCCACTTTTTGGCTGTTGTGAATAATGCTACTATGAACATGGGTGTAAAAATATCTCGAGTCCCTGCTTTCCCTTTTTTTAGGTATATTCCCAGAAGTGGAATTGCTATGTTTAATTTTTTGAGGAACTTCCATACGGTTTTCCACAGTAGCAGCATCATTTTACATTCCTACCGGCAGTGCCCAAGAACTCCAATTTCTTCATGTCCTCTCCACATTTGTTATTTTCTTTTTTTGATAATAGCCATCCTAATGGGTGTGAAGTGGTATCTCATTTAGTCATTAGTTCCTAATGATTAGTGATGCTGAGCATCTTTTCAAGTGCTTATTGGCCATTTGTATATCTTCTTTGGAAAAATGTTTATTCACGTCCTTTGTCCATTTTTTAGATTTTCTCTCTTTTTTTTTGGCAGCTGGTGGTACAGTGAATCAATCCCTTGATCTTGGTGTTATAGGGCCATACTCTAACCAACTGAAATAACCTGTCAGCCCCTGTCTATTTTGTAGTTGGGTGGTTTTTTGTTGCATTTTTAATATTCTTATGTGATAATTTTCATTATTAAACTTGATTTCTGATTGAATCGTCTAATTTGCTTAACTAGGCAAATCAAATCCTAACTTCTCTAGAAGGAAAGTAACCAACTGAAATTTTGGCTAACATCTTTTTAGTTAATATTTGTTATTTATAATGAACTTTTTAATGACGGGAAGGCATTTGCTTTTCTTAGTGCATTTCACTGTTAGTATGCCCCTACTCTTTTGATTGGTACCTAAAAACATTTTATTCTTACTTCGATGCTTTAAGGGAACTATTCATAAAGCATCCCATGTCTGCAAGCATTGCTTAAAAACAAGTAATTATGCCTTGCTGTGTGGGATATAATGTTCCTACATATTTAGCTTTGCTTTTAGCAAAAATCCTGATTATTACCCTCCTGTCACCATTGTTAATATTATTTCAGATATCTGTGGTGGTTTTATTTGTAAGCCAGATTTCTGATTTGAAAAATTCTCTTCTTTGGGTTAAAATTAAATTTGTAGACTACTTCAATAAAGCATAATAATTTTGAAGTTGTCTGGAACCCATACTGAATTCTCAGACTTTTTTAGTAGCATTCCCTAAGGATTAGTTCTGGGATTAGACTTAATAGTATTTGTTCATTTGGTCATTTAGTTTGGTCATTCATTCATGTATTCACTTATTCCCGTACACAATTAAAATCAAATAAGAAACTTGAGAGAATGTGAATTGGAAACGAAGGTCAGGATAATAGAAATTTACAAGGCAGTTATTCCAATTAAGAGATCTTAAATTTGATCTTGAAGGGAGAATAATTGTGTAGTTTAAAGTAGAAAGAAAAACAAAGCGAACTATTTTTTCATCGAAGTCAAGATCTTCCTATTATTTAATTCTAAAATTTCTTTGTGGGCCTCATGGTGGGGGCAGGGGTTCAACAACAGCAGCAGCTAACATTTATTGGGCACATCCTGTTGTCTTTGCAGTCTACCAAATACTGCATACGGATTTTCATTTCATCCTCATAGCAACTCTTTGAGGTAACTACTATTATTATTTCAGTTTTACAGATGAAATTGGGACATTTATAAACTTGCCCCAGGTCATATACGTAATAAAGTATGAGAACCTGGATTCGAACCCTGATTCTTCTAAAGTCTATGCTCTTTAACAGAGTGATCTAGAATAGTACTTCTCAAACTTTAACATACACGTTGTTCACCTGGAGATCTTTTTAAAATACAGAAGCTAATGGAGTAGGTATTGAGTAGGACTGCTGTTTGGCCATTTTAATAAGGAACTACGTGATGCTGATGCTGCTGGTTAGAGGACCACACTTTGAGTAGTATGGTACAGAGGCACTCATTGCTTATATTCTGAAACAAGTACACCAAAGACTACATGCAACTGTTTCTGAAAACATTTCTCAATGAATGCTGATGTTATACTTCTCAACACAACTAAGAAAATGGGCAGTGGGGAGGACATCTTTTGAAAAAGTAGAGGAAGAGGAATAGGACATTTTAATCCTCTTTGTTTTTTTTCCCTTTTCTTTTAAATAGTGCTTTTCTATTTCTCTTGCTCTAACAACAAAATGTTACTTATTCATTCATTCATCCATCCATTAAACAAATACTTATTGTGCACCTTCTGTGGTGCTAAGGTGGTTTTAGGCATGGGAGTTCAGTAAACAAAGCAGACTAAAATTCTTGCTCTTGTTCAGCTTACACAATAGTGGATAAAA
The DNA here is from genome assembly GCF_027409185.1 of Cynocephalus volans. Taxonomy (NCBI): domain Eukaryota; kingdom Metazoa; phylum Chordata; class Mammalia; order Dermoptera; family Cynocephalidae; genus Cynocephalus; species Cynocephalus volans. The sequence goes on from NC_084463.1 coordinate 97,124,919, forward strand.
TAGCTAAGACATATACCATTTACCATGTGTTAATTCTGTTTTAAGTGCTTTACATATATTAAGTCATATACTTGTAATCTTCACAACAATCCTTTTAGGTAGGTATTATATTATTCTTATATTACTATTTCCTTTTTTTCAGATGAGGGAAGTGAAATGAAGAGTGATTTAAATAACTTTCCCAAGGTCACACAGCCTGTTAGTGGCAGACCAAATATTCAGACCGAGGTAGTTTGTATCCAGAGTCCCTGGGTACTTTTGATGCTGCACTTACACATAATTTGTAGTAGACAGTTTCATTCAGCTTCCAAAGCCCCAGCTCTTATCCCATCCTTTCAGGTGTTATTGTAGTCTGTTCCATGGCAAGCCCAAAGAAATGTGATTTTGGTTTGTCATTTTATTACTCTCAGATATAAACAAACATTGCCCTTGGGTGGGGTTAGGGGTGGGGTGAGGTGAGGTGGGAACAAGTAGGTAGTCCTGGAGAATGGCTAATGTAATATGTGACAAAAGTTAAAAATTTTGTGGTTGGATATTTGGAAATGAGGCAGCAAGACGGAAAAAAAGGCACTGGAGAAAGAATAAAACAGTCACTCTTATTCATAAAGCTAAAATAGATTTTTTTTTTAATCATTAGTTAAATTGCTATGCCTTGTATCTAACCTCAGTAAGGTAATTTTTTTGTTTCTTTTTGTATAGGTGCTGCCAAGGAGAAATGTATTACATATAAAAGTGGGCAAAAATCCCAAAATGGCAGCAAGTGGCCTAGAAAATTCACCAACTAAATAATGAAGTTGGCTTTTGTTTCAAAGATAATTAGAATTGCCTTTTGATAAAGTCTAAATTTCTTAGACTAGCATTCAGAATCTCAGTCTGGCGTCAACCTCTCTTTCTAGTTTTATCTCCTCCTGTGTCCTTATATGAGTACTGGTTCCACATTATCCACATACTTTTATTTTCCCCGTATGTCTTTGGCATTCCTTTGTCTTTATCATGCTGTTCCCTCTCTCAGATGCTGTTTTCCCCTCTTTGGAAAGTCTGGTTATATACTTCAAGGGCCGTCTGAAGTCTCATCTTCTTGATCCCTTTTCTGAACTATTCTAGACCTTTATTTATACTATTGTTATATCACTTATATTAGGGCGAATCAAAGCACCAGTTCTCAAATACTTGTCGAGTTGTTATTCTTAGATTATGGTAGATTTCCAAGTGAGTGTTAGGTATCACTAAAACTCTTCTATGGCTAAGAACCAGTGTGTCATTTCAGGTAGTACACTACCAGGAAGTTATTGTACTTAATAGAACACCATATAAATTAATATATATTTTTACTCTATATTAGATACCGTATTCTAATTTAGAAGGGACCAAAAAGTTAACAAGAAACTTTTCTGGGGGAAAACAAAGTTGAAGGAAACTCAACTAACTTTTAATTTAGTTTTTTTCCTACGAACCAGAAGAAGGCTGTCCCTTTGTTAGTTTTTGCAGTTTTATACTTGTGTCTACATGTACGCACATAAGCGAGTATCATTTGAGAGTCTCTACTAGAGAATAGAATGAACAGACTGTCAGGTCACTGACCTAAATTGGCCCCAAAATGTGTTTATTTTGGTTTGCAGAGTGCTGCCTTGTTTTTTTAAAAAAAAGCTTAGATAAAATCCACTATTTTAAAGTGTACAGTTCAGTGTTTTTCAGTACATTCACAGTGTTGTGCAGTCATGACCACTATCTTGTTCCAGAACATTTTCATCACCCCACAAAGAAACTCTATACTGATTTAGCAGTCACTAGCCCTTTCTCTCTACCCGCAGCCCCTGGAAACCATTAATCTACTTTGTTTCTATAGATTTGATTATTTTGGATGTTTCATATAAAATAGAATCATACAATATGTGATGTGACCTTTTGTATCTGGCTTCTTTCACCTAGTATATTGTTTTTGAGGTTCATTCATGTGGTAGCATGTATCGGTACTTCATGCCTTTTTATGAATGAATAATATTCCCTTGTTCAGCTATATCACATTTTGTTTATGCATTCATCACTTGGTAGACATTTGGATTGTTTCCACTTTTCGGCTATATGAATAACACGGCTGTGAGCATTACTATACAAATTTTGGTGGGAAGATATGTGTTTTCATATGTGTAACTTTTTTTAGAATTTGAAACTGTTGTCAACATCTAAAATTGAGAATTAGAAGAGTTGGTAACTATTTACCATCATTTCCACATGTCAAAAATGGGCTACAGTTGATTAATAGTTACTTTTGCTTAGATGGGATTCACACTCTCCAGTTTACACAGTCCTTTCTTGGGTCCCCTAAAATCGGGTGTAGTCTCAGGTGCTTACCCTTGTTCTTACATTTTGGTTTTTTTTATAGTACAGTTAGCATGAAAAGAAAATATTTTTATATTCATGTCTTTATCAATATTCAAATACAAAAGTAGACTAAGAAATCAGCATATGTCAAGAAGAATGGGAGAGAGCTAATTGTTTGCAAGAGTGAGGAATGTCAGTATAGTTATAATAGGTAAAGTAACCTATCGATGATCCTCCTTTGGCTTTTATTAACATGATATCTGAAATAAAGCTTAAATCAGCACGGCAAAATAGTATAACCTAATGTAGTTTATTAATATCCTTGGGCTGCTATAACATAATACTAAAGAATGGGTGGCTTATATGATAGAAATTTCCTTTCTCACAATGCTGGAGCTAAAGTAGCAGATTTGGTTTCTGATGAGGGCTCTCTTCCAGGCTCGCAGGTGGCCAACTTCTTGGTGTGTCCTCACATGGCCTGTGTGTGCAGAGAGAAAGGGATCTGGTGTCTCTTCTAACCTCATGAGAGCACCATTCCTATCATTTTAGGGCCCTGCCTTTATGACCTTATTTAACCATAATTATCTTCAAAAGGCCCCATTTCCAAATAGAGTCACACTGGGGGCTAGGGCTTCAACATATGGATTTGGGGGACAGGGGACACAATTCAGTCCATAACTTGTAATATTATGAAATAATTCATTGTCAGAACTATGACAGTTAATGGAAAAGATACCTGATAAGGGCATTGGGAGGGGTATTGGGAAGACTGAAATTTCAAGATTAGTATTTGAACTCTATGATGTGCAGCTATAATTCTTAAGAGAAAAATATTACATGTGTATCAAAACCTTTAAAAAGGGTGTATGTTGAGTTTGAGTGCAGCAAAAAAATATTTGTAGCAAACTAGAACGAGCATTTGTATATGTAAGTACAATTGAAAATATTCTTGCTCATAGTGAATAGATTAGTGGGAATAAATGGGGCAAGACATTAGGTCATTTAAAAATATTTTCTGTTGTAGCTAATGAAAGCACAGATATTAATGATATTACCCATAATGATTTTTTATTTGTAACATTGATAAGAATTTTAATGGTAGAGATAATGTGGATATGGTTCCTTAATGAGCCCAACTTTAGGAAATGGCTTTTTTGTTTGTTGAGGGAAAAAGTTTTAAATGTAAGTAAAGACGGTCAGACATAGAAAATGTAAACTGTGTGTGATCCTCCTTTAGCCATTATGAACATAGTATCTGATTAAAATTTAAATTTAAGTTGACAACAGTTTGGAAAGACATAATATTTGTAAAGGTAAAAGAAGTTATTTCACTATGTCATTATATAAGGACTTTTTTGCATAAAAAAAGTTGAAAGTAGAATATAGTGTAGTTCTCAAAGCTTGACTCATAGATGAATCAATGTTTTGCCTAATGAATCAGCTACACATAGTATTTTTCTGTACAATGTAGTTCCTTGATCTCCAGTGCCTTTTAGGGATCTTCTTAGGTTTAACTAAGTATTCAGATTCATAAGACTAGTACATATCACATTAGGCATGAGTCAACCAAGATCCATCTAAGATGGAGGTCATAGCTTGCCAGCAGGAGCAACTTCTAGTGTTTAGGAGTAGTCCTTGTAGCAGTCCATGCTGCAGATCATATCACCATCCAGGAGCTGTTTTCTCTCAGGTGACAATTTTGGAGCAAGTAGATAGGGTTCACACTGAGTGGATTTTTGGAGCAAGTAGATAGGATTCACACTGAGTGGATACAGGAATCCCTTTGTCTCAAGAGCCTCATGTTCCACAGAAGCCAGTATCTCTTAAACAGATTTATAGGTGGATGTTCCAGGGCCCTCACTGAACTTAGGGGGGCCCAAAATATGATATCTTCATCTTGCATTTGTATTTTTTTCTCATTCTAGATTGCAAGGCTTAACATTTTTTTATTTGTTTTTAATTGACAAATAAAAATTGTATCTATTTATGATGTACAACATGATGTTTTGAAACATGTGTATGGTGTGGAATGGCTAAATAAAGTTAATTAACATGCACTCACTCACAGACTGATCTTTTTTTTTTTTGTGGTGAGAACACTTAAAATCCACTTTCTTAGCAGTTTTCAAGTATACAATACGTTGTTATTAACTATAGTCACCATGTTGTAGAATAACTCTCCTGAACTTATTCCTCTTATCTAACTGAAATTTTGTAACTTTGACCAACATCTGATCAATCCCCCCACACCCTCAGCCCCTGGTAACTACTGTTCTATTCTCTGCCTCTAAGAGTTTGACTCTTTTAGATTCCACATGTAAGCGTGATCATGGAGTATTCTTTCTGTGGCTGGCTTGTTTCGCTCAGCATAATGTCCTCCAGATTCATCCATGTTGTCACAAATGACAGGATTTCCTTCTTTTTTTTAAGACCATATAATGTGCTATTGTGTATACAAACCATGTTTTCTTTATCTAGTCATCCATTGGTGAACACTCAGGTTGATTCTGTATCTTGCTTATTGTGTTTAATGCTACATGAGAGTTGCAGGTAACTCTTAGACAAACTGATTTCATTTTCTTTGGACATATACCCCATAGTGGGATTGCTGAATCATATGGTAGTTCTATCTTTAATTTTTTGAGGAACCTCCATACTGTTTTCCATAATGGCTGTACTTTATATTCTTACCAATGGCGTACAAGGGTTCCCTTTTCTCCATATCTTTGCCAACATTTATCTTGTCTTTTTGATAATAGTGATCCTACACGTGTGAAGTATTATCTCATTATTGTTTCAATTTGCATTTCTCTGATTATTAGTGATGGTAAGTATTTTTTCACATACATGTTGGCCATGAGAAATAACTGTTCAGGTCCTTTGCCCATTTTTAAATTAGGTTGTTTTTTAGTTGTTGATTTGTTAGTTCCTTATATATTTTGGATATTAATCCCTTATCACATGTATGGTTTGCAGATATTTTCTCTCTCTCTCTCTCTTTTTTTTTTTTTTTTTTTTTTTGCCGTTGGCCGATACAGGGATCAAACCCTGAACCTTCAGCACCACGCTCTAACCAACTGAGCTAACCAGACAGCCTTTTTTCTCCTATTGCGTACGTTGTCTCTGTAATTTGGTAAAGAGACAAACTCTGTTGTTTCCTTTACTCTGTTAATTGTTTCCTTTGCCGTGCAGAAACTTTTTAGTTTGATATAATCCTTAGATGCAGTTTGTCAGAGGTCATTTTTATCATAAGCATTGTTGCCTAGTGACCTAGCTGACATTCCAGTTATTATTAGTTTATAAGGCCAATGATCAAATTACTAGGAGAAAATTTTTTCTTAGCCCTCGGTCCGTAGGTGGCTTAGTCATGGTGTGGTGCTAGGAAGCCTTTTTTAGGGAAAATAATAATAACTTGTTAATATCATTCAGAGAAAAAATTCTTACCTCATCAATTAATATTTTCCCATGGACTCAGTTTATTAGTTTGGCAGTACAACACATTGTAACACTTTGAAAATTGCAGTTTTATGAGCTGATTTATTTATGCTTCATAAAATTGGTTCTTGTGTAAAATGCATTAGGCAAGGGATAGTCTGACCCACTTTCCTACACTGCAGTTGGTTTCCAGAAATATATGTAATGGCCTGAATTCTGTAACAGGTTCTCTGACTTCAAACTTATGAAGGAAAACTGATATTGTTTAGTTTGATGTTTGAAAATTAATGTTGGTAATGTGGAATGAAGAGCTAAAGGATAAATTACTGAACTGAACACTGGTAGAATTCTGAAGAATAATTTTTGTACATAGGTCGCATCATATACATATTTATATACATGTTAATATAAATATTTAGTACAGTACTAAGAACTAAATAATGATGGCATTCAGTTATAAAAATTGTGTGAATGTCCTGAGATTAGATGCACCCTATGTACAAAAATTATTCTTCAGAGTTCTATCAATGTTGGGAAATACCTGCATTCGTGAACAGCTATTTTTCTGATATAAAATGTATAGTAATAAATATTACTCCCTAGTAAATGACTCAAGGCTATAACCTGTATTGCATAGAACACCACTAAGTGCTAGATCAACATTGGCACTATAAACCAAAAAATTATCTAGTTTCTGACCCCAAATCAAAGGAATAATGAATTATGAAATAAAATATAAAACTTGAGTAGCTTTTTAAAAAGTTTAAAAATGGAACCACCGGCATTGCACATGTTTGTATTGTGTTCAGTAATAATAGAATTTAATTGTATTTCTGGCATTTTGTTTTTCTTACTGTAAGTCCACTTTATTCATTTATATTATCTGCCATTAGAATTAGTAGCCATTAGAATTTGTGTCCCCTTGTATGGAAGGTGAGTGTTAATTTTTACAGCTTCAAAGAAATATTTTGATAAAGATATAGGGGTTTCATCTAGAAATTTGTGAATGGGATTCAAAAAGTCCATCTACTGGACATATAATGAATGTGCTATTTTTATAATGTTAATATTGTTTCACTCCAAACTAGAATATGTCAGATAAATACAGGTGTTGTCACATTGTTATGATATCTAAAATAGTTTCCTTTTGCAGGGATTAAAGAAAATGTACTCTTTTTATCATTACCATCTCTTCTTTACAGCAGGTCTGACTTAGAAAAAAAATGACAGAAAATACATTGAAGTTTGCATTTGTTTCTATAATTTTTTTGCCATGAACAATAGGACACAGACCATAGTACTTCTTATGTGAAAGATTTGTGCTGATTGGAGAAGGAAGGAAGGGAGGGAGGGAGGAAAGGAAGGAGGGAGGGACGGAAGGAAGGAAATCTTCCAAGATTGGAGAAACTGTTGAAGTTGTTCTGATTGAATTTGTTGTGTGTATGGCTTGAATCAAA